>NC_090969.1:3680937-3985156 GCF_040807025.1 Struthio camelus | reverse complement strand
CTAGCTCAGTCACACATCTCTCATGGCCCAGCTAAGGAGGGGAGGAAACTGCTGTAGGCTGAGCAGGAACTATGAATGCAGCCCTGCTGTGGCGTTCAGCACATCAAGAGTGACCCCTGGTTGTACCATCAGCATCAGTGCTCATGGCCTCGCCTGCTGCTTCCCCAACACCCAACAGCCCAGCAATGGGCCTTTCATACCACTGGCACTTCTCTTGGACCACGGAGCCCATTGCTGGGGCTCCTTGGCCTCTTACAGATGCATCACCAGGCACCTGTGACAGGTTCCTGAGCTATCTTCCGGGTTCAGCTTCCCTGGAGTAGAGGAAAGGCTTTTTCTGCCTGAAGGTTTACAAAGGCTTCCGGTACCTGGCTTCTCTCTGGCTCTTCCATTTCTCTCTCTGCCTTCAGTGCCGCCTTTGCTTTCTTTTCCTTTTGCTTTCCCGATGATTCTGGGAGTCTGGCTTCAGCACTTGGCTTCCTCCTGCCTTTCTCCACCTTCCTTGAGGAGCTCCCTCGGATGGCTGGCAGCACGCTGAAAACACACATCACGGGGAGGTGGTGTGAGCACAGGGGCAGTTTGCTCCCCAGCCCGCACTCACAAGCTGGCCACCTGCCTCTGCAGCACAAGACAGTTGTGCAGGGGAATGACGTGCGTTCCAATACATGTGTTCTCTGTGCCACAGAGACAGAGATCACCCCTGGCTGAAACACCCCGGGCTGCACAACATGCCCACAGAAATGCTCCGGACGCCCACATCCAGGCCCCTTCCTGGCAGTTATGTTTATCACTGCTCGGTGGTCCAAAATACTCTGTGGTTGGGGATGGGAAATGTTTTTTCACTGGGGACTCAGTGTCAAGAATGGAGCAAGTGATCCGGGGAGGAAAGCACGCCTGCCATTTACCCATCCCTGGCACTCTCTCGTGCCAGGCACAAGACAGCTCTTCAGATGAATGAAAAGGCTTAAAGGGAACCAAATCATTAGCAGACCCTCCTGCTCTGTATCCTGGCTGGCAGGAGAACTGCAACTTCACTTTGCCTTGCAAAGCAACGTCCTTTCCATTCAAAGAAAGAGCTCCTCCCTGTTTAATCCTTTCTGACTTAGTACTCAGTGGCCATTGCAAAGAGCCCAGAGAGTGGCACAGAGCTCAGACAAACACCTGCTCTGTCTGAAAGCCATTCCAAGAGCATTCAGTCTTTCCGTCATCCTTGGAAAATGGCTGTGCATCCCCAACCTTCTTGTCACCAAGAAAGAAAGGCTGCTGCTTACTTACCTCTAGAGGGCATGAGAAAAGGGTCCTGGTCTCCCAGAAGCTACGTTTGCACTGACTTGCCAAAAAGCCTGTACTCTGGAGGCAGAGTCAGGAGAACCATGAAGCGAACCCGGGGGTCTCCCAAGAACTTGCTGTGTGCTGGCCATCCAGCAAGGGAGCAGAGGTCATTGTGGCGTGTGGTCAAAGGCCTTCAGAGTTACCATCAACACTGTCTCCAAAGGAGACACTGTCTCACTCAAACAACAAGAGTACAGGGTCACCCTCAGCCCTTTCTCCAAGTGCCTCACCTGCCAGGAGGAGCTTTGCCCTTGCCTGTGTCTCCCTTTCCTTTGTCCACGTGGAGAGCAGGCATTCTGGGTGGAGGAGGCTGCTCTCTGAAGAGCAGGTGGTTGGCAGGGAGATTTCCTGCAAGCAGGAGACAAGAAAACACTTCAGGACAGCACTGTGGACTCCTTCTGAGCAGGAATGAGATGCAAATCTGCTCAAGCAAGCCTGTGGTAAAACTGTGAGGCCTCAAGCTGATTCCTTTGAAGCTTTGTTTTCTGGGGGGGTCTTAGGCCCTTCTGGGCACTGCCGCCTGTCCAACTTTCCGCTTGTACTGTGCCACAGCATTTCTTGGGCTATTCATTTTCTCATGCTCTGTCCCAGTCACATGATGCAAAAGGGGACTTGCTGGGATGTGCCAGTGACCAGAGTCCCTTGAGAGGTAATCATTGCACACGAGGGAACAGAACCTTGCATCTGCCCACTCCTCTCATATTGCCTACAAGTCCTCTGTTGACAGAGTCAACCCAAAGGCGTTGTTTTGGGGATGATGATGAGAAATGAAGAAAGAAAGGTTACTCCTTGCTTTGAAAATGAAAGGAAGCCTTGGCACAGGCTCCTAGACTTGTTACCATCTACTCGGGGTGACTTTTCCCATCAGATGAAAACACATTGGTTCCCTGAGATGGGCCAGCTGTTCTCAGGACCCCCATGGAAATGGGGGCAAGTTTAACTCGGAGGTAGCCACTGCAGGTAGGGGTGCTGGGCTGCCCCAAGGTCTTGTTCCCTCCAGAGATTGCCCATATTGCGGAAGCAGTGTCACCTCTAGTGCCTCATGCTACCTGAGGCCACCTGGGCACTGCCACCTGGGCTCCTATGCCCTACCAAGGAGCACAGGAGGAGGAGAAGGCACAAAGCCCTGCCACGAATCAGCTCTTCCACTACCTTGCTTGCCCCTGGAGTCAGCTTTTCTCCTCTCCTCTTCCCATGTGGGCTTCACAGGTGCCGCGGGCTTCACGCGGGGTTTTCTAACTACCCTCTCAAGCTTGTACCTGGACACAGGAAAAACACAGCAGTGTGAAGGGAGGGCAGCCCGCTTCCTTTGCACCTTGGGCAAAGAATGGGGACGCAGTGGCACTGCGGAGCTACTGTGAAGTCCACCCTTTTCCAAAGCAGAAGATGCAGAATATGCCACATCCTGGAGGACTCCATTAGCAAGCTGAGTAACATCAGGAAGTCCTCCAGTGCCTGCAGGGGCATCAGCTTCCCCATCCTCCCTGGCAGAAAGCTCATTTTCACCTCCCTCCCCTGTGCTGCCATGGCAGACCATCTGCCATCTCCTGTGGCAGCCAGGGGCTCACAGGCAAACATACTCACTCTGGAAAGACTATGACACGGCCACAAAGGGTGAGAGAAGCAGCAGTTTTGGTGCCCGACAGGACTGAATCCCTCATCTCTGGCATCTGCAAGGTGAGAGACACAGGGGAGATGATGCCAAGAAAACGAGGTCCGTGCTCACAAGGGCAGCACACTTTCCCATGGCTCAGAGAAGAACCTGCCTCTCAGAAATGCTGAAACAAAGCACTCGCTTCCTTACAGCAGCCCCTCAGTGCTACAGCAAAGCAACTGGAGGGAAATAAACGAGAAAGGGCAAGCACACTGTCAGGCTTTTTGCAAGGCTGACAATCCAGAGACTCAGCCCAGGGACCAGGTCTTGCCTCATGCCGAAGGCCACGGAGGCAAGCACAGCGGAAGGCATTTCACTAGCCAGGCTTCCTGGCTGCTGTGGTTTCCCTGCTGGCTTCAGCTGACGCCTCCTGAGCTGAGAACAAAGGCGTCACACGTGCCCTTAACCCCACAGTCTCTCCTAGCATTCAAATGGCTGCCTCTGCACCCTGGAGGAATAGAGGCACTCAGCCCTTCCTTCCCCTTTGCACAGCGGGTGACAACTGTGAGGGCCAAGCCTCTGGTGGGTGTTCAAGGAGCAGCTGAGGGCCCTGCTCTGGGACCCACTGGAACAAAGGCTGGAGAACAGCCTTGGCCCAGAGAACAGCCTCAAAAGACACCACGGACTAAGACAGAAGGAAGAGACAGAGCTGGGAAGCAGGGCACGGCTCGGCTGCAGCACGAAACCATGGCTTTCTGGGAGGAGACAAATCTAAGGGGAAAACAGACCGCAGACCTGCCCTTTTCTTTGAATTTGTCCCTCACCACACTGGAATGGGATCCTGGGCAGGAGGGAGCTTTGCTTTGACCCAGGACAGAAATCCCCAACGTCTTCTATGTCACCAAGTCCTCTGAATGCCAGAGAAGAGCAGTGCAGGGAGCTGGCATTACTCGAGGCCACGACTAACCACGCGCCCAGAAAGGTCATGGCAGGCCAACCGAAATCCACTCACTCGCCCTTTGCTAGGATTCCCAAAAGATTAGAAGCAGCAGTGGAGAAAGGGAAACCTTACCCGGAGAAGAGCTGCTGTCAGCTGCCCAGTCCCATTTAGCCTTTGCAGAAAGTCTCTGTAAAACCTCATTTTCACGTCTTTTCCTTGAATGACAAGCAGGCCAATGTCCTTCCACACAAAGGCAACATTCTTCCCGCTCTTGAGGCAGCGAGAGAAAAGACACGTGCTCTCTTCTATGCAAGACTCCACTGTTTTCCGAGGAACAGAGATGTGCGAGGCTATGCGAGCATACTTCAGGGGCTCGGCTTGCTTATGACCTAGGAAGCAACACAGCAAGAACACAGTGCCTAACAAAGCAGTTCAGCAGGCTACAACGGAGCATTGGCAGCTTTGAGGTCTTCCCGCAAGACACTGCTACAGAGCTGTCGTCTTTAACCCTGCTGGTAAAGCTCACGTGGGAAGCTGATGCCATGCCTCCCGAGGAGAAGGTCAAAGCACTCTGCAACTGGATGTGCCAAGAGCACAGCAATGCTTCCTTCCCTACACAGGGAGAAAGAAAGGGCCCTAGCCATCTCCTATGAACAAGAGACACGATGGCAGAAGAAGGAGAGGAGAAAGGAGGCCACTTCCCATGATGGGGGAGTGGGTGCCACCACGGCACTTGTGCCCGCACTCAGTGCCTTCCAGGTTGGGAGAGATTTGGCTGTGCCATGTCACAGGGATTCAAGGAAGAAGGAAAACCCAAGCACTGCCTCGCTCCTCTTTAGATCCTTCCAGTCACCCGCAGCACCCTCAGCAGTGCACAGCAAACATCCCTGCTTTTGGGGTCAGAGGGCTCCTGCTGCCCCACAGGCATCCCCAATGTGCACTGCAGTGGCAGTGCTGCTACCACTGACCAGCAATCACAGAACAGCTGCCCTCTCATGGCTTTGCATACACACTACTGTTCCCATCTCTGCTTCAGGGCTCTCTACAGCTGCCTGTGACCTAATTCTAAGGAGCAGGAGAATGGATGCCAGCATTTGCCTTTACAAGCTCCAGCGTGGCACAAACACGAACCAACGGTGTTAACTAAATCTGATGAGAAGCAGCAGCCCCAATACATGTGGCATGTAGCCAGCTGTGAAAGCAAGTCATGCAGAGAGCGAGTGTAATTGTACTGTGCATTAGGATGTCCGGAGTAGTCAAAAAACAATCTGAAGCTGTTCTCAGGGCCTGGTGAAGGAATTCCAGATTTCTAACAGTCACTGCTGAACAGCACTTATGCACACCCCAAAGATGCCCCAAGGGGAAGCCAAAGTTTCAGCCTGTCTTCTTACCAGGAGCATAGGCGTTATCATCGGAGAGGCCCTGGACCTCCGCGATATTCTTTGACAGGCGGAACAGGGGTCTGCGCACAGTCAGAAGACCACGCTTCCCACCACCAACAATCTGTTCCGTAACAACATCGAAGGTCCCAAGGCGAATAATTCGGACTCCCTGAAAACAAGAAGGAAGAGAAGAATGAGGAGGCTCTTCGGTGGACAGGCTGGTGACTTGTCAGGGCATGGGGATGGTGCTCGGTGCCTTTCCCTACTCCTGGAAAGCTTTGGAGAAGCCTTGCAGAAGGTCTTGTGAAGACCTTTCCCAAGGTTTTCACCCCTCTCCTCTTCACCCTCTCAAAAATACAAGTAAAAGCAGAGAAGCCGTCCCTTTGATACATAAGAGCCAGAAGAAGGGCTTCCTGGCGAGGCCCAGGAGGGCAGACCCACCTGGTTCAGCATCAGCTGCCGTACAATGTAGTCACACACACCTTCCCAGACAGCAAGGGTCTCTGGAAAAGAAGGGAAAGACACACCATGCTCTGGGTGAGCCGGCTCACAACCATTCAGCACGTGCCTAACCAAGGAGAGGCGGAGGGCAGGCATCATCAAACAGCACCCCCTCCCCAAACTAACCCCATTCCTCACAGGGGCCGTCAGGCTAGAACCTGTCAACTGACCCCAGCCGAGGTCGGGACCTGAAACAGAGCCATTAGGCATGGAGATCATGCTACCGGACATCCACAGTGTGTCTCCTAGATCAAAGCCTGCTCTGCCAGGCTGGAGGTACAAGGAGAGCCAGTGGGAAGGACTCGAGGCAGTGGCTGGGCTCCTGGACAGAAAGCCCCACTGAGCTGAGGAAAAGTGCAAGGGTTCATTTCTAGCACAGCAGTTTCCTGCAGCCTCTCCAGAGCCCAGCAGGAGCTGCAGGACCCCTCAGCCTTCTTCACACAGCTCTCCTTTCCTGACAAATGCAGCTCTCACACGGTGAGCCCCTCCCTAGGGATATTGGCAATGGATTTCCACCCCAGCGAGAGGATGCTGCTGTGCCCGTGGGAGTCCGGGGGCTCAGGGCATCCCCTGGAGGCTCCCCTGTGGGGCCAGCTTCCCCATATGGCATCCCTGCACACGCAGGCTCTGCGTGGCCACCCAAGCAGCTCCACCTCCTTCCCACACCAGGATCTCAGGTGGGTGATCCCCACTGTGAGGCCAGCAGCGACCCTCGGGGCAGGGACTTCTGCCTGGGGTGCCCCAGGACAGCAGGGGCAGCATCAGGGCCAGGAGCCAGGAGTCCTGGTGGCCACACTGGCATCTGAGCCAAAAGGCACCATCAGTCAGACCATCAGACCATCCAGCCTCCCCCCGGCCCCCGGGTTTCCACAGCCATGTTCAGAGTTAAGGATCTCTGCGACAGCTCCTGGGAACGAGCTCCTGAAGTCTTTACCCTGGGCGGGGAGTGTTGGCACCCTCTGCCCACGCCGTGTCCCGTGGCCAGCCTCCCAGAGCTCCATCTTGGTCCTCCTCGCCCTGGGTCAACCCCACAGTAGGAGGTGACGAGGAAACAGCTCCTCTCCTCCTCCTCCTCCTCCACACTTCACCACAGCCCCACGCTGCCTTGGCCTCCCCGCCACTGAGGCTCCGTGGCTCCTGGCAGCAGAGTGGTGCCGAGAGCAGTCCCAGCGTCTGGGCTCCCTCGGGCTCACCAGGACGTGTGGGGAGAGGCCAGGGTGGCACGGGAGAGGGGAGCTGTCACTGTGACCCGGGATGTCCCCTGTGACCACTGCTCGTGTCACAGAGGGGGCACACCCGCCTCCCCCCTGGCGCCAGGGCCCCTGGGGGGCCAGGGCTGGCCCTGCAGCAGGCAGGGGCTGCACAGGGTGGTTGCAGGGCTGCCCCTGCCCCCACCCAGGGGCAGGGATAACCCAGACGGGGGTCCTGGCCGGGCTGGGCACTGCGGCTGCGCTCACCCCAGCCATGGCTCGCACACAGGAAACCTGGCTGGGAGGGAGGGCAGTGGGCACTGCCCCATGCTCGCCCCACCAGGACACAGTGGAGGTGGCTGCTGCCACCGGGGCAAGGAAGCACTGACAACTGACTGCAGGGAAATGTCCAGCAATTACTTGGCAGGGAGCAACAGCTCCTTCTTGGCACTTGAACAAACGGTCCCTCCCCTGGCCCGTCAGCTTGTTCCGAAAAGTTGCAGGGAAGCACTGTTCAGCGCTGTTAACCTGGAGACGTGCTTGAGACCTAGTGCCTGCAGCACCTCCATGCCTGGGATGGAAGGGAACTGAACAGGGCAAGAGGCAGCGCAGGGACCAGCGCGCTAAACACAGGGCTATCACAGACTGCTCTGGCTGGACTGCTCTCACGCCTGCACCACTCATCGGCCTCATCACACCACTCCCACAGACAATCACCCCAGCAGGACTGAAGGAGCGCCCGGACCCTGAAGCCACATTTGTGGCTGACCCTCGCAGAGGGAGGGAGCAGCTGCAGGCACACGGCATCAGGTTAAACACAACTTCTGAAGATCTCCAAGAGAAGCCGGAAGACCCATCTCTAAGTAACAAGAGACACCCAAAGGTGCTCCACACATCTCTGCCTTCAACACACCACAAGCTGTGGTAGAAATGTCTAAGCAAGTGAGGAAGATGGAAAAACAACTCCTACACACACTTTAATTACCTACTGTTAAAGCAGTGCTCAGGAACCAGGTCTTTCACAAAGTCTCGGCTGCACACTTCCCCACTAGAGCAGAAGGCACGAGTCAAAGCATCAGATCAGCTCAGACAAAGAGGAAGTCTTGTGAAAACTTCCACTGCAGGAACAGAGAAGGAAAGCAATTTCTAAGCTTTCCTTTCTCTTGCCTTCCAAAAAGAACAGCAGACACTGCAAGGATACTTTGCTCTTTCCTCAACAACATCATTTCTGTTCCACTGTTATGCTCCCAATCCCAGCCGGCACCACCATCACTACAGGACGACCTGAGCAGAAAAACAGGGGAGGGTGGCTTTGACTTTCCATGCCAATCCATTCCTACACAAATACATTCTCAGTCAGCACCTGCTGGGATTTCACAGAATCACAGAATCGTTTAGGTTGGAAGGGACCTCTGGAGATCATCTCGTCCAACCTCCCTGTTCAAGCAGGGTCACCTAGAGCATCTTGCCCAGGATCACATCCAGACGGCTTTTGAATATCTCCAGGGAAGGAGACTCCACCACCTCTCTGGGCAACCTGTTCCAATGCTCTGTCACCCTCACAGTCAAGAAGTTTTTTCTCAGGTTCAGATGGAACTTCCTGTGGTTCAGTTTCTGCCCATTGCCTCTTGTCCTGTTGCTGGGCACCACGGAGAAGAGGCTGGCCTCATCCTCTTGACACTCCCCCTTCAGATACTTGTACACGTTGATGAGATCCCCTCTCAATCTTCTCTTCTCCAGGCTGAACAGGCCCAGCTCTTGCAGTCTTTCTTCCTAGGAGAGATGCTCCAGCCCTCTAATCATCTTGGTAGCCCTCCGCTGGACTCTCTCCAGGAGTGCCATGTCTCTCTTGTAGTGGGGAGCCCAGGACTGGACACAGTACTCCAGGTGAGGCCTCACCAGGGCTGAGGAGAGGGGCAGGATCACCTCCCTCCACCTGCTGGCAACACTCTGCCTAATGCACCCCAGGAGACCATTGGCCTTCTTGGCCACAAGGGCACACTGCTGCCTCATGTTTAACTTGTTGTCCCCCAGCACTCCCAGGTCCTTCTCGGCAGAGCTACTTTCCAGCAGGTCAACCCCCAGCCTGTCCTGGTGCATGGGATTCTTCCTGCCTAGGTGCAGGACCTTGCACTTGCCTTTGTTGAACTTCAGGAGGTTCCTCTCCGCCCACCTCTCCAGCCTGGCCAGGTCCCTCTGAATGGCAGCACAGTCTTCTGGTGTGTTAGTCTCTCCCCCCAGTTTAGAATCATCAGCAAACTTGCTGAGGGTGCACTCTGTCCCTTCCTCCAGGTCGTTGATGAATATATTGAACAAGACTGGACCCAGGACTGAGCCCTGGGGGACACCACTAGCCACAGGCCTCCAACTTGACTCTGCGCCATTCACCACAACCCTCTGAGCTCGGCCATCCAGCCAGTTCTCAAGCCACCTCACCGTCCACTCATCTAGCCCACACTTCCTGAGCTTACCTAGGAGGATGTGATGGGAGACAGTGTCAAAAGCCTTGCTGAAGTCCAGGGAGACAACATCCACTGCTCTGCCCTCATCTACCCAGCCAGTCATTCCGTCATAGAAGGCTATCAGATTGGTCAAGCATGATTTCCCTTGGGTGAATCCATGCTGACTACTCCTGATCACCTTCTTGTCCTCCAGATGCTTAGTGATGACCTTCAGGAGGAGCTGTTCCATCAGCTTTCCAGGGACGGAGGTGAGGCTGACAGGCCTGGAGTTTCCTGCCTCCTCCTTCTTGCCCTTTTTGGAGACTGCGGTGACCTTGGCTTTCTTCCAGTCCTCAGGCACCTCTCCTGATCTCCAGGACCTTTGCAAGATGATGGAGAGTGGCCTAGCGATAACATCCGCCAGCTCCCTCAGCACTCGTGGGTGCATCCCATCGGGGCCCATGGATTTATGGGTGTCAAGTTTGGACAAAAGATCTCTAACCTGATCCTCCTCCACCAAGGGAGAGTCTTCCTTTCTCCAGCCTTTCTCTCTTGTCTCCAAGGTCTGGAATTCCTCAGGACTGGCCTTAGCAGTGAAGACGGAAGCAAAGAAGGCATTCAATAACTCTGCCTTCTCTGTATCCTTCGTCACCAGGGCACCTGCCCCATTCAGCAGCGGGCCCACGTTTTCCCTAGTCTTCCTTTTGCTATTGATGTATTTGAAGAAGGCCTTCTTGTTGTCCTTGACATCCCTTGCCAGATTTCATTCCAACTGGGCCTTAGCCTTCCTTGTCGCATCCCTGCACGCTCTGACAACGTCCCTGTATTCCTCCCAAGTGGCCTGTACCTTTCAGAAGGTAAAACTCAAGGCGGCAAGAAATGCCTGTGCCCTCCAGTTCAGCTTTCAGCCAGAGACACTTTTCATTCTGGTCCTTCAGTCACACCTCGCCAGCATCGCTCTCCCAGCAGGCACAAAGCACAACGCAGCCTTCTCCAGGCCACATCCAGGCATAACTGGTTGAACACTGGCTGGGGAAGCTCTGGGAGAAGGAGCGGCCCCGGCAGGGCAGGGTCATTCCCCCAGGGAGAGAGGGGCTGCGTGGGGCAGGGCTGCTCACAGCTCCCGCTCACCCCCAGAACGCTTCCCCGGGGGCTTCTCAGGAGGATGCTCAAGGCAGGGACAACACCAAAGGCAAGGAGCTTCCCTGAGTCTCCGCTTTCAGCTCCCTGCTGTTGGGCTGGGGGCAAGGGAAAAGGAGCTGCCAAGCCTGGGCAAGAGCCAGAGACTCCCAAGGCCATGCAGAGACCAGCAGGTCAGCGAGGAAGCTCAGGAAGTGCCTTCCCGCACTCTCTGCCCACGCACAGCACCAGCAGCACCTCTGCTGGCCCCATCCGGCCCTGTCCCAGCTGCTCCACAGCACCTGCCAACATGCAGGTGGCCTCTGACACTGCCCCACTGCCGGGGGGTGTCCGTGGGGCAGAGGCGAGTGCATGGGGGGGCTGCGGTGGGGGCTGGGAGCCAACGCTCCCCTCGGGAGACGTCACCTGGAGACACTCGACTGTCTCTGTGGAGGGGTCCTGAGGGGCTGTGAGCACCCTCCAGCCAGGCACAGCCCTCACCACGGGGATGGCACTGAGGAAGGGCCACTGCTGTGGGAGGGGCTGCCAGGAGAAGGGGCGCAAATGCTGGGGGCTCCAGCGGGCCAGAGATGGCCCAGGCTGGGCCAAGCCTTCCTCAGAAGCTGCTGGCATCCCAGAGGAGAGTCTGGTCTCATCCTCTTGACACCCTCCCTTCACACACTTGTACACATTGATGAGATCCCTTCTCAGTCTTCTCTTCTCCAGGCTCTACAGGCCCAGCTCTCTCAGCCTTTCTTCACAGGAGAGATGCTCCGGGTGGCCCCTCAACCTCTTTGTAGCCCTCCGCTGGACTCTCTCCAGTAGGGCCATGTCTCTCTTGTACTCTCTTTCCAGCAGGTCAACCCCCAGCCTGTCCTGGTGCATGGAGTTCTTCCTCCCTAGGTGCAGGACCCCGCACTTGCCTTTGTTGAACCTCAGGAGGTTCCTCTCTGCCCATGAAGTTGTGATTGAACAAGGTTGTGGCTCTTTTTCTGGATGGTGGATGGGTGGGATGGCAGCAGGATGAGGAGTCATGAAGGGAGGAAGGGGAATTCCATTAACTTCTGCACCCGGGTTAGGTTCTCGGGAGTCTTATTATTGTGGGAAGTGAGGACATATGCAGCGTGAGTGCCCAAGCTGTGCATGAATTCAGCCACAGTCGGGGGTGAATCCTCCTTCGGGAGAAAATCAAGATGTCGGCCGAACTGATCAATGACTCGTTGAGGAGGAGTACAATTGTATTAAATGTGTATGTATGTTTTTGGATGCAATCCCTTTGGCTAGTCAGGGCTGCATAACCAGGAAAGTTGCTGGAAAGCAAGTAACCTTTCTAGTGGCTGCAGGGGCTACTTTGTCTCTTTTGAATTATACAGATAAAAGGTCCCCCTCCAGCTGTAAAACAATATGCTGTCCTGCATGAGGTAGAGTAAAATATTCCAAAACAGAGGGATACCTATTTAGAACAGGGGATTTTGAAGCCCTGCATTTCTCCTTTTAATACACCCATTTTACCAGTACACGTAAACATCGCCTGGACAGTGAGGGAGATCCTGAGTATCGATTTGTACAGGCTGTACGTGCTATTCATCACTATGTTGTCAGTTTTAACTCCAATTCCTGTATGGGCTAAGGGGTTTACAGTAATAGATTTAAGTTCCACTTTCTTTAGTATACCTGCAGGAGAAGAGAGTCAACTTTTGTTTGCATTTCCCTGGAAAGGACAACAACCGACCTGGACGCGACTTGCACAAGGATCCACTGGCTCACCAACTAGTTTTGCTCGCTTGCTGCAGAAAGGCTTACGTACCGTTGTTTTATGCTCTGATGTGGGGATTGAAGACACGAACCTTGTGTGTAGTGAAGCAAGATTGTATATTTTATAGTCCATCCTCTCTTATATACCTTAATGGGTGAGAACATACACCTTATCATGTGAGAATACCGTTGTGTTTCCAGATTAAAGTTACTTGTTATTTTGCTGCATTGCTACAAGCGGCGCTCTGCATCGAGAGTCTCTTCTCTCTCTGCCGTCCTTGCCCAGCTCAGGTGCCCCCGTCCGTCTTGGCACTGCCTCAAGTCTTCGGTGCACTTTCCCAGGGCTTGTGGCACTGAGAAAATACTTTGCTGCTGCTCCCAGTCGTCTTCTGGTACACATCGCCCCCGACACTCGGATTCCATGCTAATACAGGATGTAGACGATTTATTGCTTGCTAGGAGAACAAAAACTGCTTGTACCTCACATGCAATAATTTTGTGTACAGCCTTAGCTGAAAAGAGACATCGTGCATCCCCACCTAAGCGCCAGTTCTGTCAAGAAAGAGGAAAATATTTAGGATTCATTCTAACGGAAGGAAAAAGATCTATTGATCCTGAACACATGAAAGCAATTGAAGATTTACCTCGACCTCTGATGAAAAAGCAGATTAGGGTTTTTTTAGGGGCAGTAGGCTTCTGTAGGCCATGGATTGCTGGCTTGGGGACTTAGTTAACCCATTAGTGGAAGCAGCTGAAGAGGAAGCAGTAGAAGCTATAAAGTGGACAGCCAGAGAGATTTGGCATTTAACAAAATTAAGGAGGCATTCGGTGAATCCCTGGCTTTAGGGCTCCCCCATTATAAAAAACCTTCCCAGCTGTACATTCATGAACAACAAGGGCTTGCCAGTGGAGTGCTGGCTCAAATGCTAGGTCCTCAACCCAGACCAGTCACATATTCTTCAGTACAGTTGGATGCTGTCCTTCTGGGGACTCCTGGATGTATGCGTGCGGTGGCTGCTGCAGGAATCATTGTTGGGAAATGTCGAACCACAGTTCTGGGACTTGATATGGGAAAAGAGTACTGTATTTGAAGGGAAATATCCAGCTTGGTGGCAAATGCTTAATTTTCCCATTCAATAAGGAGCAAAAAGTGATAACTGCTCTCGTTCTCACTATTCAAGAAGCACAGGTCTCTACAATCTCTCCTAGTGTGCCTCTAGGCCTGATCCATGGGGATGTTACATTATGTCCTTTGGAACACAGGGGATGGGCACAGCACATTCGTGATAAATGGAACACTATAGATTTAGCCACCTGGATGGGTTGGGGTCAATTAGGATTTGTACGTGAAGGTAATGGCCTACAAACTCAAGACATTTGTTTAGCCACGGAACACAGTGTTTGTCATGTTGGGGTGCAGACCCAAAGTGCAAATGAGAAGGCAACTTTGGTCTCTCCTGGAAAGGGTTGTCTATGTTTGCGCAGTCAGGGCAGCACTGTTGTAATTGATGGTGCAATGTTGTATCACAATAATAGTTTAAATTTGTGCATGTGTAACTGTACAATGATGAAGGGATGTGGCTACAATTATACAAGCCCCGTAACAACTCACCAGTTACTCCAGGGGGATTACTCATGGATTCAAGAATTATCACCAGTACCTACTGGAATGCATCTCAGGTCAGTGAAGGAATGATTACACCATGAGCCGTTGCGGACATTACTCCAGAAGGTCAAAGAATGACTGCAGAGCATGATACACAACAGAGTCAAGCGATACTTGAAAGAACCAAAAAGAGACGCGGAGCATAAATGGTGGGAAACTTTGTTTGGGTGGTCTCCCACCACTTCTGGCTTGTATGATTGTTTGCTGCATGCTGTAGGGATTCTGTTCTGTGTGATCATTGTGTGCTTTGCGCTCTCCTTGGGACTGTGTATAAAATTGTGGAGGCTGGCTGCTTGTCTTGAAAAATGGCATGTGATGGGATAGCTCACAGCACCGGAACCCTGCAATAATGGGATATAGGCTCTTCAGGAATGCTCAGCACGACCTACAAGAGCACAGGACATGTCGTTCAGGCTTCTCCCTGCTGGTCAGCCCTGATGTTCCAAAACAAAACCAAAAGTCAAGAGGAACGTGCCGTAGCTCAATTTGTTTTGTCAAAAGTTGAAACTACAAACTGACAACAGCAAGATGGTGGTGAGGTGGCCAAGAGGATTCAGTGCTAATCTATTCTGCCTCCAACCCCATCCTCCTCAAAGACACTCCTGTTTCTGGCTCAAGACCCACCTGGAAGGAGTGTGTTGGGGCAGTGAGAGTCCTGCAGTTCCTGTCCCTACAGGCAAGCCTTTTCAAGCTCCTTCTCAAAGCTGGCAGCAGCTTCCTCTCCGAGTCAGTCACAACAAAAGCCCAACTTCCCTGGAGGCACATCTCTGGGGAGTGAGCTCTGGCACAGCAGATCTGCTGGTGGCTGGGACATGCATGTCGCTGTGGGATGTCCTTTCTGGAGCATGTGGGATGGCGACAGAAGCTGGAGACCAGCATGGGGGATGCGCGCGTGTCCTGTTGCCACTGAGCTGAGCTGAGTTGTGCCATCTCCTTCCCTGATGGGAAGGACAGAAGAGGGAAGAGTGTGTGTCAGCGCTGGGTGGGCGTGTCCGTACATCTCGTTACTGAACGGGGAGAAGGGAGGGTGCAGTGGCATGGGGCAGTGAAAGAGGCTGGCTGAGCCCCCTGCTCCAGCACCTGGGTGGCGACATGAGAGCTATTCAGACATCTGCCTGATGCTCAGACAGCTCTGCCAGAGACCCCCCCGCCATGGTAAGGTCAGTCCTTCATCCACCCTGAGCGCAACCTCGGGGGAGAGGACAGTGCTCTCAGTCCAGGCTGTGCTCGAGCCTTGGCCTGACTTGTTGGCTGGAGACAGGTTGAGACTAGAGACAGAGTGGGATGTCCTGGGTCACAGTCGCAGCTGAGCTGCTGACGGGAGAGCAGGGTTCGGCAGCAGCAAGAGCTGGCAAGAGGGGCAAGAGGCCCGAAACCACTCGTGGGGTTGCAGGAGCAGGCCTTCCCCTTCTGTGCAGGGGCGGAGGGCTGCAAGGTGCTGCAGCTGGGCTGGCCGGGACAGTCTGGTGAGCGAGTAGGTTTGGTAAGGGAAGTGGGGAGGACTGAGACATTTGTGCTGTGAGCTGGTACCGAGGGACTAGGGAACACAAAAGCAAAGTCTGTTTGCAGTCTTCAGCATGATGTTCAGCACACACTGAGACACAGGAAGTTCCACCTGAACAGAAGGCAAAAGTTCTGGACTGTGAGGGTGAGCGAGCACTGGCAGAGGTTGCCCAGAGAGGCTGTGGAGTCTCCCCCCTTGGAGAGATTCAAAAGCCGTCTGGGTGGGGTGCTGGGCTGCAAGCTTTAGGGGACGCTACTTGAGGAGGCCCCAGGTGGGGCTGGCCAGGGACATAAAGGCCTGTTAGTGCCCTCAGGGCCCTGACAAACTCTGCGGTCATCTGGATCACAGCAACTCCATAGGTCATCAGCAACCAGGCAGCTGGGCAGGCATTGTGATGTCCTCAAGGGCATCAGAACATTGCCCCAGCCAAGGTGACAGATTTGGGGCAGAGGAGAGGAAGGACAGGAGAGAGGACATGGCTGGTGCCTTGACGGTGAGGTCACTCCTGTCTCAGCCATGTGATAAGGCAGCAGCGGGCAGGCAGCAGGGCAGCTGTTGGGAGGTCACCCAAGGCATCCGAGAGCTGGCCTGGTTGGATCAAAGAGCCCTGACCCCATCCTCCATCACTGCTGCCGGTTCTTCTCCTCCTTGAACCCTTTCCCTAAGCACAGAGGCCCAGAGACCTTTTGGGGAAGACTGAGGCAAAGGTGGCACACAGTAGCTCCGCCTCATTGCTTTGCTCTCCTTAATTCAGCCACTCTATTCAGCAAGGTACCAGTATTTTCCAGTTCAGCCTGCACATTTAGCAGAGGAAGCTCTTGTCCTCGACGTCCCTCGCAAGCCTCAACTCCAGCTGAGCTTTGGCCTTCTTGACACCATCCCTACACACCCGGGGCTTGTTTCTGTATTCCTCTGCTCCTTGCTTCCACCTCCTCTCTGCTCCCTTTTTTGCACTGCAGTTCCATCATGAGTTCCCGGCTCAGCCAAGTCAGTCGCCTGACACCTCTGTTTGTTTGCCTGCCTATCAAGGTGCAGCCTTCTTGTGCTTGGAGGGTGCCGCCCTTACACACCTGCCAGGTTTCTTAAGCTCCTTTGCCCCTCAGGCCTGCTTCTATGGGACACCCCAATCAGTTCCCTGACAAGGGTGAAGTCTGCTCGCATCAAGCCCACGCTCTGCACTCTGCTGCTCTCCTTCCTTGCTCCCCTCCGGCTCTTGAACTCCATTATTTCATGGGGGCTACAACCAAGGCAGCCACGCACTGTCATGGCCACTCCCTACTGGTCTTCAGCTTCCATTGCTAGTCCTTGCGATCCACAGTATTCCCTTCACACTCCCAAAAGCCAAGTACTCAGTGCAACAAACCTGCACACGAGAGTTGAGGTCCCTTCTTGCAGCCAGGCCTGGCAGCAGGAGAGGGAGGCCCTGGCTCCACCCGCTTCTGCCTCAGGAGGGCTACACCAGCTCTTCCCACCTCCCTGGAGTGTCCCCTTGTCACCAGGGGATGTGCTGCCAGGCAGGGGCTGACTCCACTCCTCTGACTGGCTCCTGCAAAGAGTAGGAGGTCCCTGAGCCATCGGGACCACAGCTGCCGACAAATAGTTATGGCATGACCTTGGGAGAGAGCTGCCCTGGCAGCAGGCACTGACACTCAACCCCTGACTGCTGAGCTCTTGTTTTGGGGCCCCTCTGGACATTCACATGCTGCAAAAGGCAGAGTTCACACCAGGCCAAGGAAATAGCCACAGCCCCTTGGAGCTCTGGTTTAATGCACAGGAAGACAATTCTGTGAGGGCCGGGATGGCTGGCACTCACTGGTACCTCTGCTGTTGGCTCGGCAGGTGGCTCTTCTCTCCAGAGCTAAGGAGCAAGAAAGGAAGAGGCTCAGTGGGATGCACAGGCAGAAAGGCAGAGAAACACTGCAGGCGATTGCAGGCCATATATTTGTGGCTGTGCGTCTGATGGCATTTCCATACAGGCCCCTGGCTCTACCCAAAGTCCTTGGAGCAGTTGGTCAGGCTGAGGCTGAGCCTGGTGGGGCCAAGACTGGGCGGGAAACCCATTCCTTGGCTTGAGCATTCAGCATTCAGCATTCAGCATTCCGGGGGAGGTTTGAAAAGGGGCAGACAAACATGCCTTTGTGTTCAGTTGCTCAAGACTTCCATGTCCCACACTGTAATCCTATTTGGAGTGCCCAACAGCTGCCCCTTGGAGGGAAGGCATGTCTGAGGCATCCACCTCCAAGGCAGTGCTGGGCATTTGCTTGGGGCTGCAGAGAGGGGCATGGGATCAAGGTCTAAGCCAGGTCAATCCCAAGTCACAACAACTCCTATTCAAACCAGTGGCTCTGGGATTGGGATTCTGACACCTCGGTGGGTCACTACCCCTGCACGCTCCCAGGCTTTGCCTGGAGCTGGCACACACTTACTCCGTCTGCTGTGCCCCCAGCCTCTCGGCTGCTCTTTTCTGCTCCTCGTCTATGCGGGAGAATAAAACATTGATGGTCACATCCTCATCTGGTGCCAGGCGGTACTGGAGGACATCCTGAGAAGGCGGCTTTTCTTCACGCAGCTTCCCAGCACTCTCCTCCTCTTTCCCAGCTGGGGCTAGGGATGAGCCCGACTGGACCCTTGACTGGGTTTCACTTCTCTGCTGAACCTGCAAGACAAGTCAAGGAAGGTTTTAGCCCCACTTCCGAGCACGCTCAGAGGCTCTCTACAGGCACCAAGAGAGCAGCCAGTGCCTGCAGGATCTCTGCTGTCACCAGACCCCTTGCTCTGGCCTGGCCTCAGGCACCCCATGAAGGCACGCTGCCACTGTAGCTACAGAACTGGCAGGGTCACTGCAACATACCCTAGCTATGTCACAGCCTGACCAGGTGTCACTGCTGCTTCCCACGGGCACTTCTCTCTCAAGCTGGGATCTCCCGAGGCAACACAAACGAGGGAAGGGAATTGTGACTTGCAGAGCAGGACACCTGCCCTGCCTTCATCGCAGGCAAAGAGTGGGGATGGGGTTTAGCAGGGCTCGTTCTTCCTACAGGGCACAATTGTCTCACAACTGTCTCCTCTGCCGCTTGACTTGAGCCATCCAGTCAGCAATCTTAAGCTAATATTTGCAATACTAAGCCTCAACTCCCTTAAGCAAACACAGCCCACAACTTTGCACAGGGGCTCTTTTCTACCTAGAAAGCAACCTCAACATGCTCTCAAGGGGAAACTGATGCATCACCAGGGCATCACTACAATTCCCCATTGGCCCCCCCTCTCCCACCAGGAGCTCACTCCTCACATCATGGATGAGTGGAAGGCATTGCCAGTGCTAGAGCAGAACTCCAAAATGAAATCCTCCCACCGGGCTCAGTGGCTCAGAGCACACAGTCGTCACAAAGGAGGGGAAGGAATTGCTGTTGGCTGAGCAGGAGCTGGGAAGGCAGCCCTGCTGTGGCGTTCAGCACGCCACACCAAACAACCCTGAGCGCCCCTGCTGACCTCAGGTTGCACCATCAGCATCAGTGCTCATGGCCTCGCCTGCTGCTTCCCTAACCCCCAACAGCCCAGCAATGGGCCTTTCATACCACTGGCACTTCTCTTGGACCACGGAGCCCATTCCTGGGCGTCCTTGGCCTCTTATGGATGCTTCTGCAAAAGAGCTCCAGAGGGAATACGGGGGTCTTCTTCAAACATGCTCCTCTGTCTTCAGTTGCCTTGCTTGCCTTTTCAGCCAAACCCACAGGAAAGGAAAATCTTCCTGGGCGTTCAGATTTTAGGAAAGACAGGACTCCCCTGCCTCGCTCTTTGGCAGCAACAAGGCACCTCCAATCTGGCTCCCTGAGGAACCTGCAAGGCTCCGCTGCCCTGGAGCAGAGGAAAGGCTTTTTCTGTCAGAAGGTTTACAAAGTACCTGGCTCCTCTCTGGCTCTTCCTTTTCTCCCTTGCCTTTCAGGCCTGCCCTTTCTTTCTTCTCTTTTGGCTTAGCTGAGGAGTCCCAAAGATCTCTTTGCCCCTGCACAACAGACAGAAAGGCTGCGTGCTGCAGGGCCACAGAAAAGACACAGCAAGGAGCACTACTGGCATCTGTTTCTTTCCAGGGCCAGAAGGTAATTTCTCTCTCTCTGCAGCCCTTTGTCTTGAGCCTTTCTCTGGGCGCTCTTAGGCCCTAAAGCTAGTTCTGGCCAGACAGAAAATCCCTGCTTTCTTCTGACCAGGGAGCTAAATAACCACTCAGAGAAACAGAAGGTGCCCTCCTTCCATCCCTGAAAGGCCCAGCAGGTACACTTCCACGAGGAACAGGGCCAAAGAGGGGCTTTTGATGTGATTCCGGAGAAGGCAGTAGTGACCAACGCCTAGAGAAAATAGAGCCTAGCCTGCGCCTTTTAAAGCAAGCCCCTGAAGAGGCCAATCCAAGGTCTAATGAACACTTAGGAAGGAGGCTTCCATACCCGCGGCCCATAGAACTGCACTTTTCTACAAGCCCATGTGGCACAAGGAGGACCTCAGTCACTATCACCTACCTGTCCTGCCCTCTCCCCGCTTTTACTGAGAGGGCTCACAGCGGGGAGTCTGGCTCCAGCACTTGGCTTCCTCCTGCCTTTCTCCACCTTCCTTGAGGAGCTCCCTCGGATGGCTGGCAGCACGCTGAAAACACACATCACGGGGAGGTGGTGTGAGCACAGGGGCAGTTTGCTCCCCAGCCCGCACTCACAAGCTGGCCACCTGCCTCTGCAGCACAAGACAGTTGTGCAGGGGAATGACGTGCGTTCCAATACATGTGTTCTCTGTGCCACAGAGACAGAGATCACCCCTGGCTGAAACACCCCGGGCTGCACAACATGCCCACAGAAATGCTCCGGATGCCCCCACATCCAGGCTCTCTCTTGATGCAGCCAGGACTTGTGGCGCCACGTCATGTGCAAGGACAGGCTCCGAGAGACACCAGTACGCCCCTTCCTGGCAGTTACGTTTATCACTGCTCAGTGGTCCAAAATACTCTGTGGTTGGGGATGGGAAATGTTTTTTCCCTGGGGACTCAGTGTCAAGAATGGAGCAAGTGATCCGGGGAGGAAAGCACGCCTGCCATTTACCCATCCCTGGCACTCTCTCGTGCCAGGCATAAAAGCAGGCTGTAATACAAAAGAAGAGCTTTCCCAGGAACTGAGTCAACCTAAAACACTAGCAACGCAGCCTGCTCTCTCCCTTTGTCTCTGCAGTCCTCCATCACTCCTGTCCCACATGGAAAGCCTCCTGTGAGTGTCCAAAAACTGCCTGGTGGGTGGAAGGGCTATCTGAGCCGATCCAAGGGCACAGACGTGCAAGCCTGCTGCTCTCTGTCCCGTGACAGCTCTCCGGAAAAGACCCTCTTTCCCTCATGCTGCTGGGGGCAGAAGGAAGGGCACTGCCCAAGGGGAAGCAACACTTGTTTTTGGAGATATTCACCTGAGGCACTCCCCTTCTTCAGCAGCGTTCCTTGCTCCCATCTCTTCCACCTGACTCTTCTCTGCCTCCTTGTCGAGACTGCTCGCTGCTGCTCGAAGCGCCTGCAGCCTTTGTTTGGAAACCATCCTGTGAGAGCAGGGACAGAGTCTCTCTCACGCTCTGGAAGGAGCGGAGCCCTCCTGTCTCTCAAAGGCCCTGTACACACACACTCCCAATTGGACTGAGAGCCCCCAGCGCCGGACAAGTTGTTGCTACTTGGTTGAGGATGCTGAGAGGCACTTGCCAGCAAGCTCTACCCCAGGCATTTCTCATCTGCCCAGAGAAATCCGAGGCTCCTGGGGCACTTCAGCCCCACCACCCAGCAATGTGGCTTCCTCACCCTGCAGGGGGGTCACTGCCATCCAAATGCCACAAGGCCTTGCTGCAGCTGGGGCACACGTACCTTTGCAGGGAGCTGCCACTGGCCTTGTCCTCTGGAGATGACTCGCCTTTATACTCCTCCCACTCCTCCATCATCCAGCAAGTGAAGGAATCCTGCACATGCGCAGAGACTCTCATACAACCTTGAGACTGCGCAGTGCTGCTGCCCAGCCCACAGATCCACAGGCAACTTCCCCTAGGAGTGCTCCGCAGCAGCGCTACAGCCCATGAAGTGACCTCCACACGCTCTCAGGGGCATGCTAGAGCATGACCAGGGCATCACTGCAATTTCCCCATTGGCCCCCACTATCCCACCAGGGTCGCACTCCTCACCTCAGCAACAAGCAGAGAACATTGCCACTGCCAGAGCACAACTCCAAAATGAAACCCTCCTTCCGGGCTCAGCGGCTCACAGCCCACAGTCCTCACAAGCCCTACTGAGCTCAGCCTTCACCCTCAGAATCACACACACTCACGTCATATCCCATCTCTTCCGATGGCTGCTGCTTTTTCTTCTCCTCCTCATCTATGTGGGAGAAGTAGAGGAACACTGTCATCTCTTCTTCTGGCCCCAGGTGGTAGATGTACACTTCCTTAATGGTGGGCTTTCTCTCTGCAGGACGATCACCAGCCCTCTCGGGTAGGCGGAGGTCAGGCCGCAGGTTTGTCAGTGTTTGCGACATCCGCCGAACCTGCATTGGCATCAGAGCAGGCTTTGTATGCTGGGTCTCCCCTCACTTGGATGCTCTGAACATGCCACACTAGAGCAGCCGGCACCTGCAGGAGCCCCCCTGGTGGGGCCGCAGGTACCCCAAGGCAGGAGAAAGCCCTTGCTCAGGCAGGGACGCTCCAGCCGTAGCTGGACAGCCAGAAGCTGGACAACCAACTCCACACAGCCCTCAGGGCACGGCCCAGCCTCACCAAGGCTCCACAGTGATGCCAGACAAGCTTTCTAGCTCAGTCACACATCTCTCATGGCCCAGCTAAGGAGGGGAGGAAACTGCTGTAGGCTGAGCAGGAACTATGAATGCAGCCCTGCTGTGGCGTTCAGCACATCAAGAGTGACCCCTGGTTGTACCATCAGCATCAGTGCTCATGGCCTCGCCTGCTGCTTCCCCAACACCCAACAGCCCAGCAATGGGCCTTTCATACCACTGGCACTTCTCTTGGACCACGGAGCCCATTGCTGGGGCTCCTTGGCCTCTTACAGATGCATCACCAGGCACCTGTGACAGGTTCCTGAGCTATCTTCCGGGTTCAGCTTCCCTGGAGTAGAGGAAAGGCTTTTTCTGCCTGAAGGTTTACAAAGGCTTCCGGTACCTGGCTTCTCTCTGGCTCTTCCATTTCTCTCTCTGCCTTCAGTGCCGCCTTTGCTTTCTTTTCCTTTTGCTTTCCCGATGATTCTGGGAGTCTGGCTTCAGCACTTGGCTTCCTCCTGCCTTTCTCCACCTTCCTTGAGGAGCTCCCTCGGATGGCTGGCAGCACGCTGAAAACACACATCACGGGGAGGTGGTGTGAGCACAGGGGCAGTTTGCTCCCCAGCCCGCACTCACAAGCTGGCCACCTGCCTCTGCAGCACAAGACAGTTGTGCAGGGGAATGACGTGCGTTCCAATACATGTGTTCTCTGTGCCACAGAGACAGAGATCACCCCTGGCTGAAACACCCCGGGCTGCACAACATGCCCACAGAAATGCTCCGGACGCCCACATCCAGGCCCCTTCCTGGCAGTTATGTTTATCACTGCTCGGTGGTCCAAAATACTCTGTGGTTGGGGATGGGAAATGTTTTTTCACTGGGGACTCAGTGTCAAGAATGGAGCAAGTGATCCGGGGAGGAAAGCACGCCTGCCATTTACCCATCCCTGGCACTCTCTCGTGCCAGGCACAAGACAGCTCTTCAGATGAATGAAAAGGCTTAAAGGGAACCAAATCATTAGCAGACCCTCCTGCTCTGTATCCTGGCTGGCAGGAGAACTGCAACTTCACTTTGCCTTGCAAAGCAACGTCCTTTCCATTCAAAGAAAGAGCTCCTCCCTGTTTAATCCTTTCTGACTTAGTACTCAGTGGCCATTGCAAAGAGCCCAGAGAGTGGCACAGAGCTCAGACAAACACCTGCTCTGTCTGAAAGCCATTCCAAGAGCATTCAGTCTTTCCGTCATCCTTGGAAAATGGCTGTGCATCCCCAACCTTCTTGTCACCAAGAAAGAAAGGCTGCTGCTTACTTACCTCTAGAGGGCATGAGAAAAGGGTCCTGGTCTCCCAGAAGCTACGTTTGCACTGACTTGCCAAAAAGCCTGTACTCTGGAGGCAGAGTCAGGAGAACCATGAAGCGAACCCGGGGGTCTCCCAAGAACTTGCTGTGTGCTGGCCATCCAGCAAGGGAGCAGAGGTCATTGTGGCGTGTGGTCAAAGGCCTTCAGAGTTACCATCAACACTGTCTCCAAAGGAGACACTGTCTCACTCAAACAACAAGAGTACAGGGTCACCCTCAGCCCTTTCTCCAAGTGCCTCACCTGCCAGGAGGAGCTTTGCCCTTGCCTGTGTCTCCCTTTCCTTTGTCCACGTGGAGAGCAGGCATTCTGGGTGGAGGAGGCTGCTCTCTGAAGAGCAGGTGGTTGGCAGGGAGATTTCCTGCAAGCAGGAGACAAGAAAACACTTCAGGACAGCACTGTGGACTCCTTCTGAGCAGGAATGAGATGCAAATCTGCTCAAGCAAGCCTGTGGTAAAACTGTGAGGCCTCAAGCTGATTCCTTTGAAGCTTTGTTTTCTGGGGGGGTCTTAGGCCCTTCTGGGCACTGCCGCCTGTCCAACTTTCCGCTTGTACTGTGCCACAGCATTTCTTGGGCTATTCATTTTCTCATGCTCTGTCCCAGTCACATGATGCAAAAGGGGACTTGCTGGGATGTGCCAGTGACCAGAGTCCCTTGAGAGGTAATCATTGCACACGAGGGAACAGAACCTTGCATCTGCCCACTCCTCTCATATTGCCTACAAGTCCTCTGTTGACAGAGTCAACCCAAAGGCGTTGTTTTGGGGATGATGATGAGAAATGAAGAAAGAAAGGTTACTCCTTGCTTTGAAAATGAAAGGAAGCCTTGGCACAGGCTCCTAGACTTGTTACCATCTACTCGGGGTGACTTTTCCCATCAGATGAAAACACATTGGTTCCCTGAGATGGGCCAGCTGTTCTCAGGACCCCCATGGAAATGGGGGCAAGTTTAACTCGGAGGTAGCCACTGCAGGTAGGGGTGCTGGGCTGCCCCAAGGTCTTGTTCCCTCCAGAGATTGCCCATATTGCGGAAGCAGTGTCACCTCTAGTGCCTCATGCTACCTGAGGCCACCTGGGCACTGCCACCTGGGCTCCTATGCCCTACCAAGGAGCACAGGAGGAGGAGAAGGCACAAAGCCCTGCCACGAATCAGCTCTTCCACTACCTTGCTTGCCCCTGGAGTCAGCTTTTCTCCTCTCCTCTTCCCATGTGGGCTTCACAGGTGCCGCGGGCTTCACGCGGGGTTTTCTAACTACCCTCTCAAGCTTGTACCTGGACACAGGAAAAACACAGCAGTGTGAAGGGAGGGCAGCCCGCTTCCTTTGCACCTTGGGCAAAGAATGGGGACGCAGTGGCACTGCGGAGCTACTGTGAAGTCCACCCTTTTCCAAAGCAGAAGATGCAGAATATGCCACATCCTGGAGGACTCCATTAGCAAGCTGAGTAACATCAGGAAGTCCTCCAGTGCCTGCAGGGGCATCAGCTTCCCCATCCTCCCTGGCAGAAAGCTCATTTTCACCTCCCTCCCCTGTGCTGCCATGGCAGACCATCTGCCATCTCCTGTGGCAGCCAGGGGCTCACAGGCAAACATACTCACTCTGGAAAGACTATGACACGGCCACAAAGGGTGAGAGAAGCAGCAGTTTTGGTGCCCGACAGGACTGAATCCCTCATCTCTGGCATCTGCAAGGTGAGAGACACAGGGGAGATGATGCCAAGAAAACGAGGTCCGTGCTCACAAGGGCAGCACACTTTCCCATGGCTCAGAGAAGAACCTGCCTCTCAGAAATGCTGAAACAAAGCACTCGCTTCCTTACAGCAGCCCCTCAGTGCTACAGCAAAGCAACTGGAGGGAAATAAACGAGAAAGGGCAAGCACACTGTCAGGCTTTTTGCAAGGCTGACAATCCAGAGACTCAGCCCAGGGACCAGGTCTTGCCTCATGCCGAAGGCCACGGAGGCAAGCACAGCGGAAGGCATTTCACTAGCCAGGCTTCCTGGCTGCTGTGGTTTCCCTGCTGGCTTCAGCTGACGCCTCCTGAGCTGAGAACAAAGGCGTCACACGTGCCCTTAACCCCACAGTCTCTCCTAGCATTCAAATGGCTGCCTCTGCACCCTGGAGGAATAGAGGCACTCAGCCCTTCCTTCCCCTTTGCACAGCGGGTGACAACTGTGAGGGCCAAGCCTCTGGTGGGTGTTCAAGGAGCAGCTGAGGGCCCTGCTCTGGGACCCACTGGAACAAAGGCTGGAGAACAGCCTTGGCCCAGAGAACAGCCTCAAAAGACACCACGGACTAAGACAGAAGGAAGAGACAGAGCTGGGAAGCAGGGCACGGCTTGGCTGCAGCACGAAACCATGGCTTTCTGGGAGGAGACAAATCTAAGGGGAAAACAGACCGCAGACCTGCCCTTTTCTTTGAATTTGTCCCTCACCACACTGGAATGGGATCCTGGGCAGGAGGGAGCTTTGCTTTGACCCAGGACAGAAATCCCCAACGTCTTCTATGTCACCAAGTCCTCTGAATGCCAGAGAAGAGCAGTGCAGGGAGCTGGCATTACTCGAGGCCACGACTAACCACGCGCCCAGAAAGGTCATGGCAGGCCAACCGAAATCCACTCACTCGCCCTTTGCTAGGATTCCCAAAAGATTAGAAGCAGCAGTGGAGAAAGGGAAACCTTACCCGGAGAAGAGCTGCTGTCAGCTGCCCAGTCCCATTTAGCCTTTGCAGAAAGTCTCTGTAAAACCTCATTTTCACGTCTTTTCCTTGAATGACAAGCAGGCCAATGTCCTTCCACACAAAGGCAACATTCTTCCCGCTCTTGAGGCAGCGAGAGAAAAGACACGTGCTCTCTTCTATGCAAGACTCCACTGTTTTCCGAGGAACAGAGATGTGCGAGGCTATGCGAGCATACTTCAGGGGCTCGGCTTGCTTATGACCTAGGAAGCAACACAGCAAGAACACAGTGCCTAACAAAGCAGTTCAGCAGGCTACAACGGAGCATTGGCAGCTTTGAGGTCTTCCCGCAAGACACTGCTACAGAGCTGTCGTCTTTAACCCTGCTGGTAAAGCTCACGTGGGAAGCTGATGCCATGCCTCCCGAGGAGAAGGTCAAAGCACTCTGCAACTGGATGTGCCAAGAGCACAGCAATGCTTCCTTCCCTACACAGGGAGAAAGAAAGGGCCCTAGCCATCTCCTATGAACAAGAGACACGATGGCAGAAGAAGGAGAGGAGAAAGGAGGCCACTTCCCATGATGGGGGAGTGGGTGCCACCACGGCACTTGTGCCCGCACTCAGTGCCTTCCAGGTTGGGAGAGATTTGGCTGTGCCATGTCACAGGGATTCAAGGAAGAAGGAAAACCCAAGCACTGCCTCGCTCCTCTTTAGATCCTTCCAGTCACCCGCAGCACCCTCAGCAGTGCACAGCAAACATCCCTGCTTTTGGGGTCAGAGGGCTCCTGCTGCCCCACAGGCATCCCCAATGTGCACTGCAGTGGCAGTGCTGCTACCACTGACCAGCAATCACAGAACAGCTGCCCTCTCATGGCTTTGCATACACACTACTGTTCCCATCTCTGCTTCAGGGCTCTCTACAGCTGCCTGTGACCTAATTCTAAGGAGCAGGAGAATGGATGCCAGCATTTGCCTTTACAAGCTCCAGCGTGGCACAAACACGAACCAACGGTGTTAACTAAATCTGATGAGAAGCAGCAGCCCCAATACATGTGGCATGTAGCCAGCTGTGAAAGCAAGTCATGCAGAGAGCGAGTGTAATTGTACTGTGCATTAGGATGTCCGGAGTAGTCAAAAAACAATCTGAAGCTGTTCTCAGGGCCTGGTGAAGGAATTCCAGATTTCTAACAGTCACTGCTGAACAGCACTTATGCACACCCCAAAGATGCCCCAAGGGGAAGCCAAAGTTTCAGCCTGTCTTCTTACCAGGAGCATAGGCGTTATCATCGGAGAGGCCCTGGACCTCCGCGATATTCTTTGACAGGCGGAACAGGGGTCTGCGCACAGTCAGAAGACCACGCTTCCCACCACCAACAATCTGTTCCGTAACAACATCGAAGGTCCCAAGGCGAATAATTCGGACTCCCTGAAAACAAGAAGGAAGAGAAGAATGAGGAGGCTCTTCGGTGGACAGGCTGGTGACTTGTCAGGGCATGGGGATGGTGCTCGGTGCCTTTCCCTACTCCTGGAAAGCTTTGGAGAAGCCTTGCAGAAGGTCTTGTGAAGACCTTTCCCAAGGTTTTCACCCCTCTCCTCTTCACCCTCTCAAAAATACAAGTAAAAGCAGAGAAGCCGTCCCTTTGATACATAAGAGCCAGAAGAAGGGCTTCCTGGCGAGGCCCAGGAGGGCAGACCCACCTGGTTCAGCATCAGCTGCCGTACAATGTAGTCACACACACCTTCCCAGACAGCAAGGGTCTCTGGAAAAGAAGGGAAAGACACACCATGCTCTGGGTGAGCCGGCTCACAACCATTCAGCACGTGCCTAACCAAGGAGAGGCGGAGGGCAGGCATCATCAAACAGCACCCCCTCCCCAAACTAACCCCATTCCTCACAGGGGCCGTCAGGCTAGAACCTGTCAACTGACCCCAGCCGAGGTCGGGACCTGAAACAGAGCCATTAGGCATGGAGATCATGCTACCGGACATCCACAGTGTGTCTCCTAGATCAAAGCCTGCTCTGCCAGGCTGGAGGTACAAGGAGAGCCAGTGGGAAGGACTCGAGGCAGTGGCTGGGCTCCTGGACAGAAAGCCCCACTGAGCTGAGGAAAAGTGCAAGGGTTCATTTCTAGCACAGCAGTTTCCTGCAGCCTCTCCAGAGCCCAGCAGGAGCTGCAGGACCCCTCAGCCTTCTTCACACAGCTCTCCTTTCCTGACAAATGCAGCTCTCACACGGTGAGCCCCTCCCTAGGGATATTGGCAATGGATTTCCACCCCAGCGAGAGGATGCTGCTGTGCCCGTGGGAGTCCGGGGGCTCAGGGCATCCCCTGGAGGCTCCCCTGTGGGGCCAGCTTCCCCATATGGCATCCCTGCACACGCAGGCTCTGCGTGGCCACCCAAGCAGCTCCACCTCCTTCCCACACCAGGATCTCAGGTGGGTGATCCCCACTGTGAGGCCAGCAGCGACCCTCGGGGCAGGGACTTCTGCCTGGGGTGCCCCAGGACAGCAGGGGCAGCATCAGGGCCAGGAGCCAGGAGTCCTGGTGGCCACACTGGCATCTGAGCCAAAAGGCACCATCAGTCAGACCATCAGACCATCCAGCCTCCCCCCGGCCCCCGGGTTTCCACAGCCATGTTCAGAGTTAAGGATCTCTGCGACAGCTCCTGGGAACGAGCTCCTGAAGTCTTTACCCTGGGCGGGGAGTGTTGGCACCCTCTGCCCACGCCGTGTCCCGTGGCCAGCCTCCCAGAGCTCCATCTTGGTCCTCCTCGCCCTGGGTCAACCCCACAGTAGGAGGTGACGAGGAAACAGCTCCTCTCCTCCTCCTCCTCCTCCACACTTCACCACAGCCCCACGCTGCCTTGGCCTCCCCGCCACTGAGGCTCCGTGGCTCCTGGCAGCAGAGTGGTGCCGAGAGCAGTCCCAGCGTCTGGGCTCCCTCGGGCTCACCAGGACGTGTGGGGAGAGGCCAGGGTGGCACGGGAGAGGGGAGCTGTCACTGTGACCCGGGATGTCCCCTGTGACCACTGCTCGTGTCACAGAGGGGGCACACCCGCCTCCCCCCTGGCGCCAGGGCCCCTGGGGGGCCAGGGCTGGCCCTGCAGCAGGCAGGGGCTGCACAGGGTGGTTGCAGGGCTGCCCCTGCCCCCACCCAGGGGCAGGGATAACCCAGACGGGGGTCCTGGCCGGGCTGGGCACTGCGGCTGCGCTCACCCCAGCCATGGCTCGCACACAGGAAACCTGGCTGGGAGGGAGGGCAGTGGGCACTGCCCCATGCTCGCCCCACCAGGACACAGTGGAGGTGGCTGCTGCCACCGGGGCAAGGAAGCACTGACAACTGACTGCAGGGAAATGTCCAGCAATTACTTGGCAGGGAGCAACAGCTCCTTCTTGGCACTTGAACAAACGGTCCCTCCCCTGGCCCGTCAGCTTGTTCCGAAAAGTTGCAGGGAAGCACTGTTCAGCGCTGTTAACCTGGAGACGTGCTTGAGACCTAGTGCCTGCAGCACCTCCATGCCTGGGATGGAAGGGAACTGAACAGGGCAAGAGGCAGCGCAGGGACCAGCGCGCTAAACACAGGGCTATCACAGACTGCTCTGGCTGGACTGCTCTCACGCCTGCACCACTCATCGGCCTCATCACACCACTCCCACAGACAATCACCCCAGCAGGACTGAAGGAGCGCCCGGACCCTGAAGCCACATTTGTGGCTGACCCTCGCAGAGGGAGGGAGCAGCTGCAGGCACACGGCATCAGGTTAAACACAACTTCTGAAGATCTCCAAGAGAAGCCGGAAGACCCATCTCTAAGTAACAAGAGACACCCAAAGGTGCTCCACACATCTCTGCCTTCAACACACCACAAGCTGTGGTAGAAATGTCTAAGCAAGTGAGGAAGATGGAAAAACAACTCCTACACACACTTTAATTACCTACTGTTAAAGCAGTGCTCAGGAACCAGGTCTTTCACAAAGTCTCGGCTGCACACTTCCCCACTAGAGCAGAAGGCACGAGTCAAAGCATCAGATCAGCTCAGACAAAGAGGAAGTCTTGTGAAAACTTCCACTGCAGGAACAGAGAAGGAAAGCAATTTCTAAGCTTTCCTTTCTCTTGCCTTCCAAAAAGAACAGCAGACACTGCAAGGATACTTTGCTCTTTCCTCAACAACATCATTTCTGTTCCACTGTTATGCTCCCAATCCCAGCCGGCACCACCATCACTACAGGACGACCTGAGCAGAAAAACAGGGGAGGGTGGCTTTGACTTTCCATGCCAATCCATTCCTACACAAATACATTCTCAGTCAGCACCTGCTGGGATTTCACAGAATCACAGAATCGTTTAGGTTGGAAGGGACCTCTGGAGATCATCTCGTCCAACCTCCCTGTTCAAGCAGGGTCACCTAGAGCATCTTGCCCAGGATCACATCCAGACGGCTTTTGAATATCTCCAGGGAAGGAGACTCCACCACCTCTCTGGGCAACCTGTTCCAATGCTCTGTCACCCTCACAGTCAAGAAGTTTTTTCTCAGGTTCAGATGGAACTTCCTGTGGTTCAGTTTCTGCCCATTGCCTCTTGTCCTGTTGCTGGGCACCACGGAGAAGAGGCTGGCCTCATCCTCTTGACACTCCCCCTTCAGATACTTGTACACATTGATGAGATCCCCTCTCAATCTTCTCTTCTCCAGGCTGAACAGGCCCAGCTCTTGCAGTCTTTCTTCCTAGGAGAGATGCTCCAGCCCTCTAATCATCTTGGTAGCCCTCCGCTGGACTCTCTCCAGGAGTGCCATGTCTCTCTTGTAGTGGGGAGCCCAGGACTGGACACAGTACTCCAGGTGAGGCCTCACCAGGGCTGAGGAGAGGGGCAGGATCACCTCCCTCCACCTGCTGGCAACACTCTGCCTAATGCACCCCAGGAGACCATTGGCCTTCTTGGCCACAAGGGCACACTGCTGCCTCATGTTTAACTTGTTGTCCCCCAGCACTCCCAGGTCCTTCTCGGCAGAGCTACTTTCCAGCAGGTCAACCCCCAGCCTGTCCTGGTGCATGGGATTCTTCCTGCCTAGGTGCAGGACCTTGCACTTGCCTTTGTTGAACTTCAGGAGGTTCCTCTCCGCCCACCTCTCCAGCCTGGCCAGGTCCCTCTGAATGGCAGCACAGTCTTCTGGTGTGTTAGTCTCTCCCCCCAGTTTAGAATCATCAGCAAACTTGCTGAGGGTGCACTCTGTCCCTTCCTCCAGGTCGTTGATGAATATATTGAACAAGACTGGACCCAGGACTGAGCCCTGGGGGACACCACTAGCCACAGGCCTCCAACTTGACTCTGCGCCATTCACCACAACCCTCTGAGCTCGGCCATCCAGCCAGTTCTCAAGCCACCTCACCGTCCACTCATCTAGCCCACACTTCCTGAGCTTACCTAGGAGGATGTGATGGGAGACAGTGTCAAAAGCCTTGCTGAAGTCCAGGGAGACAACATCCACTGCTCTGCCCTCATCTACCCAGCCAGTCATTCCGTCATAGAAGGCTATCAGATTGGTCAAGCATGATTTCCCTTGGGTGAATCCATGCTGACTACTCCTGATCACCTTCTTGTCCTCCAGATGCTTAGTGATGACCTTCAGGAGGAGCTGTTCCATCAGCTTTCCAGGGACGGAGGTGAGGCTGACAGGCCTGGAGTTTCCTGCCTCCTCCTTCTTGCCCTTTTTGGAGACTGCGGTGACCTTGGCTTTCTTCCAGTCCTCAGGCACCTCTCCTGATCTCCAGGACCTTTGCAAGATGATGGAGAGTGGCCTAGCGATAACATCCGCCAGCTCCCTCAGCACTCGTGGGTGCATCCCATCGGGGCCCATGGATTTATGGGTGTCAAGTTTGGACAAAAGATCTCTAACCTGATCCTCCTCCACCAAGGGAGAGTCTTCCTTTCTCCAGCCTTTCTCTCTTGTCTCCAAGGTCTGGAATTCCTCAGGACTGGCCTTAGCAGTGAAGACGGAAGCAAAGAAGGCATTCAATAACTCTGCCTTCTCTGTATCCTTCGTCACCAGGGCACCTGCCCCATTCAGCAGCGGGCCCACGTTTTCCCTAGTCTTCCTTTTGCTATTGATGTATTTGAAGAAGGCCTTCTTGTTGTCCTTGACATCCCTTGCCAGATTTCATTCCAACTGGGCCTTAGCCTTCCTTGTCGCATCCCTGCACGCTCTGACAACGTCCCTGTATTCCTCCCAAGTGGCCTGTACCTTTCAGAAGGTAAAACTCAAGGCGGCAAGAAATGCCTGTGCCCTCCAGTTCAGCTTTCAGCCAGAGACACTTTTCATTCTGGTCCTTCAGTCACACCTCGCCAGCATCGCTCTCCCAGCAGGCACAAAGCACAACGCAGCCTTCTCCAGGCCACATCCAGGCATAACTGGTTGAACACTGGCTGGGGAAGCTCTGGGAGAAGGAGCGGCCCCGGCAGGGCAGGGTCATTCCCCCAGGGAGAGAGGGGCTGCGTGGGGCAGGGCTGCTCACAGCTCCCGCTCACCCCCAGAACGCTTCCCCGGGGGCTTCTCAGGAGGATGCTCAAGGCAGGGACAACACCAAAGGCAAGGAGCTTCCCTGAGTCTCCGCTTTCAGCTCCCTGCTGTTGGGCTGGGGGCAAGGGAAAAGGAGCTGCCAAGCCTGGGCAAGAGCCAGAGACTCCCAAGGCCATGCAGAGACCAGCAGGTCAGCGAGGAAGCTCAGGAAGTGCCTTCCCGCACTCTCTGCCCACGCACAGCACCAGCAGCACCTCTGCTGGCCCCATCCGGCCCTGTCCCAGCTGCTCCACAGCACCTGCCAACATGCAGGTGGCCTCTGACACTGCCCCACTGCCGGGGGGTGTCCGTGGGGCAGAGGCGAGTGCATGGGGGGGCTGCGGTGGGGGCTGGGAGCCAACGCTCCCCTCGGGAGACGTCACCTGGAGACACTCGACTGTCTCTGTGGAGGGGTCCTGAGGGGCTGTGAGCACCCTCCAGCCAGGCACAGCCCTCACCACGGGGATGGCACTGAGGAAGGGCCACTGCTGTGGGAGGGGCTGCCAGGAGAAGGGGCGCAAATGCTGGGGGCTCCAGCGGGCCAGAGATGGCCCAGGCTGGGCCAAGCCTTCCTCAGAAGCTGCTGGCATCCCAGAGGAGAGTCTGGTCTCATCCTCTTGACACCCTCCCTTCACACACTTGTACACATTGATGAGATCCCTTCTCAGTCTTCTCTTCTCCAGGCTCTACAGGCCCAGCTCTCTCAGCCTTTCTTCACAGGAGAGATGCTCCGGGTGGCCCCTCAACCTCTTTGTAGCCCTCCGCTGGACTCTCTCCAGTAGGGCCATGTCTCTCTTGTACTCTCTTTCCAGCAGGTCAACCCCCAGCCTGTCCTGGTGCATGGAGTTCTTCCTCCCTAGGTGCAGGACCCCGCACTTGCCTTTGTTGAACCTCAGGAGGTTCCTCTCTGCCCATGAAGTTGTGATTGAACAAGGTTGTGGCTCTTTTTCTGGATGGTGGATGGGTGGGATGGCAGCAGGATGAGGAGTCATGAAGGGAGGAAGGGGAATTCCATTAACTTCTGCACCCGGGTTAGGTTCTCGGGAGTCTTATTATTGTGGGAAGTGAGGACATATGCAGCGTGAGTGCCCAAGCTGTGCATGAATTCAGCCACAGTCGGGGGTGAATCCTCCTTCGGGAGAAAATCAAGATGTCGGCCGAACTGATCAATGACTCGTTGAGGAGGAGTACAATTGTATTAAATGTGTATGTATGTTTTTGGATGCAATCCCTTTGGCTAGTCAGGGCTGCATAACCAGGAAAGTTGCTGGAAAGCAAGTAACCTTTCTAGTGGCTGCAGGGGCTACTTTGTCTCTTTTGAATTATACAGATAAAAGGTCCCCCTCCAGCTGTAAAACAATATGCTGTCCTGCATGAGGTAGAGTAAAATATTCCAAAACAGAGGGATACCTATTTAGAACAGGGGATTTTGAAGCCCTGCATTTCTCCTTTTAATACACCCATTTTACCAGTACACGTAAACATCGCCTGGACAGTGAGGGAGATCCTGAGTATCGATTTGTACAGGCTGTACGTGCTATTAATCACTATGTTGTCAGTTTTAACTCCAATTTCTGTATGGGCTAAGGGGTTTACAGTAATAGATTTAAGTTCCACTTTCTTTAGTATACCTGCAGGAGAAGAGAGTCAACTTTTGTTTGCATTTCCCTGGAAAGGACAACAACCGACCTGGACGCGACTTGCACAAGGATCCACTGGCTCACCAACTAGTTTTGCTCGCTTGCTGCAGAAAGGCTTACGTACCGTTGTTTTATGCTCTGATGTGGGGATTGAAGACACGAACCTTGTGTGTAGTGAAGCAAGATTGTATATTTTATAGTCCATCCTCTCTTATATACCTTAATGGGTGAGAACATACACCTTATCATGTGAGAATACCGTTGTGTTTCCAGATTAAAGTTACTTGTTATTTTGCTGCATTGCTACAAGCGGCGCTCTGCATCGAGAGTCTCTTCTCTCTCTGCCGTCCTTGCCCAGCTCAGGTGCCCCCGTCCGTCTTGGCACTGCCTCAAGTCTTCGGTGCACTTTCCCAGGGCTTGTGGCACTGAGAAAATACTTTGCTGCTGCTCCCAGTCGTCTTCTGGTACACATCGCCCCCGACACTCGGATTCCATGCTAATACAGGATGTAGACGATTTATTGCTTGCTAGGAGAACAAAAACTGCTTGTACCTCACATGCAATAATTTTGTGTACAGCCTTAGCTGAAAAGAGACATCGTGCATCCCCACCTAAGCGCCAGTTCTGTCAAGAAAGAGGAAAATATTTAGGATTCATTCTAACGGAAGGAAAAAGATCTATTGATCCTGAACACATGAAAGCAATTGAAGATTTACCTCGACCTCTGATGAAAAAGCAGATTAGGGTTTTTTTAGGGGCAGTAGGCTTCTGTAGGCCATGGATTGCTGGCTTGGGGACTTAGTTAACCCATTAGTGGAAGCAGCTGAAGAGGAAGCAGTAGAAGCTATAAAGTGGACAGCCAGAGAGATTTGGCATTTAACAAAATTAAGGAGGCATTCGGTGAATCCCTGGCTTTAGGGCTCCCCCATTATAAAAAACCTTCCCAGCTGTACATTCATGAACAACAAGGGCTTGCCAGTGGAGTGCTGGCTCAAATGCTAGGTCCTCAACCCAGACCAGTCACATATTCTTCAGTACAGTTGTATGCTGTCCTTCTGGGGACTCCTGGATGTATGCGTGCGGTGGCTGCTGCAGGAATCATTGTTGGGAAATGTCGAACCACAGTTCTGGGACTTGATATGGGAAAAGAGTACTGTATTTGAAGGGAAATATCCAGCTTGGTGGCAAATGCTTAATTTTCCCATGCAATAAGGAGCAAAAAGTGATAACTGCTCTCGTTCTCACTATTCAAGAAGCACAGGTCTCTACAATCTCTCCTAGTGTGCCTCTAGGCCTGATCCATGGGGATGTTACATTATGTCCTTTGGAACACAGGGGATGGGCACAGCACATTCGTGATAAATGGAACACTATAGATTTAGCCACCTGGATGGGTTGGGGTCAATTAGGATTTGTACGTGAAGGTAATGGCCTACAAACTCAAGACATTTGTTTAGCCACGGAACACAGTGTTTGTCATGTTGGGGTGCAGACCCAAAGTGCAAATGAGAAGGCAACTTTGGTCTCTCCTGGAAAGGGTTGTCTATGTTTGCGCAGTCAGGGCAGCACTGTTGTAATTGATGGTGCAATGTTGTATCACAATAATAGTTTAAATTTGTGCATGTGTAACTGTACAATGATGAAGGGATGTGGCTACAATTATACAAGCCCCGTAACAACTCACCAGTTACTCCAGGGGGATTACTCATGGATTCAAGAATTATCACCAGTACCTACTGGAATGCATCTCAGGTCAGTGAAGGAATGATTACACCATGAGCCGTTGCGGACATTACTCCAGAAGGTCAAAGAATGACTGCAGAGCATGATACACAACAGAGTCAAGCGATACTTGAAAGAACCAAAAAGAGACGCGGAGCATAAATGGTGGGAAACTTTGTTTGGGTGGTCTCCCACCACTTCTGGCTTGTATGATTGTTTGCTGCATGCTGTAGGGATTCTGTTCTGTGTGATCATTGTGTGCTTTGCGCTCTCCTTGGGACTGTGTATAAAATTGTGGAGGCTGGCTGCTTGTCTTGAAAAATGGCATGTGATGGGATAGCTCACAGCACCGGAACCCTGCAATAATGGGATATAGGCTCTTCAGGAATGCTCAGCACGACCTACAAGAGCACAGGACATGTCGTTCAGGCTTCTCCCTGCTGGTCAGCCCTGATGTTCCAAAACAAAACCAAAAGTCAAGAGGAACGTGCCGTAGCTCAATTTGTTTTGTCAAAAGTTGAAACTACAAACTGACAACAGCAAGATGGTGGTGAGGTGGCCAAGAGGATTCAGTGCTAATCTATTCTGCCTCCAACCCCATCCTCCTCAAAGACACTCCTGTTTCTGGCTCAAGACCCACCTGGAAGGAGTGTGTTGGGGCAGTGAGAGTCCTGCAGTTCCTGTCCCTACAGGCAAGCCTTTTCAAGCTCCTTCTCAAAGCTGGCAGCAGCTTCCTCTCCGAGTCAGTCACAACAAAAGCCCAACTTCCCTGGAGGCACATCTCTGGGGAGTGAGCTCTGGCACAGCAGATCTGCTGGTGGCTGGGACATGCATGTCGCTGTGGGATGTCCTTTCTGGAGCATGTGGGATGGCGACAGAAGCTGGAGACCAGCATGGGGGATGCGCGCGTGTCCTGTTGCCACTGAGCTGAGCTGAGTTGTGCCATCTCCTTCCCTGATGGGAAGGACAGAAGAGGGAAGAGTGTGTGTCAGCGCTGGGTGGGCGTGTCCGTACATCTCGTTACTGAACGGGGAGAAGGGAGGGTGCAGTGGCATGGGGCAGTGAAAGAGGCTGGCTGAGCCCCCTGCTCCAGCACCTGGGTGGCGACATGAGAGCTATTCAGACATCTGCCTGATGCTCAGACAGCTCTGCCAGAGACCCCCCCGCCATGGTAAGGTCAGTCCTTCATCCACCCTGAGCGCAACCTCGGGGGAGAGGACAGTGCTCTCAGTCCAGGCTGTGCTCGAGCCTTGGCCTGACTTGTTGGCTGGAGACAGGTTGAGACTAGAGACAGAGTGGGATGTCCTGGGTCACAGTCGCAGCTGAGCTGCTGACGGGAGAGCAGGGTTCGGCAGCAGCAAGAGCTGGCAAGAGGGGCAAGAGGCCCGAAACCACTCGTGGGGTTGCAGGAGCAGGCCTTCCCCTTCTGTGCAGGGGCGGAGGGCTGCAAGGTGCTGCAGCTGGGCTGGCCGGGACAGTCTGGTGAGCGAGTAGGTTTGGTAAGGGAAGTGGGGAGGACTGAGACATTTGTGCTGTGAGCTGGTACCGAGGGACTAGGGAACACAAAAGCAAAGTCTGTTTGCAGTCTTCAGCATGATGTTCAGCACACACTGAGACACAGGAAGTTCCACCTGAACAGAAGGCAAAAGTTCTGGACTGTGAGGGTGAGCGAGCACTGGCAGAGGTTGCCCAGAGAGGCTGTGGAGTCTCCCCCCTTGGAGAGATTCAAAAGCCGTCTGGGTGGGGTGCTGGGCTGCAAGCTTTAGGGGACGCTACTTGAGGAGGCCCCAGGTGGGGCTGGCCAGGGACATAAAGGCCTGTTAGTGCCCTCAGGGCCCTGACAAACTCTGCGGTCATCTGGATCACAGCAACTCCATAGGTCATCAGCAACCAGGCAGCTGGGCAGGCATTGTGATGTCCTCAAGGGCATCAGAACATTGCCCCAGCCAAGGTGACAGATTTGGGGCAGAGGAGAGGAAGGACAGGAGAGAGGACATGGCTGGTGCCTTGACGGTGAGGTCACTCCTGTCTCAGCCATGTGATAAGGCAGCAGCGGGCAGGCAGCAGGGCAGCTGTTGGGAGGTCACCCAAGGCATCCGAGAGCTGGCCTGGTTGGATCAAAGAGCCCTGACCCCATCCTCCATCACTGCTGCCGGTTCTTCTCCTCCTTGAACCCTTTCCCTAAGCACAGAGGCCCAGAGACCTTTTGGGGAAGACTGAGGCAAAGGTGGCACACAGTAGCTCCGCCTCATTGCTTTGCTCTCCTTAATTCAGCCACTCTATTCAGCAAGGTACCAGTATTTTCCAGTTCAGCCTGCACATTTAGCAGAGGAAGCTCTTGTCCTCGACGTCCCTCGCAAGCCTCAACTCCAGCTGAGCTTTGGCCTTCTTGACACCATCCCTACACACCCGGGGCTTGTTTCTGTATTCCTCTGCTCCTTGCTTCCACCTCCTCTCTGCTCCCTTTTTTGCACTGCAGTTCCATCATGAGTTCCCGGCTCAGCCAAGTCAGTCGCCTGACACCTCTGTTTGTTTGCCTGCCTATCAAGGTGCAGCCTTCTTGTGCTTGGAGGGTGCCGCCCTTACACACCTGCCAGGTTTCTTAAGCTCCTTTGCCCCTCAGGCCTGCTTCTATGGGACACCCCAATCAGTTCCCTGACAAGGGTGAAGTCTGCTCGCATCAAGCCCACGCTCTGCACTCTGCTGCTCTCCTTCCTTGCTCCCCTCCGGCTCTTGAACTCCATTATTTCATGGGGGCTACAACCAAGGCAGCCACGCACTGTCATGGCCACTCCCTACTGGTCTTCAGCTTCCATTGCTAGTCCTTGCGATCCACAGTATTCCCTTCACACTCCCAAAAGCCAAGTACTCAGTGCAACAAACCTGCACACGAGAGTTGAGGTCCCTTCTTGCAGCCAGGCCTGGCAGCAGGAGAGGGAGGCCCTGGCTCCACCCGCTTCTGCCTCAGGAGGGCTACACCAGCTCTTCCCACCTCCCTGGAGTGTCCCCTTGTCACCAGGGGATGTGCTGCCAGGCAGGGGCTGACTCCACTCCTCTGACTGGCTCCTGCAAAGAGTAGGAGGTCCCTGAGCCATCGGGACCACAGCTGCCGACAAATAGTTATGGCATGACCTTGGGAGAGAGCTGCCCTGGCAGCAGGCACTGACACTCAACCCCTGACTGCTGAGCTCTTGTTTTGGGGCCCCTCTGGACATTCACATGCTGCAAAAGGCAGAGTTCACACCAGGCCAAGGAAATAGCCACAGCCCCTTGGAGCTCTGGTTTAATGCACAGGAAGACAATTCTGTGAGGGCCGGGATGGCTGGCACTCACTGGTACCTCTGCTGTTGGCTCGGCAGGTGGCTCTTCTCTCCAGAGCTAAGGAGCAAGAAAGGAAGAGGCTCAGTGGGATGCACAGGCAGAAAGGCAGAGAAACACTGCAGGCGATTGCAGGCCATATATTTGTGGCTGTGCGTCTGATGGCATTTCCATACAGGCCCCTGGCTCTACCCAAAGTCCTTGGAGCAGTTGGTCAGGCTGAGGCTGAGCCTGGTGGGGCCAAGACTGGGCGGGAAACCCATTCCTTGGCTTGAGCATTCAGCATTCAGCATTCAGCATTCCGGGGGAGGTTTGAAAAGGGGCAGACAAACATGCCTTTGTGTTCAGTTGCTCAAGACTTCCATGTCCCACACTGTAATCCTATTTGGAGTGCCCAACAGCTGCCCCTTGGAGGGAAGGCATGTCTGAGGCATCCACCTCCAAGGCAGTGCTGGGCATTTGCTTGGGGCTGCAGAGAGGGGCATGGGATCAAGGTCTAAGCCAGGTCAATCCCAAGTCACAACAACTCCTATTCAAACCAGTGGCTCTGGGATTGGGATTCTGACACCTCGGTGGGTCACTACCCCTGCACGCTCCCAGGCTTTGCCTGGAGCTGGCACACACTTACTCCATCTGCTGTGCCCCCAGCCTCTCGGCTGCTCTTTTCTGCTCCTCGTCTATGCGGGAGAATAAAACATTGATGGTCACATCCTCATCTGGTGCCAGGCGGTACTGGAGGACATCCTGAGAAGGCGGCTTTTCTTCACGCAGCTTCCCAGCACTCTCCTCCTCTTTCCCAGCTGGGGCTAGGGATGAGCCCGACTGGACCCTTGACTGGGTTTCACTTCTCTGCTGAACCTGCAAGACAAGTCAAGGAAGGTTTTAGCCCCACTTCCGAGCACGCTCAGAGGCTCTCTACAGGCACCAAGAGAGCAGCCAGTGCCTGCAGGATCTCTGCTGTCACCAGACCCCTTGCTCTGGCCTGGCCTCAGGCACCCCATGAAGGCACGCTGCCACTGTAGCTACAGAACTGGCAGGGTCACTGCAACATACCCTAGCTATGTCACAGCCTGACCAGGTGTCACTGCTGCTTCCCACGGGCACTTCTCTCTCAAGCTGGGATCTCCCGAGGCAACACAAACGAGGGAAGGGAATTGTGACTTGCAGAGCAGGACACCTGCCCTGCCTTCATCGCAGGCAAAGAGTGGGGATGGGGTTTAGCAGGGCTCGTTCTTCCTACAGGGCACAATTGTCTCACAACTGTCTCCTCTGCCGCTTGACTTGAGCCATCCAGTCAGCAATCTTAAGCTAATATTTGCAATACTAAGCCTCAACTCCCTTAAGCAAACACAGCCCACAACTTTGCACAGGGGCTCTTTTCTACCTAGAAAGCAACCTCAACATGCTCTCAAGGGGAAACTGATGCATCACCAGGGCATCACTACAATTCCCCATTGGCCCCCCCTCTCCCACCAGGAGCTCACTCCTCACATCATGGATGAGTGGAAGGCATTGCCAGTGCTAGAGCAGAACTCCAAAATGAAATCCTCCCACCGGGCTCAGTGGCTCAGAGCACACAGTCGTCACAAAGGAGGGGAAGGAATTGCTGTTGGCTGAGCAGGAGCTGGGAAGGCAGCCCTGCTGTGGCGTTCAGCACGCCACACCAAACAACCCTGAGCGCCCCTGCTGACCTCAGGTTGCACCATCAGCATCAGTGCTCATGGCCTCGCCTGCTGCTTCCCTAACCCCCAACAGCCCAGCAATGGGCCTTTCATACCACTGGCACTTCTCTTGGACCACGGAGCCCATTCCTGGGCGTCCTTGGCCTCTTATGGATGCTTCTGCAAAAGAGCTCCAGAGGGAATACGGGGGTCTTCTTCAAACATGCTCCTCTGTCTTCAGTTGCCTTGCTTGCCTTTTCAGCCAAACCCACAGGAAAGGAAAATCTTCCTGGGCGTTCAGATTTTAGGAAAGACAGGACTCCCCTGCCTCGCTCTTTGGCAGCAACAAGGCACCTCCAACCTGGCTCCCTGAGGAACCTGCAAGGCTCCGCTGCCCTGGAGCAGAGGAAAGGCTTTTTCTGTCAGAAGGTTTACAAAGTACCTGGCTCCTCTCTGGCTCTTCCTTTTCTCCCTTGCCTTTCAGGCCTGCCCTTTCTTTCTTCTCTTTTGGCTTAGCTGAGGAGTCCCAAAGATCTCTTTGCCCCTGCACAACAGACAGAAAGGCTGCGTGCTGCAGGGCCACAGAAAAGACACAGCAAGGAGCACTACTGGCATCTGTTTCTTTCCAGGGCCAGAAGGTAATTTCTCTCTCTCTGCAGCCCTTTGTCTTGAGCCTTTCTCTGGGCGCTCTTAGGCCCTAAAGCTAGTTCTGGCCAGACAGAAAATCCCTGCTTTCTTCTGACCAGGGAGCTAAATAACCACTCAGAGAAACAGAAGGTGCCCTCCTTCCATCCCTGAAAGGCCCAGCAGGTACACTTCCACGAGGAACAGGGCCAAAGAGGGGCTTTTGATGTGATTCCGGAGAAGGCAGTAGTGACCAACGCCTAGAGAAAATAGAGCCTAGCCTGCGCCTTTTAAAGCAAGCCCCTGAAGAGGCCAATCCAAGGTCTAATGAACACTTAGGAAGGAGGCTTCCATACCCGCGGCCCATAGAACTGCACTTTTCTACAAGCCCATGTGGCACAAGGAGGACCTCAGTCACTATCACCTACCTGTCCTGCCCTCTCCCCGCTTTTACTGAGAGGGCTCACAGCGGGGAGTCTGGCTCCAGCACTTGGCTTCCTCCTGCCTTTCTCCACCTTCCTTGAGGAGCTCCCTCGGATGGCTGGCAGCACGCTGAAAACACACATCACGGGGAGGTGGTGTGAGCACAGGGGCAGTTTGCTCCCCAGCCCGCACTCACAAGCTGGCCACCTGCCTCTGCAGCACAAGACAGTTGTGCAGGGGAATGACGTGCGTTCCAATACATGTGTTCTCTGTGCCACAGAGACAGAGATCACCCCTGGCTGAAACACCCCGGGCTGCACAACATGCCCACAGAAATGCTCCGGATGCCCCCACATCCAGGCTCTCTCTTGATGCAGCCAGGACTTGTGGCGCCACGTCATGTGCAAGGACAGGCTCCGAGAGACACCAGTACGCCCCTTCCTGGCAGTTACGTTTATCACTGCTCAGTGGTCCAAAATACTCTGTGGTTGGGGATGGGAAATGTTTTTTCCCTGGGGACTCAGTGTCAAGAATGGAGCAAGTGATCCGGGGAGGAAAGCACGCCTGCCATTTACCCATCCCTGGCACTCTCTCGTGCCAGGCATAAAAGCAGGCTGTAATACAAAAGAAGAGCTTTCCCAGGAACTGAGTCAACCTAAAACACTAGCAACGCAGCCTGCTCTCTCCCTTTGTCTCTGCAGTCCTCCATCACTCCTGTCCCACATGGAAAGCCTCCTGTGAGTGTCCAAAAACTGCCTGGTGGGTGGAAGGGCTATCTGAGCCGATCCAAGGGCACAGACGTGCAAGCCTGCTGCTCTCTGTCCCGTGACAGCTCTCCGGAAAAGACCCTCTTTCCCTCATGCTGCTGGGGGCAGAAGGAAGGGCACTGCCCAAGGGGAAGCAACACTTGTTTTTGGAGATATTCACCTGAGGCACTCCCCTTCTTCAGCAGCGTTCCTTGCTCCCATCTCTTCCACCTGACTCTTCTCTGCCTCCTTGTCGAGACTGCTCGCTGCTGCTCGAAGCGCCTGCAGCCTTTGTTTGGAAACCATCCTGTGAGAGCAGGGACAGAGTCTCTCTCACGCTCTGGAAGGAGCGGAGCCCTCCTGTCTCTCAAAGGCCCTGTACACACACACTCCCAATTGGACTGAGAGCCCCCAGCGCCGGACAAGTTGTTGCTACTTGGTTGAGGATGCTGAGAGGCACTTGCCAGCAAGCTCTACCCCAGGCATTTCTCATCTGCCCAGAGAAATCCGAGGCTCCTGGGGCACTTCAGCCCCACCACCCAGCAATGTGGCTTCCTCACCCTGCAGGGGGGTCACTGCCATCCAAATGCCACAAGGCCTTGCTGCAGCTGGGGCACACGTACCTTTGCAGGGAGCTGCCACTGGCCTTGTCCTCTGGAGATGACTCGCCTTTATACTCCTCCCACTCCTCCATCATCCAGCAAGTGAAGGAATCCTGCACATGCGCAGAGACTCTCATACAACCTTGAGACTGCGCAGTGCTGCTGCCCAGCCCACAGATCCACAGGCAACTTCCCCTAGGAGTGCTCCGCAGCAGCGCTACAGCCCATGAAGTGACCTCCACACGCTCTCAGGGGCATGCTAGAGCATGACCAGGGCATCACTGCAATTTCCCCATTGGCCCCCACTATCCCACCAGGGTCGCACTCCTCACCTCAGCAACAAGCAGAGAACATTGCCACTGCCAGAGCACAACTCCAAAATGAAACCCTCCTTCCGGGCTCAGCGGCTCACAGCCCACAGTCCTCACAAGCCCTACTGAGCTCAGCCTTCACCCTCAGAATCACACACACTCACGTCATATCCCATCTCTTCCGATGGCTGCTGCTTTTTCTTCTCCTCCTCATCTATGTGGGAGAAGTAGAGGAACACTGTCATCTCTTCTTCTGGCCCCAGGTGGTAGATGTACACTTCCTTAATGGTGGGCTTTCTCTCTGCAGGACGATCACCAGCCCTCTCGGGTAGGCGGAGGTCAGGCCGCAGGTTTGTCAGTGTTTGCGACATCCGCCGAACCTGCATTGGCATCAGAGCAGGCTTTGTATGCTGGGTCTCCCCTCACTTGGATGCTCTGAACATGCCACACTAGAGCAGCCGGCACCTGCAGGAGCCCCCCTGGTGGGGCCGCAGGTACCCCAAGGCAGGAGAAAGCCCTTGCTCAGGCAGGGACGCTCCAGCCGTAGCTGGACAGCCAGAAGCTGGACAACCAACTCCACACAGCCCTCAGGGCACGGCCCAGCCTCACCAAGGCTCCACAGTGATGCCAGACAAGCTTTCTAGCTCAGTCACACATCTCTCATGGCCCAGCTAAGGAGGGGAGGAAACTGCTGTAGGCTGAGCAGGAACTATGAATGCAGCCCTGCTGTGGCGTTCAGCACATCAAGAGTGACCCCTGGTTGTACCATCAGCATCAGTGCTCATGGCCTCGCCTGCTGCTTCCCCAACACCCAACAGCCCAGCAATGGGCCTTTCATACCACTGGCACTTCTCTTGGACCACGGAGCCCATTGCTGGGGCTCCTTGGCCTCTTACAGATGCATCACCAGGCACCTGTGACAGGTTCCTGAGCTATCTTCCGGGTTCAGCTTCCCTGGAGTAGAGGAAAGGCTTTTTCTGCCTGAAGGTTTACAAAGGCTTCCGGTACCTGGCTTCTCTCTGGCTCTTCCATTTCTCTCTCTGCCTTCAGTGCCGCCTTTGCTTTCTTTTCCTTTTGCTTTCCCGATGATTCTGGGAGTCTGGCTTCAGCACTTGGCTTCCTCCTGCCTTTCTCCACCTTCCTTGAGGAGCTCCCTCGGATGGCTGGCAGCACGCTGAAAACACACATCACGGGGAGGTGGTGTGAGCACAGGGGCAGTTTGCTCCCCAGCCCGCACTCACAAGCTGGCCACCTGCCTCTGCAGCACAAGACAGTTGTGCAGGGGAATGACGTGCGTTCCAATACATGTGTTCTCTGTGCCACAGAGACAGAGATCACCCCTGGCTGAAACACCCCGGGCTGCACAACATGCCCACAGAAATGCTCCGGACGCCCACATCCAGGCCCCTTCCTGGCAGTTATGTTTATCACTGCTCGGTGGTCCAAAATACTCTGTGGTTGGGGATGGGAAATGTTTTTTCACTGGGGACTCAGTGTCAAGAATGGAGCAAGTGATCCGGGGAGGAAAGCACGCCTGCCATTTACCCATCCCTGGCACTCTCTCGTGCCAGGCACAAGACAGCTCTTCAGATGAATGAAAAGGCTTAAAGGGAACCAAATCATTAGCAGACCCTCCTGCTCTGTATCCTGGCTGGCAGGAGAACTGCAACTTCACTTTGCCTTGCAAAGCAACGTCCTTTCCATTCAAAGAAAGAGCTCCTCCCTGTTTAATCCTTTCTGACTTAGTACTCAGTGGCCATTGCAAAGAGCCCAGAGAGTGGCACAGAGCTCAGACAAACACCTGCTCTGTCTGAAAGCCATTCCAAGAGCATTCAGTCTTTCCGTCATCCTTGGAAAATGGCTGTGCATCCCCAACCTTCTTGTCACCAAGAAAGAAAGGCTGCTGCTTACTTACCTCTAGAGGGCATGAGAAAAGGGTCCTGGTCTCCCAGAAGCTACGTTTGCACTGACTTGCCAAAAAGCCTGTACTCTGGAGGCAGAGTCAGGAGAACCATGAAGCGAACCCGGGGGTCTCCCAAGAACTTGCTGTGTGCTGGCCATCCAGCAAGGGAGCAGAGGTCATTGTGGCGTGTGGTCAAAGGCCTTCAGAGTTACCATCAACACTGTCTCCAAAGGAGACACTGTCTCACTCAAACAACAAGAGTACAGGGTCACCCTCAGCCCTTTCTCCAAGTGCCTCACCTGCCAGGAGGAGCTTTGCCCTTGCCTGTGTCTCCCTTTCCTTTGTCCACGTGGAGAGCAGGCATTCTGGGTGGAGGAGGCTGCTCTCTGAAGAGCAGGTGGTTGGCAGGGAGATTTCCTGCAAGCAGGAGACAAGAAAACACTTCAGGACAGCACTGTGGACTCCTTCTGAGCAGGAATGAGATGCAAATCTGCTCAAGCAAGCCTGTGGTAAAACTGTGAGGCCTCAAGCTGATTCCTTTGAAGCTTTGTTTTCTGGGGGGGTCTTAGGCCCTTCTGGGCACTGCCGCCTGTCCAACTTTCCACTTGTACTGTGCCACAGCATTTCTTGGGCTATTCATTTTCTCATGCTCTGTCCCAGTCACATGATGCAAAAGGGGACTTGCTGGGATGTGCCAGTGACCAGAGTCCCTTGAGAGGTAATCATTGCACACGAGGGAACAGAACTTTGCATCTGCCCACTCCTCTCATATTGCCTACAAGTCCTCTGTTGACAGAGTCAACCCAAAGGCGTTGTTTTGGGGATGATGATGAGAAATGAAGAAAGAAAGGTTACTCCTTGCTTTGAAAATGAAAGGAAGCCTTGGCACAGGCTCCTAGACTTGTTACCATCTACTCGGGGTGACTTTTCCCATCAGATGAAAACACATTGGTTCCCTGAGATGGGCCAGCTGTTCTCAGGACCCCCATGGAAATGGGGGCAAGTTTAACTCGGAGGTAGCCACTGCAGGTAGGGGTGCTGGGCTGCCCCAAGGTCTTGTTCCCTCCGGAGATTGCCCATATTGCGGAAGCCTAGTGCCTCATGCTACCTGAGGCCACCTGGGCACTGCCACCTGGGCTCCTATGCCCTACCAAGGAGCACAGGAGGAGGAGAAGGCACAAAGCCCTGCCACGAATCAGCTCTTCCACTACCTTGCTTGCCCCTGGAGTCAGCTTTTCTCCTCTCCTCTTCCCATGTGGGCTTCACAGGTGCCGCGGGCTTCACGCGGGGTTTTCTAACTACCCTCTCAAGCTTGTACCTGGACACAGGAAAAACACAGCAGTGTGAAGGGAGGGCAGCCCGCTTCCTTTGCACCTTGGGCAAAGAATGGGGACGCAGTGGCACTGCGGAGCTACTGTGAAGTCCACCCTTTTCCAAAGCAGAAGATGCAGAATATGCCACATCCTGGAGGACTCCATTAGCAAGCTGAGTAACATCAGGAAGTCCTCCAGTGCCTGCAGGGGCATCAGCTTCCCCATCCTCCCTGGCAGAAAGCTCATTTTCACCTCCCTCCCCTGTGCTGCCATGGCAGACCATCTGCCATCTCCTGTGGCAGCCAGGGGCTCACAGGCAAACATACTCACTCTGGAAAGACTATGACACGGCCACAAAGGGTGAGAGAAGCAGCAGTTTTGGTGCCCGACAGGACTGAATCCCTCATCTCTGGCATCTGCAAGGTGAGAGACACAGGGGAGATGATGCCAAGAAAACGAGGTCCGTGCTCACAAGGGCAGCACACTTTCCCATGGCTCAGAGAAGAACCTGCCTCTCAGAAATGCTGAAACAAAGCACTCGCTTCCTTACAGCAGCCCCTCAGTGCTACAGCAAAGCAACTGGAGGGAAATAAACGAGAAAGGGCAAGCACACTGTCAGGCTTTTTGCAAGGCTGACAATCCAGAGACTCAGCCCAGGGACCAGGTCTTGCCTCATGCCGAAGGCCACGGAGGCAAGCACAGCGGAAGGCATTTCACTAGCCAGGCTTCCTGGCTGCTGTGGTTTCCCTGCTGGCTTCAGCTGACGCCTCCTGAGCTGAGAACAAAGGCGTCACACGTGCCCTTAACCCCACAGTCTCTCCTAGCATTCAAATGGCTGCCTCTGCACCCTGGAGGAATAGAGGCACTCAGCCCTTCCTTCCCCTTTGCACAGCGGGTGACAACTGTGAGGGCCAAGCCTCTGGTGGGTGTTCAAGGAGCAGCTGAGGGCCCTGCTCTGGGACCCACTGGAACAAAGGCTGGAGAACAGCCTTGGCCCAGAGAACAGCCTCAAAAGACACCACGGACTAAGACAGAAGGAAGAGATAGAGCTGGGAAGCAGGGCACGGCTCGGCTGCAGCACGAAACCATGGCTTTCTGGGAGGAGACAAATCTAAGGGGAAAACACACCACAGACCTGCCCTTTTCTTTGAATTTGTCCCTCACCACACTGGAATGGGATCCTGGGCAGGAGGGAGCTTTGCTTTGACCCAGGACAGAAATCCCCAAGGTCTTCTATGTCACCAAGTCCTCTGAATGCCAGAGAAGAGCAGTGCAGGGAGCTGGCATTACTCGAGGCCACGACTAACCACGCGCCCAGAAAGGTCATGGCAGGCCACCCGAAATCCACTCACTCGCCCTTTGCTAGGATTCCCAAAAGATTAGAAGCAGCAGTGGAGAAAGGGAAACCTTACCCGGAGAAGAGCTGCTGTCAGCTGCCCAGTCCCATTTAGCCTTTGCAGAAAGTCTCTGTAAAACCTCATTTTCACGTCTTTTCCTTGAATGACAAGCAGGCCAATGTCCTTCCACACAAAGGCAACATTCTTCCCGCTCTTGAGGCAGCGAGAGAAAAGACACGTGCTCTCTTCTATGCAAGACTCCACTGTTTTCCGAGGAACAGAGATGTGCGAGGCTATGCGAGCATACTTCAGGGGCTCGGCTTGCTTATGACCTAGGAAGCAACACAGCAAGAACACAGTGCCTAACAAAGCAGTTCAGCAGGCTACAACGGAGCATTGGCAGCTTTGAGGTCTTCCCGCAAGACACTGCTACAGAGCTGTCGTCTTTAACCCTGCTGGTAAAGCTCACGTGGGAAGCTGATGCCATGCCTCCCGAGGAGAAGGTCAAAGCACTCTGCAACTGGATGTGCCAAGAGCACAGCAATGCTTCCTTCCCTACACAGGGAGAAAGAAAGGGCCCTAGCCATCTCCTATGAACAAGAGACACGATGGCAGAAGAAGGAGAGGAGAAAGGAGGCCACTTCCCATGATGGGGGAGTGGGTGCCACCACGGCACTTGTGCCCGCACTCAGTGCCTTCCAGGTTGGGAGAGATTTGGCTGTGCCATGTCACAGGGATTCAAGGAAGAAGGAAAACCCAAGCACTGCCTCGCTCCTCTTTAGATCCTTCCAGTCACCCGCAGCACCCTCAGCAGTGCACAGCAAACATCCCTGCTTTTGGGGTCAGAGGGCTCCTGCTGCCCCACAGGCATCCCCAATGTGCACTACAGTGGCAGTGCTGCTACCACTGACCAGCAATCACAGAACAGCTGCCCTCTCATGGCTTTGCATACACACTACTGTTCCCATCTCTGCTTCAGGGCTCTCTACAGCTGCCTGTGACCTAATTCTAAGGAGCAGGAGAATGGATGCCAGCATTTGCCTTTACAAGCTCCAGCGTGGCACAAACACGAACCAACGGTGTTAACTAAATCTGATGAGAAGCAGCAGCCCCAATACATGTGGCATGTAGCCAGCTGTGAAAGCAAGTCATGCAGAGAGCGAGTGTAATTGTACTGTGCATTAGGATGTCCGGAGTAGTCAAAAAACAATCTGAAGCTGTTCTCAGGGCCTGGTGAAGGAATTCCAGATTTCTAACAGTCACTGCTGAACAGCACTTATGCACACCCCAAAGATGCCCCAAGGGGAAGCCAAAGTTTCAGCCTGTCTTCTTACCAGGAGCATAGGCGTTATCATCGGAGAGGCCCTGGACCTCCGCGATATTCTTTGACAGGCGGAACAGGGGTCTGCGCACAGTCAGAAGACCACGCTTCCCACCACCAACAATCTGTTCCGTAACAACATCGAAGGTCCCAAGGCGAATAATTCGGACTCCCTGAAAACAAGAAGGAAGAGAAGAATGAGGAGGCTCTTCGGTGGACAGGCTGGTGACTTGTCAGGGCATGGGGATGGTGCTCGGTGCCTTTCCCTACTCCTGGAAAGCTTTGGAGAAGCCTTGCAGAAGGTCTTGTGAAGACCTTTCCCGAGGTTTTCACCCCTCTCCTCTTCACCCTCTCAAAAATACAAGTAAAAGCAGAGAAGCCGTCCCTTTGATACATAAGAGCCAGAAGAAGGGCTTCCTGGCGAGGCCCAGGAGGGCAGACCCACCTGGTTCAGCATCAGCTGCTGTACAATGTAGTCACACACACCTTCCCAGACAGCAAGGGTCTCTGGAAAAGAAGGGAAAGACACACCATGCTCTGGGTGAGCCGGCTCACAACCATTCAGCACGTGCCTAACCAAGGAGAGGCGGAGGGCAGGCATCATCAAACAGCACCCCCTCCCCAAACTAACCCCATTCCTCACAGGGGCCGTCAGGCTAGAACCTGTCAACTGACCCCAGCCGAGGTCGGGACCTGAAACAGAGCCATTAGGCATGGAGATCATGCTACCGGACATCCACAGTGTGTCTCCTAGATCAAAGCCTGCTCTGCCAGGCTGGAGGTACAAGGAGAGCCAGTGGGAAGGACTCGAGGCAGTGGCTGGGCTCCTGGACAGAAAGCCCCACTGAGCTGAGGAAAAGTGCAAGGGTTCATTTCTAGCACAGCAGTTTCCTGCAGCCTCTCCAGAGCCCAGCAGGAGCTGCAGGACCCCTCAGCCTTCTTCACACAGCTCTCCTTTCCTGACAAATGCAGCTCTCACACGGTGAGCCCCTCCCTAGGGATATTGGCAATGGATTTCCACCCCAGCGAGAGGATGCTGCTGTGCCCGTGGGAGTCCGGGGGCTCAGGGCATCCCCTGGAGGCTCCCCTGTGGGGCCAGCTTCCCCATATGGCATCCCTGCACACGCAGGCTCTGCATGGCCACCCAAGCAGCTCCACCTCCTTCCCACACCAGGATCTCAGGTGGGTGATCCCCACTGTGAGGCCAGCAGTGACCCTCGGGGCAGGGACTTCTGCCTGGGGTGCCCCAGGACAGCAGGGGCAGCATCAGGGCCAGGAGCCAGGAGTCCTGTGGCCACACTGGCATCTGAGCCAAAAGGCACCATCAGTCAGACCATCAGACCATCCAGCCTCTCCCCGGCCCCCGGGTTTCCACAGCCATGTTCAGAGTTAAGGATCTCTGCGACAGCTCCTGGGAACGAGCTCCTGAAGTCTTTACCCTGGGCGGGGAGTGTTGGCACCCTCTGCCCACGCCGTGTCCCGTGGCCAGCCTCCCAGAGCTCCATCTTGGTCCTCCTCGCCCTGGGTCAACCCCACAGTAGGAGGTGACGAGGAAACAGCTCCTCTCCTCCTCCTCCTCCTCCACACTTCACCACAGCCCCACGCTGCCTTGGCCTCCCCGCCACTGAGGCTCCGTGGCTCCTGGCAGCAGAGTGGTGCCGAGAGCAGTCCCAGCGTCTGGGCTCCCTCGGGCTCACCGGGACGTGTGGGGAGAGGCCAGGGTGGCACGGGAGAGGGGAGCTGTCACTGTGACCCGGGATGTCCCCTGTGACCACTGCTCGTGTCACAGAGGGGGCACACCCGCCTCCCCCCTGGCGCCAGGGCCCCTGGGGGGCCAGGGCTGGCCCTGCAGCAGGCAGGGGCTGCACAGGGTGGTTGCAGGGCTGCCCCTGCCCCCACCCAGGGGCAGGGATAACCCAGACGGGGGTCCTGGCCGGGCTGGGCACTGCGGCTGCGCTCACCCCAGCCATGGCTCGCACACAGGAAACCTGGCTGGGAGGGAGGGCAGTGGGCACTGCCCCATGCTCGCCCCACCAGGACACAGTGGAGGTGGCTGCTGCCACCGGGGCAAGGAAGCGCTGACAACTGACTGCAGGGAAATGTCCAGCAATTACTTGGCAGGGAGCAACAGCTCCTTCTTGGCACTTGAACAAACGGTCCCTCCCCTGGCCCGTCAGCTTGTTCCGAAAAGTTGCAGGGAAGCACTGTTCAGTGCTGTTAACCTGGAGACGTGCTTGAGACCTAGTGCCTGCAGTGCATGGGCGGGCTGCGATGGGGGCTGGGAGCCAACGCTCCCCTCGGGAGACGTCACCTGGAGACACTCGACTGTCTCTGTGGAGGGGTCCTGAGGGGCTGTGAGCACCCTCCAGCCAGGCACAGCCCTCACCATGGGGATGGTGCTGAGGAAGGGCCACTGCTGTGGGAGGGGCTGCCAGGAGAAGGGGCGCAAATGCTGGGGGCTCCCGCGGGCCAGAGATGGCCCAGGCTGGGCCAAGCCTTCCTCAGAAGCTGCTGGCATCCCAGAGGAGAGTCTGGTCTCATCCTCTTGACACCCTCCCTTCACACACTTGTACACATTGAGGAGATCCCCTCTCAGTCTTCTCTTCTCCAGACTCTACAGGCCAGCTCTCTCAGCCTTTCTTCAGAGGAGAGATGCTCCAGGCAGCCCCTCATCATCTTGGTAGCCCTCCGCTGGACTCTCTCCAGCAGCGCCATGGCTCTCTTGTCCTGCGGAGCCCAGAATTGGACACAGTGCCCCAGGTGAGGCCTCACCAGGGCTGAGGAGAGGGCAAGGATCACCTCCCTCCACCTGCTGGCAACACTCAATGCACCCACCCCAGGATCCCACTGGCCTCTTGGCCACAAGGGCACACTGCTGCCTCATGCTTCACTTGGTGTCCACCAGCACTCCCAGCTCCTTCTCTCCAGACATCCTTTCCAGCAGGTCAACCCCCAGCCTGTCCTGGCCCATTAGAGTTCTTCCTCCCTAGGTGCAGCACCCTGCACTTGCCCTTGTTAAACTTCAGGAGGTTCCTCTCTGCCCAGCTCTCCAGCCTGTCTACATCCAGCTGAATGGCAGCACAGCCTTCTGCTGTGTCAGCCACTCCTCCCACTTTAGTCTCATCAGCAAACTGGCTGAGAGTGCACTCTGTCCCTTCCTCCAGGTCATTGAGGAATACATTGAACCAGACTGGACCCAGGACTGTCCCCTGGGGGACACCGCTAACTACAGGCCTCCAACTAGACTCTGCTCCACTGACCACAACCCTCGGAGCTCGGCCATCCAGCCAGTTCTCAAGCCACCTCACTGGCCACTCCGCCAAACCACACTTCCTGAGTTTACCTGGGAGGATGGGATGCGAGGCAGTGTCCAAGGCCTTGCTGAAGTCCAGGCAGACAACACCCACTGCTCTGCCCTCATCTCCCCAGCCACTCATCCCCTCCGAGAAGGCCATCAGGTTGGTCCAGCATGAGGTCCCTTTGGTGAGTCCACGCTGACTACTCCTGACCACCTTCTTGTCCCCCTCCACCTCAGCGCCCCTGCTCTGCCATGGCCCCGCCCCTCCCCGCCCCTCCCCGCCCCCCCCACACTACGCACGCGCACTGCCACCCCCCGCCTGTCCCTCCTGCAGGTCCCACCCCAGAGGCCCCGCCCCCTCCGGAGCGAATGGGGGAGCGCGGGGTGGGCGGGGCGGGGGCGCTGGAACCGTCACTTCCGGTGCAGGGGGCGGGGCTGTGTGGGCGTGGCCGCCGGCCCTGGTGCCGCTGTGGAGGCCGGGGAGAAGCAGCGGAGCCAAAATGGTTGTGGGGTCCCGGGGGCTGGGGCGGAGCGGGGAGCGCGGGGGCCCCGCTCTGGCCGGCGGCCCCGGGGCGGTGGGAGTTGTCCTCCGGGGGAGCCTGCGTGGGAGAGGGAGACGCTGCGGCCGGGAGCTGCTGCCGGCTGCCGTGGCCAGGGACGGGCAGAAAAGAGGGCTGTGCAAAGGGCAGGGCCTGAGCGCCTGCCTGCCTGTGCAGGGCGCTAGCGCCTGTTGGACAGCTTCCTTGTTGCGCTGCCCTTGCTAAGGAGGAAAGTCAAAGGTGGGGCACAAACGGGCTCTGCCCTGCTAGACCGAGGAGAGGGATGCGAGCACCCCCTGGCGTGGAGAGCCTTTTCAGAAGGTTCTCCGGCTGGAGCCCGGGTTTCCTCTTGGTTTCCAATATTCCTCAGCACCAGTGTCCTTGTTCCTTTCTCCCAGGCCCTTGGTTAAACCTCCGGTGTCAAGACCGAGCGTAACCCTCTCAGGGAGGTGTGCATTGCTGTGGGGGGTAGCTAAGCATAGATGGATTTTTTCCTTGCTTCTGCCTTGTGTCCATCCATGTTTGCGGGCTCTGCTGTAGAAAGTCCAGTTTTCCCCTTTCCTTCCCCAAATTGTGAAGAGAAAATGGATCCTCCTGTGTCATCAAGGTATTTCTCATCCCCCAAGCGTTTGACAAAGGGCCGAATGACGTTCTCACGGACGTTGAGTGCTCTCCTAAAACTGGAGCAGGGTGTGCTTGCGGGTGTTGTTCCCACAGCCAGGTACTGAGACTCTATTTCTCCCTGCAGGTCACCTGGAGACGGTGGAATTGTACTTAGCCTCTGCTGGAAGGCTGATGCTGGCAGGCAGTGCCTGGAGGCAGCTCGACTGAAACTTGTGTTGGGCTAAAGGTTCAACTGGAGGACACAGCAATGTGTTGCCTGCTTGAGTTTGGCCTTCTGAAAAAAACAGAGTACGTGGAATGAGAAGGTGTTTTTATAGGAATAGATTTGCCTTTACCATCTACCCCCCGATAGATTCTGTCTGCCTTTAGTAGTATATTGATGGCAACTCTTCCCTGGGTAGGGTGAAAGGTGCAGTTAAGCATATCAGTTCTGTTGTAGGAAGTTTTTGTGTAGCTGCCGCAGGAGGGAGATAGTCCAGGGGTGATGGTACAGGCTGCCTTTGGGAGCAAAAGCGTGGAGAAGAAGGGATTTTGTTGAAGAAAGCCTGAAGAAGCCTCCGAGGGTTTCCTTGTTGTTTTGAAAGCAGCTAGAAGAGACCTGAGAAAGCGCTTTCAGTCTGTGTTGCTGTAGCAGAACTCTTTGCAAGACTCCAGCTTTGTTTCAGCTGGCAAAATGTTTCAGCTGACCGTTGCCTTCTGCCTAGTGCGGAAGTGTGCAGCTGACTGAGACTTGTGGAAAGACCTGGTTCCTGAGCCCTGCTTTAGCAGCAGGTGATTTAAATGGGTGCCTGTGAGTTGCTTTTCTGTCTTTTATTGCAAATGAACAATTTAATTTATTGTAAACAAACAATTTCTGTAATTCAGAGCAGTGTCCCTGCACGCCAGGGTGCTGTGTGCATCAGGACCATGCCTTGCAGGTGGGCAAGGAGCCCTCAGGCTCTTGCCACCCTGTGGGAGAAGTACTAGCCTCTCAGAGGACTGGGAGGAGGAGGCACAGGTCCCTTGCAAAGTGAGGGTGCTGACCCGTGCCTGGGGCCAGGGCCGTGCAACCTGCTAGGTTTTTCCCAGGGGAAAAACCTTCCGCGTGTTCCTGGGAGTTAATGGAAGTGTCGCTTCTGTTTGAGAACATGAGAGGGCAGCAGCAGGGAGGTGGCTGGGGTTTGTGCTTGTGAGAGGACTTCTGCCTGAGTACCGGATAGGTCAGCAGCAGGAGCAGCATCAGCTAAGCCACTGTGAGGTCCCGTCAGTCTGAGCAGCTGATCAGCAGGAAGAGGGCTGGGAAATTGCTTGTGGGGACACTTCTGTCTCTGCAGATGAGAGGCCAGAAATGCGCTGGCCTTGCAGGGCTGTTCCCTGCTGGGCTGGGGCACTCTGGGGAGGCCTGAGCCGCCCCGAGGCGGCGCTGGGCAGGGGGCTTGTGTGGGCTCCCACTGCCATGGATCCAGCAGGCTGCCTGGAGTCCACTGAGTAGACTCAGCACTGAGTTCACGCAAGCAGGGGTTTGGTTGGTTTGGTTGGGATTGTCTTTCCACACTGAAATAGACTGCTGTTACACTTAAAAACAAGATTTATCAGCTCGTTCCAATGAACCGCACACCACACGCAGCCTTGACAACACAGCTCATGCAGTTGGGTGGTGACTCTGTTCACTTGTGTGGGGACAAGTGCTCTGTCATGAAATATATGTATGTGTGCATATATATATGTATATACACACACATACACACATATTATATATGTTTGCATAGAGACCCCATATGTATGGTGTCTAGGAACTACAGAAGGCATTCCTGATGGTCAGCTGTTTTTATTCTTGGGAGAATAGGGCTTTTCACCACTGCAGAAATAGCCTCAGGCAAATCAGGGGATTCAGGGGTGCCTTGTGGAGACTGTTTGTAGAGTCTCCTTGGCTGGGCGGTAGGATGGAGTTTTAAGCAAATAGCGTGTTGCCATTAAATCAAAAAATGCAAGATAAGGCATTCCAGCCCTAATTTAGAAGCTGTACTAGTGCAAGTGAGGCATGTGGACTATTCAGGGGAGTGAACTAATCTCTCTTGTCTTTCCGACAGGATAAATCATATCGTAACAGAGGATGCACTGCATAGTGGTGAAGAATCAGCTTCAGGGTTTGAAGATGAGTTCTGTCATCAGATGCCCAGTAGACGAAACAGGTAACTGTCTGGGTCCTTTGGATTCCAACTCTTCAGAGTGCTGGGTCTTTGTAAGCAGTCCTTGCTGTTGTCAGCGTGAGGGGATGTAGAGGAGGGAGTAAAGACAAGTTTGTCAGGGAGGGAGGGTTATCTCAATACATGCAAGAAGTAAGCACAAAGATAAATCTAGGTACGAAAGTTCCAGGAAAGTACATTGCTATTGTGGATCAAATGGAAGGACCCAGCTGCCTTTTCTTGCACATAAAAGATCCACAGACTATTGGGACCCGTTGATTTAATCCAGGGTATTGCTTCAGTAACTCAAGCCCAAAGAAATGTGCTGTCTCTCCTTTTAGATAAAAAACCTATACAGATTTGTGTAGCCCTCTTTGCCCTTCCCACTTCCAGCATTGTTAAAACAGCAGTGAATTATGTAGTGGGAATAACATTGCACAACTGCATGTGTTTCGATCCCCCCTTTTTTTCCCCTAAAAAGGCTACTCTGCTCCCGGCATCACGAAAACGAGTGTCTGGGTGGTGAAGAAATCCCGGCGGGTGTGTGCTGAGGGAGAAAGTTGTACTTCTCCCCCAGATCAGTCACCTGAGCCCTTGTCCCTGCGTGCATTTGGCTGGCCAGTGGCCGTGTGTTATGTGAGAACCATCACTTGCCTAGACAGCATAGTGGGGAACCAGCAGACGTGGTGGGGCTCGGCAGGATTGCTTAGGGGAGGTGTGGTATGAGTCAGCCAGAAAATGGGCTGTGGTAGTCTTCCTGATCCCAGAAGAGCTTGTTACCTGCTGGAGGATGGAGACTATTAACAACAACAAAAGTGGCGGGGAGGGGGAAAGAGAAGAAAAAACCAGTAACATCTCTGCCTTCCTTGCTAACTTTATTTTTATATCTCTTTCTTTGCAATTGCTGTTGTTGAAATGCTGGTTGCCAGCCAGCATGGTCCAGGGCAGGGCTCTAAAGAGCTGGAGAGCCAGGCTACAGGCCAAGGTCTCCTTTGGAGCCTGCAGCAAGACGTGCTTGGGAAAAGTTGGCAGTTCATACCCTGGGCCTGTCAGGTCTGCTTGTTAACACCACATCCCCACCACCTGTCGGGGCTCTGCTTGGGCCTTTGGAGGAGCTTGTTGGAAGTTGTGGAGGCTTTGCGGGGACCCCCGAGGAACTAGACGGTGCTTGCTGCTAGCAGGAAAGGAGAGCTAGGCAAGGACAACTGCGGGAGGCCTTGACTTCTCCTGGGAAGTTGTAGCTAGGTGTGGCTGCTGCTAAGGAGCAGCACCTGGGTTGCCCCTGAGGAGAGGGAGTTGGGGCTTTTGATCCAGGTGGCACCACCTTGATTGGGTGGGTCAAGCACCCTGTGAGTCACTGCTAGGCAGAGGCCTCTAGAAGAGCCAGGCCTAGAGCACAGTGAACAGAGGCAGCAGTTTGTGCAGGAGGCACCTTCCATTTCTGGTAGTGGTGTGTGCTTCCTCAGGTGTGGTCATGACATGCTGCAGAGCACCTTCCCCAGTGGCTGCTGGAGTTGCTGCATCACCTGTGTCTGAAGCTTCAACCCAGACAGACCCTCTGACAGCAGATGCAGCTGTAGAGGTGTCAGGCTGCAGGGAGTGCCTGGGGCCTCTCTGTGAGGCCTGGGCTGACAGTCAGCTCTCCTGCAGAAGGTGTGCTCTGGTTGATCAGTTGTATTGGCAGGTAAAGGAGTCAGGCAGGGAGGAAGCCAGTAGGCTGTGCAGCATCCAAGAAGATGAGTAAGAGATGGGCGGGGTATTCTCGGAGACTGTGCAGCTCCAGGAGTCCCCACCCCGCACTGCAATGGAGTTGCTGGAGGGCTCTGTACCGTGTGAAACAGTACATCATAACACTGTTGAAGAAGGCTGGAAAGTGGTCACTTCTTGTAGCAGGAGAAAGGCTCTTGCTCCCCCTCAAGACTTGCCCTTGAGGAACAAGTTTAGTGCCCTGCAGGCTGAGGAGGAGCTGGGCATGACTTCAAGGGAAGCTACTGGCCTGACAGACCTGACAGACTGGCCATGCGGGAACACCCGGAAGAAGTGGCGAGTAATTGTTGTGGGTGACTCCCTGCTGCAGGGGACAGAGGCACCTATCTGCTGACCGACCCTCTTGTCTAGAGAGGTTTGCTGCCTGCCAGGGGCTCGAATAAGAGATGTCATGGAAAGACTGCCAAAGATCTTCTTATACCTCTCCTGAGAGGCTGCATGCTCGATTGGCTCTCTGAAATGCCTGTACACCAATGCACACAGCCAGGGGAATAAGCAGGAAGAATTAGAGATCTGTGTGGGGTTGCAGGGCCGTGATCTCACTGCAGTTACAGAAACATGGTGGGATAGCTCACATGACTGGAATGCTGTCATGGATGGCTCTGTGCTTTTTAGGAAAGACAGGCCAGGAAGGTGAGGTGGTGGAGTTGCTCCTCATGTGAGGGAGCAACTAGAATGTGTGGAGCTCTGCCTGGAGGTGGCTGAAGAGCAAGTTGAGAGCTTATGGGTCAGGCTTAAAGGGCAGGCTAGCATGGGTGACACGGTGGTGGGGGTTTACTGCAGGCCACCTGATCAGGAAGAGGAAGTTGATGAGGCCTTCTACAGACAGCTGGAAGTAGCCTCACGATCACAGGCCTTGGTTCTCCTGGGAGATTTCAACCACCCTGACATCTGCTGGGAAGAGAGCACAGCTAGGCACAAACAGTCAAGGAGGTTCCTGCAGAGCACTGAGGATAACTTCTTGACCCAGGTGGTGGAGACGCTAACAAGGAGAGGTGTGCTGCTAGACCTTGTCCTAACAAACAAAGAAGGTCTGGTTGGAAATGTGAAGGTTGGGGGCAGCCTTGGCTGCAGTGCCCAGGAGATGGTGGAGTTCAGGATGCTGTGAGGAGGGATCAGGGCAATAAGTAAGACCACAACCCTGGACTTGAGGAGAGCTAACTTTGGCCTCTTGAGGGACCTACTTGGAGGAATCTCATGGGGTAGGGTCCTAGAAGGAAGGCAGGTCCAGGAGAGCTGGTTAATAGTCAAGTATCACTTCCTCCAGGCTATCACTTCCTCCAGGCTCAAGAGCAGTGCATGCCTCTGAGTAAGAAGTCCAGCAAAGGGGGCAGGAGAGCTGCCTGGCTGAGCAAGGAACTCCTGGCAAAACTCCAACAGAAGAAGGCAGTCTACAGAATGTGGCAAAGGGGACAGGCCACTTGGGAGCAATATAGGGATACAGAGAAGGCAGAGTTGCTGATTGCCTTCTTTGCTTCAGTCTTTACTGCTAAGGCCAGCCCTGGGGAATTCCAGAGCCTGGGGACAAGAGGGAAAGTCTGGAGAAAGGAAGACTCTCCCTTGGTCGAGGAGGATCGAGTTAGAGATCATTTGGGCAAACCTGACATCCACAGGCCCTGATGGGATGCACCCATGAGGCAGAGGGAGCTGGCGGATGTTATTGCTAGGCCACTCTCCATCATCTTGGAAAGGTCCTGGAGATCAGGAGAGGTGCCTGAGGCCTGGAAGAAAGCCAGTGTCACCCCAGTCTTCCAAAAGAGCAAGAAGGAGGAGGCAGGAAACTACAAGCCTGTCAGCCTCCCCTCCATCCCTGGAAAGGTGATGGAACAGCTCTTCCTGGAGGTCCTCACTAAGCATGTGGAGGACAAGAAGGTGATCAGGAGTAGTCAGCATGGACTCACCAAAGGGACACCATGCTGGACCAACCTGATAGCCTTCTCGGAGGGGATGAGTGGCTGGGGAGATGAGGGCAGAGCAGTGGGTGTTGTCTGCCTGGACTTCAGCAAGGCTTTGGACACTGCCTCTCATCCCATCCTCCCAGGTAAACTCAGGAAGTGTGGTTTGGCTGAGTGGCCAGTGAGGTGGGTTGAGAACTGGCTGGATGGCCGAGCTCCGAGGGTTGTGGTCCGTGGAGCAGAGTCTAGTTGGAGGCCTGTAGTTAGCGGTGTCCCCCAGGGGACAGTCCTGGGTCCAGTCTTGTCCAATGTATTCCTCAATGACCTGGAGGAAGGGACAGAGTGCACTCTCAGCAAGTTTGCTGATGAGACTAAAGTGGGAGGAGTGGCTGACACAGCAGAAGGCTGTGCTGCCATTCAGCTGGATGTAGACAGGCTGGAGAGCTGGGCAGAGAGGAACCTCCTGAAGTTTAACAAGGGCAAGTGCAGGGTGCTGCACCTAGGGAGGAAGAACTCTAATGGGCCAGGACAGGCTGGGGGTTGACCTGCTGGAAAGGATGTCTGGAGAGAAGGAGCTGGGAGCGCTGGTGGACACCAAGTGAAGCATGAGGCAGCAGTGTGCCCTTGTGGCCAAGAAGGCCAGTGGGATCCTGGGGTGGGTGCATTGAGTGTTGCCAGCAGGTGGAGGGAGGTGATCCTCGCCCTCTCCTCAGCCCTGGTGAGGCCTCACCTGGGGCACTGTGTCCAATTCTGGGCTCCGCAGGACAAGAGAGCCATGGCGCTGCTGGAGAGAGTCCAGCGGAGGGCTACAAAGATGATGAGGGGCTGCCTGGAGCATCTCTCCTCTGAAGAAAGGCTGAGAGAGCTGGCCTGTAGAGTCTGGAGAAGAGAAGACTGAGAGGGGATCTCCTCAATGTGTACAAGTATGTGAAGGGAGGGTGTTGAGAGGACGGGGCCAGACTCTTCACCGTGGTGCCCAGCAACAGGACAAGAGGCAACAGGCACAAGCTGAACCACAGGAAGTTCCATCTGAACAGGAGGAAAAACTTCTGGACTGGGAAGGGTGACAGTGCACTGGCACAGGTTGCCCAGAGATGTTGTGCAGTCTCCTTCCCTGGAGATATTCAAAACCCACCTGGACGCGATCCTGGGCCATGTGCTCTAGAGGACCCTGCTTGAGCAGGGGGGTTGCACTGGATGATCTCCCGAGGTCCTTCCAACCTTGGCCATTTGGTGATTCTTTACTCTCATAGGATTAATTGACTCAGGTGAGGAAGGTGGGATTGGTGGTTAAGGAGGTGGCCTGGTTTTAATGTGCTGCCTGTTATTTCTGCCTTAATACCCACGTTTTCTTTTGGATTGAATGACCTCAACTAAGGATGTTGCGCATGACCATGTTTTCCGCTCCAAATTGAAAGTTGCTGGATGAAAGATGCTGAAAGGATGTTGCTGGCAGTTCAGGGAGCTGGAAGATGCTGCTGCCATGCTCTGTGCATGGCAAGAACTCCTGCTGACCTCAGTGGGATTCAGACCGTGGGTTTCATCGCCTCAGAAGACTCTGTAGCTCCCAGGAGATGGCCCTGCATCAGCCTGACTGTAGGTCGTGCACTTTTTCTGGCCTCCTTTTGTTATAATGGGGTAATGAACCAAAGTTTCTTTGCGGCAAGAAAGGCGTTTCTTTTCTTTCATTTAACTTGAGAGGAACAGTTATAGTACACTTGTCGATTAATATGAACATTTCCTTTAGCTGGGTACATTTTCCAAACATAACCAGTCCGACAGCCTGTCATGCTGCATTGCAGGTGCTATAAAGCATTTCAACTCTCAGAACCCTTCTCTGTCTACAGCCGTCTCTTTGTCTTAAGGAGACGGATAAAGCACCAATAGGCTTAGTGATGTTTTGTTCCTTTTTACTTTTAGGCAGGCAGTCTATGCTGTTGTTTGGCAGCATCTGGACCTTTAGGAGAAGCAGCTGAGAGCTGTGAAAGTGCGGACAGACCTGTAACGTGGCTGGATGCTCCTCTGTCACATAAGAGGATTATCTCTAGTTGCCTGATGTGAGGGCTGCTTCTGTGGTCATCTCCCAAGAATGTCTAGCTACTGCTAGCACTTTCCACCTGGGGACCAGGACTGTCGGAGTCTTGAGGATGTGATCAGATGCAGAGAGAAATGCATCCCGTGAAAGAGTGCTTGCTGCTTTGTTCATGAGGTAGAGGCTGGTCTGCTTATGTGCTTGAGGTATCATGTGGAGGCAATGGCTTGTGGTCTGCCTGAGCAAGGAACGTGGTCCAAAGGAGCCTCTGGAAAGGAGGGAGCAGGCTGTGAGCTGGGGAGCTCTTCAGAGAGCTTGAAGGCTGGTCACCTCCTCTAGAATTAACTTTGAAACTGCGATTCATAGCCAGGCTGCTTTGACAGTGCCTGCCCTCACCTTGTCTGAGTGCGTTGTGCTGCTTGTGCTCCAGGCTGACTTGGGCACAAGCCCACCCTGAACTGAAAACTCGGCAGTCCCGGGGGTGTAGCAGTGCACCCAGGCTCATCCCCCTTGCTGAAGGGCTCGGCTTCTTTTCTCAAGCACACCCCGAGCCGAATCGAGCTGTGAGGCTCCTGAGGAGTGACCTTGCATCTCAGGAACTCTGAAGTCAGGCAGAGGTTAAGGTCTGTTTCTCTTTGTGCAGCTAGGTCTTGAATGTAATCAAAGCAGAAATTATACTTTCGTGTTAAGCAACGGGTTTGTCTTGGTAGGTGTGTTCTAACACTTAGTGCTGTGTGGTTGCTGCACAGTTTTCAGCTGACATCCTGTTTACATGTGCTCCCATGTGTTAGTTTGCAGAGATCCATAGTTATGAGCTCCACAGCAGCCTATTCTACATGCCTCCAGGTTCTCATACCAACTTCCTTGTCACCAGCATCTGGGAAGCCCAGAGGAAGGCACCAACTGTCCTTTATACTCCCCATGCCCATGTATGCTGGGAGGATATGGGAGTCTCATTGAAAGCTCCACTTACAACATTGTTGCAGAGCAGTGCAGCACATGCACCAGTTGTGTTGCTTGCAACTCCAGGCGTATGGCTACGTAGATAAAATATTGAGTTTCATGTCATTTGCCTTTCCCACTTTCATTTTCATTTCTGTGCCCTTGAAGCACCTGAGTGCTGTGCTGTCCCAAGGAACCGGATGCTGTTGTCACTAGGGCACCCTACCGGAATCTCGTATGGTTTGCTTAGGCAGAAAACAATCCTGACAACTTGTGTCTAAACTGTTTTCTGAGTCAAGAGATTGCCTTGGAGCCAGCCTTGCCCACGTTCCCCCACACAGAGGCTTATTAGGCAGATCTACAAATTTCCCTAGGAGAATCACTCCAGGGACTTTGAGATGGCTATTTATAGCCTGACTTAAGCGTATGCAGGCGTGTCACGTACAAGGCAGTCAGGATGTGTGCACTAAAAGCCTACCTCCCAACAGTTTGCCACTGCCAAGTGTAGTGGTTACAGTTTTCAGAAGAGAAATCGATTGAGCGTTTCCATGCCTTGACTACAGTGTCAGCTCTTTCTTCATATAGGCCAAAGCTTTACAAATTAGGAAGCTAAATTCCGTCTTGTGTTTCAGTGACTTTAGGAAGACAACTACTTTGATTTCCGTCAGCACGCTTCCGTCGACATACAGCCTTCACTTTCTAGCCTGCTGAGAGTTGGCATTAAAGGAAGGGGTTTACAAGATGAAACAAGTTACTCTGCAGCTGATGATGTTTTCCTGACTATGGAAACAAAATTCCTAACTGGATACTGTTTCCATCAAATGCTTTGAAAGTGCATAACTTGGATACTGCTGGTAAACTCCTTCTAAGGCTGAATACTGAAATTCCAGTGTGTCAACAGTTCCTGGCAGGTCCATCTTCTCACAGACGGCTCGAGTAGTTCAAGGCTATGCCCCAGGTCAGGGGTCAGTGCTGGCCCTGGAAACAGTCCTCCCTTTCGTCAGGATCGGAGAAGCCACGTCGCTCTCTGATGTCCAGGAGCCAGGGTGCCAAGTTCCTGCCTTATTTTTTCAGAGAGGATGAGAAAGAAACGGATTTGGGATATAAGAGGTAACATTGGCCTCCTCAAAGAGTTCAAAGCCCTCCAGCCCAAGTAGCACTGCCTCAAACCCTGACACCTTTGAGCCTCTACCTGAAGCCTTTCTTGCAGCTCCTTCAAATAGTGTGACTAATGCTGTCCTGCTATCTGAAACCTTGCCGCTTCTCCCCAAACTAGTGCTGCTTCCACGCAGTCCATCTGCCTCCTCCCATTTCCACTTCATGTCTTCAGCAGCTCACTAAACGCAGCCCACTAGTCAGTCCTCACCCATGTATCTGATCTGTCTCCAGATGGACAGGCAGGAGGACTTGACAGGAAAGCCTGCCATTCCTTCCTAAAAGGATGTCAGTTCCTGGATTTGGTCTCCCCACATTTTTCACAATAGCTGAAGAGAAAGTCTACAGCTGGCAGCAAGAAAAAGGTTTTCTGCATGTCCAGATAACCACTTAAATCTCAACTAGAAAAGCTAGCCTGCTGTTTTCTAGAAGAGAATTTCAAAGCAGCAAATCCTGTGAAGGTTTTTGTTTCATTGCTTTCAGCAATGTTTACGTTGTTGAAACCAAAGAACTTAAAGTCGTAGTTCAGCCTACTGTGGGTTGAGTTTTGCTGACCCAGGATGCATACAGCTAATCGTTAAATCTACAGATAGCACTCCCATAAAGGTCTTTCAAGCAACAAAGTACAAGTGACTCCCACTAGATATACCTGGCCTGCTTAGAAACCACTCAGGCTGGCATGTACAGAGAACACACAGACAACAACCTCCCCAAGCCCACCTTTTTAAACCAGAAGACTGGTTTTAGGGAGTATGCTCCCCTTTTTTATTACAGCAGACACTAAGCCTTCAACCCTGACAAGGCATTGTTTGTATTTGGAATCCACATACGTTTGGCATTTTATCCATTCTTAAGAAACTAGTTTTTTCTACTCCTATAACAGCTCAGTCCTGACAGAAGTTTTGCAAGCACACAAATGTATTGATTCCTCAGGTCTCTTCTCCTGCAAACAGCTGAGTCAGCATTTGTAGTTCTAACACAGCCTCCATTGCCTTGGATGTCACACTTTGAATCTGTCACAGGACTTCTGGATAAGGCAATGGAAGAATGACCATTTCTCTTCTAAAAGCTGAAATTTGGTCAAAGAGACCACCCACATCATCAAAGTGTTCCTCAAGATGAATTCCACACAAGCCACGTGTCAAAGAAAGGTAAAGAAACTCCCATCATTGTCTCTATATGTTTTCTGTTATTCTTTCTGAATAACCTACTGTAGAGCAGAGGCACCGTGGGATTTTACATTAGACTCTTTAGAGTTTGCTCCTAACCCCTCCAAAGAAATCTAACTGCGCTTGAAGAATCCGTTCTAAAAGAGAGCCCACTTAAAGCCATCAGTGCCAACAGATTAAATCTTATGCCAGGGGATTAAACACTGCCCCCATTTAGATTCCATAGGAGAGCAGGGAGGGGAACACTTCACAGTCAGGCAGCTGCTCCTCGTCTTCAGTAATTTCCTCCCTCCCCTGTTCTCTAGTGACACTCACCTTCTGGAAGCTCTGTTAGGGCTCTGCTTCCTATGCCTCTGAAAATGTTCCTCATCATTAGAGGAGGAGGATGGGGAAGTACTGTTGTAGAGTTCATCTTTCCATCTGAAAGCATTGGAAAGGCAACAACAAAAACAAGGTTAAGAACACACTAAGTCCTGCCAAGACTCAAGGGAGCTCTCTCTCAGAATGTCCTGTGAGAGCTATGAACTTTCCAGTCCGTTTTATTCCTCAGGCACGTGATTTCAAAAAGCATTACCTGTTTTCCCTTGTGAGAGCAAAATTCAGTCTTCCTTGGGAAGGGGAAATGTTGAACTATGACTCCTCTGTGTCTCTGCCTTGGTTTTCCTCACAGTGTGCCTCTTTGCCACAGGTAGAGCAGGCAGTGGTGCATGGAGCTTGGAAAGCAGATGCAGATCTATTCAAAGGCAGCACCAGCTGGGTCTAGCAGCCTGCCAGTGGAAAGGCGTGCCTGGACATAAGTTCTCAGTCTTCTTTAACATCCTGGCAGGCTACAAAATAGATGGCGTAAAAAACCAAGTGACAATAGAGATTATCTGATGCCCTACATAACGCGGAAGTACTGACCGAGCGGCATACCCAGTTCTGCCTGTAAGCTAACAGTTGGTTCCAGCTTCTTTATTGACCCTAAGGACAGATGAGCTGCTCTGAATTTGGCATAGAAACAAGAACTGAGTTCCACCTCTGAGTCGAATGAAAAAGTTTTCATGAACCCTTTCTGAATCGTGGAACAGAAGAGACTAAGAATACTGGAAAGCTTCTAAACAGACTCTTCTGCTAAGTCTAACTAAATTACCTACCCGGTTTCCAAAATCCTTGGCTATCCTTGACGATTAAATAGTCTGATGAAGATTTTGAGAAGCGGCTTGTGGCTTCAAGTGCAGAACAAAAGGATTTCAGGTACAGAATCTCAGCCAATACTTCCTGAATCCTGTCATCCCTGACCTCAGGCGTTGCAGTTTTTGAAATCACTAGCTCTTGAAAGGTATTCTGTCTCCCAAGGAAAAGATCTGGCTTCCTTTGTACCTTCAGACTGTCACAGTTACCATACTACAAGGATTCTGTAATTACCACCCATCTGAAAATCCTTTAAAGCATTTTGGGGAGTTGTGACTGACACTACGACTGATAAAGAAGAACGATCGTTGGCCATACACTTACCGATTAGGTCTTTTGCAGCAAAGGCTTCATGACTGGGCACTTCTAAACGTGCACGTTTGTGTGACTGCAGAAGACCAGCGTGCACACAATATCTTACTTTGTCTGAAAGCAAAGAATTCAGAAGAGTGTTACCAGCGCCTTTAAGATAAATCAGGTTAGCCGTGAGGCAGAACATGCGAGGTGTTTCACCCATCTCTTTTTGGACCACAGGGACGTTTCAAGTGTCTTTTATCAATGCCCAAGTCAAGTGGACTACACACACGCCTGCTTTTTCAGGAGGACTAAAAGTCACCCCAGAGAGAGCGAGGAAGCTGGTTTGGGTACTGTTCTTTGAGGGATACCCAGGCCATTGTTTTAACTCTGTGTGGAGAGCTTTAACTGAAAGCCGGGAAGTTTGATATGGAAACAGTAAAACTCAGTCGGTAACTCTTTGGTAAAAGTAGTGCAGTGAAATGGAAATGGTATTACCCAGCGCAGACTCCGAGTAGGAAAAGAAGCTGAATTAGAGAGAGTAGACCTGTGGAAGTCACACTCTGCAAATGTTAGCATTACATCTGCAGTAGACCTCTGATACCCTTTAGACACAGACCAGTGTATCTAAAAAAAGGAAAACAGCAAGGAGTAGGCCAAGTGACAAAGAAATACAGCGTGTGCAGAGACCTGCATCTAGCAAAACCAGGGAACTTGACTTGCAGAATGACAGCAAGAAATTTAAAGAAAAGTAGCGTGGGTGTTTATATGCTTTTCCTTCCTGAAATTATATCCTGCTTGTACACAAGAAATCAGCCCTTCCCAGGAATTGCGCATATAACCTACTTTCCAACGGAGCTTGACAGCATTCAACAGTTTTCCTTGGTCTAAGCTCTTAGGGCATTCAAGAATCTTTGCCATTTTCCGCTTCTCAGTCTTAGCTTTCTTCTGACGACACGATAATTACACTACGCAGACCAACATGCAACTGTTCAAATACTATTGGAAAGTATATCAAATCCAAAATGCACCATACAGGCACCTATGGGTTTTACTCTTGTCATCATGCCAAGGACACGCTAGCCCTGACAACCTGCAAAACCTCAAGAACAATATGGGCAAGACACATTCCAGCAATCAGAAATCAGCACGGAGGAGCACGCATACCGATTTGTCACTAGCCTCAGTGATAACAATGGACAAAACACCCTCCCCTTGCTTAGACAAGAGTCAGCTGCTGGGAAAGCAGTTATTTCTTAAAGTTATTCCTTGTTATTCTGAGAAAATGGGTCAAGGAATTTTTTTCTTACTCTAGCGTGGTAATAAGTCTTGTAATCTAGTTACAAGGCTGAGCTCTGCCCCAGATGACATGAGCAACAACAGGCAAGTTCCCAACTGGAACATTCCCCAATGAGAAAAAACATACCCAAATGCATGCAGGACAAGTTTATGCCAGTAGCTTCTGTAAAGTACCTGGAAAGTCTTCCACCGAGATGTTTACATTCAGATTACCTCCTGACAATTCTTGCTGGGCTCCTCAAAACCCATGTCAGGCTACTGCTATAGTGAGAGCAGGGCTTATCATTCAGAGTAGGACTATCCATTGCCTTGTATGCCCACCTGCCAACAGCCAGCTGTTGCCTTTTCTGTTCTGCTAGGTTGTAAGCATTTGGGAAAGGCACTGATTTCTTCTGCTGACTCTCTGTCCTGAGCTTACGAGCAGGGCCCTGGAGTCCATGACTGTGGTCTGTAAGCTCTGTGGCGATAGACAAATGTGAAGAGATAAAAATATCCAGCAGTTCAGCTCGTTTCCACTGTTTAAGGTAAGGCTTTGGGTCAGAAGCCAGTAAAGAAAACTGAAAGCCAGAACTAACCTCCACTGCCCTCTTCACTGTCCACAATTTCACAGTTTCACCCCCAGATTTTTCAGTTTCTTTCTCGTTCTTTCCTCCTCGGCTTTTCCTAATTAAAAGAGACAAGAAGGATCAGGCACAAGCATGCAGAAAATCTGACAGGTGCACACTCGGTGCCTACAGAGGAACTTCATCAAGGCTCTGCGTATGCACAAAAGATTAGCCTACAGTTCTACTCTGCAGAAAGCAAGTCCGGATCCCTGGAATCCAGCCATCTAGTTTTACTGATTTTCACAAGTTTGTATCTTTCAGTCTCATGAAGATGAGGAAATCAGTGCAGGATTTAATAGAAGAAGGAAACCTAGACTTGTAAATGTAGGTCATGGCCTACTTTGCTCTCTGTTAACATGCTTACTCCTGGCCCAGGAAATGTTAAAAAAAAAAAAAAAAAAGAAGATGAGCAAAGCAAAAAGCAGGACATTCACCGAGATTCCTGGAGTACAGGACTCTATTTTTGCTCTTTATCCTAGAGTTCTCAAAGAACAGGGCAGTAGTAGCTGCAGGGAGCACCCAGGAGGAGAGAACAGGAACATCATGTTGGCAGCCAAGATTAACCCCCAGAATTTCTGCTCTTAACCGCGGTTCAGTAAATGTGGAAGTTGCTGCAAATTTCTCATCCAGATTCAAAACTGAGTGTATCAGCTAATCACCGACTACTAATGCACCAGTAGAATCCTGAAAAAAGCAATAGTCTCTCCGCAGCCACCAAAGTGTTCTTAGTGGCACTTGAGGGATATCATAGGAAATACCGTGGCTGATTGTTACAGATAACAGAGGTTGCTCTAGGGACAGAGAACCAGTTACACTCCCAGGCAATGCTGGCACCAGAACAAACACCCCGAAAGTTGCCATGGGGAAGTGCACTTTGGATCTGAGAAGGCTTCAAATCCCTGGAAAGGAAATTCTGGAAGTAGCTCTCGAGCAAGGGAATGCTTCACATGGGAGCTTAAGTCAAGTCATGAAAATGATTTGAGGATACCTTTGCCTGTAACAGGTGACTAAAGTGGAGGACACAGGAGACTCTTAGTGAGGTGATGAAATGTCAGCAAAACAGGTACACAGAAATACAAACCGGAGTCTGGGTTATCACCAGACTCTTAAATCTGCAATGCAGCTTTAATGGCTAATCTCCACAAACACAGAGGAGCAGAGGAACAATGACAGGCTGAGGAACCCCCTGTAACTTCATCAGGTCCGAGAGAGCGCCTGAACCTGGCTCCTCAACCCACTGTCCTGGTGTGACACCCACCACATGGTCTCCCTGGACCACCTTGCAGACCCTCTTGCTGGGGGTAACTGCCTGCAGGTGTAGGGGATGCATTATGGGATTCCAGGAAGAACATCCTGAAACTGAATGAGCCTTAATGTGGGATGTTTCGGAGGAGGCCCAAAGGCTGTGAAAGGGAGGGATCAAGCTGGTTTGGGGAGGAACCAATGCGGAGAAGCAGAGGGGGAAAAGGGATGCAAGGGGCAGAGAGCTTCTGACCAGGTGCCTGGTCAGCAAGCTTCTCTAGCCATGCCCTGGGCCTGATAACTGCAGCCGGTCCTGTCTTCTTCTTAAATCCCTTTTCCAGCTGTTGTCCAGGCTGAGGAAACTCTCTACACTGTGTGCCTGTGTGTCTAAGGAGGTCCAAGTGCCAGCCACTGGTGAAGGGGCCAGCGGTCACTGGGGCATGTGAGCTGAGGGTGCTCGCAGCTGGAGAGAGCGAGTGTGCACATTGTGCTGGACCTGTTAGCAGAGAGACCCTTTTGCATGGGTGTGTCTTGGGGAATCAGTGCCTAACAGGCCTTAATGGCCCTGACCAGCCTCACCCGCAGCCTCCACCCATACCCTCTGCCCATGGTGCCAGGGCATCACTGAAGACCAGCCCTGGACCTTCAGTCCCTGCCTGAGCGACAGTGTAGGAGGACTGGTCTCCAGCACAGCCGCAGCCATGTCCGTGCCTGGCCATGGACCCTGAGAATCTGCACTCTGACCTGCAGAGTGATTTCCAAGCCAGGCCTTGGACCTGCCTCGTCACAATAGATTTGCCCCACGATCACTGGACTGTGTCTGACACTGATCACCCTCAACACACCTGAGGATTGACTTCTCGGCTTGACTGTGGACATGCCACATCACCACACACTTTCCTGATGGTCTGGATCCTTGCTTGAACCTGCACAGCATCCCCGCGCCTGCCCGTATTTGCCTCGCTCGGGTACTGGGGGGTGGGCGCTGGCTGGTGAGGCCCCTGCCCTGCCAGCTGGGTTACTGCCTTTGGCTCTCCATTCCTGTGGGAGCAGCTGACCCTCACCGCTCCCCGACAGTGAGACTGCTGGGAGACCAGGGCTCGAGGGGCCATTACTGCATAGTCTGAGTGTCTAAGGCCACTTCCTGGTGTGATTGAGTGCGTAGGTGCGAGGGGACCTCCAGGACCACAGCTGGAGTGGGGCTGTGGGTCTCTGGGGTTCACATGCCCAGAAACCAGAGACTGGGGAGACCAGGGGATCCAGGGCTGAGCGACTCAGTGGACCTGCCTGTCTAAGGCCAGACCTGGGCGGATCCATGTTGTAGGTATGGATATCAATAGCTGTTTTTTCCACTCATGGGCTTTTGTCCTGATCAGTCGGAGAGAGGAACAGGATCTGGCCTGTGCTTTGTGGGAGTGCTGTGTTTTCTGTGTTGATCTGTGTGGTCAGTGATACCTGTATGGAGGGTGTGTAGGTGTGCTTGTCTGCCTATTGGGAAAACAGGCTCAGGCTCGCTACTGCCTGGACAAGGAGACATGGAGCTGTGGCAGCCTCGCTTCCGTTGGGCTGTTGGACTCAGCGTCTCCTACCTGAGTGCACCTACAAGGCTGAGTGGCGGCAAGCTCATGTGGGAGCTGCCACTGCTGCTCTCACTGCTGGCCTCTCTGTAGCACTGGCGCTGAAAAGCATCTGCCTAGAGGGGTATTATCCCAGCTGCTCAACTCCTCCTAAAAAGGCCCAAGGAAGATGGTTGGTGCCTCTTCCGAGCAGGGGCGACCAGCCTTTTGCTTGCCTTGGATTTCCCTGCAGGAAAGGGGAAGAGCTGTTAAATGCCACGGGCTATCCCACAGGCCTCCGTATGGCCACTGCAGCATACACAGCTCTGTCTGGATCACCTCTCCTTTCAGCTAGGAAGCTCAGGAGCAAGTGCAAGCCAGATCGTGGAGTGGGGAATCGAGGTCTCTGGGTGCTGCAGGGGCTCTCCCCCAGGGACCCCCCACCAAAGTAAACCCTGTCCCAGGGCCAGCACTGAACAGCCCAGGGACTGGCTGAGACCCAGAGGGCAGAAGTGACATTCCCCAGACTTGTCTGCCAGCAGTGCGCTGGAGCTGGGAGAGAACCCAGGTGTCCAGGCTCCTAGTCAGCTCCTCCCCTCCTCTGCTCCATAGACCCCTGCCCTTCCCCTTGCAGTGCCAACAATGTGTGGACAGGTCTCTTTTCCCCATTTGGAGTCCCAGGAATTAAGGGGGATCTTTGGCCACAGCATGCTGCATACTTCTGCAACGTGCCCGTTTAATGCTTAATCCTCTTGCTCCAGACCAACCACAGGAGATATCTTGGGGACAAAGGCACTCGCACCAGCTCCGTGATTTCTGAGTCCAGCGAACCGCATCCGTGGGTCAGAAGAGGAGCAACTCGGAATGGGTGAAATAACAAGAGAAGGGAAGAGAAGAAAGAGGGGAAAAAAGAATCAGTGTAAATGCAGCAACTTAGGAAGTTACTGTTGGTCTCGCTCATCTACTGCCATAACTAAGGGCAAAGTGCAATGAACGCTAGCAGCATTATGCTGTTTGGGGAAGTCCAGGTAAACTGGTGCTGCTGGCTAGCTAGCCTGCCGAGGAAAATACATGTTATCCTTGTACTTACCCTGAGATTTGCACTGTGGTCAGCTTCTATCGCTGCAGCAGCACCTTTACTGAGGCAGCCTGAAAGATGCAAACAGAAACGGAGTGCCCATACCTCCCGTGAGAATGGGTTGGGCTTTCAAGAACAAGACGCTCTGAAAGACGGAAAGAAACTCCCCTGATTCACCCGGGAAAAACATTTTCACAGCCAGTGGACAAGCTGCACCAATTTCCTGGCAAACATCAACAAGTCCTACAGTCTGTTCCAGCATGCATTTCCCCTAAACGCCTGGCCTGTTGTTTATTTGGGCTGCACTGACAGCAGATGTGCTGCTCTCCAGCAACTCCAGCCACAGCATGAGAAAGGCAGGAGCACAGCTCCCATCACCTTGCTCAGTGTGCACTCGAGAGGACCAGCAGGAGAAGGAGCAGGGTACCGTTTTGCCTCTGCTCTCCTGCCTGCGGGATCTTGCAGTGAACTGCCAAATGCTTTGATTTCCTTTCCTTGTTAGGGGCACTAAACCCACCCACAGGTGCGCCTTGCTTCTCAGGCCTCTTTCAAGGTACACTGAGAAACCTTGAGGGCAGCTGCCACGGACCCAATCCCCATCAAAGCTGCCTTTCATTTACTGAGGGAAGGAGCTCATCACCAGGGCTTTCACACAGCCTCTGCTCTCAAACTGACTGCTGGCACTGCAATTTCTCACGTCGGACAAAGCTTCCTTGCCATAACTGGAGTGAAATTCCCCCACAAGGTAATACAGTACCTGCTGACGTTCTGCCCACCAAGAGGATCAGGCTCTTGCTGAGAAGCACAGCCATCCTTCAGAGACGCCAACACGCCATGCTCCCAAACATCGACATGCGACTGTGCAGTCAGTGACCAAACGTGTTGCAGCTTGCCTACATAGGGCAGAGAGAGAGCACAGGTGGCTTCGCTGAGTAGCGTCATCTTCAACCCCAGCAGGAAAAGACAAAGACTCCTTCCCTTGCAGAGAGCAGCAAGCTAGGTGCATTGCCACTGGATTACTGACAACAGGCCAACAACCTCATGGGAAGGACAAACCACCTGGGACAGAAATGTAATCAGTGTGGCTTTTTTCCTGGTTTTCCCCCTCTGGTTAGGCGCCTCCAGGATCACTTCTGCTAGTGCTCCAGATAGGCCAGAGGACACAACTGCATGCTGTTCATTGCTTGCTGCCACCCAGGGGTCTCACAGCAAACATGGGCAGACCTGCTTTCCTGCAGCAAAAAAAAACCCCAAAACAAACCAAAAACAAAACAAAACACCCACACCCCTGAGGAGTGCTCTGATGGCTTTCCAGACTGGTGGTATTTTCAGGAAAAAAAAGACAGTCTGCACTGCAGTCAGTGATCCGAGGGAACAGGAATAACACTGGGCTCTGGATCCCAAGACGAGCAGAAGGGAAAGCAGTTCAAAAAGAAGAACACACTTCCTCGCTTTGAGACAAGCCTCTAGCCACCACAGGAGAGACACATAATAGCAAGAGAAGGCTCTTGTACAAACCTCTCAGGGCCTGTTATATTCCTATAGGGAATGGGTGCTATAAACGTGGGTGGGTATTTCCTCCCGGTCTGGACAACACAGAAACAACGGGGATGGGGGGAAGAGAGGGCAGGAAGGAAGAAGAATGCAACCACCTCATGTATTTTCCCAAAGTATTTCCCAGTACCTGATAGGCAGCAGAGGGAAGCTGAAGCTGCAGAATAAGGAGCTGGCTCCAGGTTTGCAGAGTGCTCTCTGGTGGCTCTCCCCCTCCCTGTGGCTGGACTCCTCAGCCCTCCTCTTCCCTGCGGCAGCTCAACTCGGGCTGTCTGGTGTGTGGTGAACGCTCGCCCATCTCTCACAGCCTTTTCAGTGCTCTTGCAGCAAAAGGAACTCACTAGAACAGTAGGAGATGGCACATCCACAATAACAGCTCTACCTCTCCCTACTTCCCTACTGCTGGCTCTGAGGCAGGAAAGCATCAGAGCTCCTCTGCTTAGCAGAAGCAAGGACAGTTCCCCCTGCCCCCTCCAAATGCTTCCTCTCTCTTATCATCCAAGACAGATGAATCCTTTAGGCTGCCTCCTTCCCACAAAAGAGGGGCCCAAAATAAACACAACTACACCTTGAATGCAGGAACTGCTGATGGTCAACCTCAGCTATAGGCATCGGGTGCCACCAACACATGAAAGAACACCATAACCAGAGCATGTTGCAGCAGGAGCCTCTTGAAAGGGATCTTCAACTCATGCCTCTGACTTCTCTTCCACTTTCTCTCAAGCTCTCTCATTGCTATATGTTACCACACTCCAAAATAAGGTTCCCTTACAAAAGCCCTCCCTATTCTGCTGGAAAGTGCTTCCGAAAAGGTCACGTAGCCTCTTTCCACTTAAATCAAATGCTGATAAGAGCATCTGCTTGTAGAAATGCTAATAGGAGCAACTCCCAGCTGCTGCATTAGGCAAAGTATAGGCCCTCTTGCAGAAGCTGCCCCCAGCAGTTATGAGGTTTCCTCTGTGGCAGTGAGAAATAGCAGTGTACAGCAAATGTGATGCGACACTATTTAAGAAAGCATACTTAATGTACATCCCCTACTTATTCTGTGCTATTAACAATAATTCTACACACACATAGTCCACCCACATCTGTTACCAAACAAGAAAATTCCAGCCAGTTCCCACTATACAACAAACGAAACCTTAACCAAAAAAACACTTCCAAACCACGACATGGGCTGTTACACTCTCACCCTCCATTCACACCTTGCCCCACACACCCACACTCTTTCTACACCTCCTCCTCCCCTTCCTCCACTCACACACCCTTCCCAAGCTCTGCTCTCCCCTGACCCACGCACACACTCACCTATCAACCTCCCACCCGCTTCCCACCTCCTCACCTTGCCACACACACACAACACGCACCCCTACTCAAACACCTCCTCTGCACCACCAACAACACACCCTTCCTCTCCCCTCCACATACAACCTCCCCCTGCAACACCCAACGCATCCACCACAACACCTAACACACTCTCCCCAGACCTCCCTAAACAAAACCTTGCCACCACCCACCTGCGAGCTGCTGCCTGCGCTTGTCCACTCCATGGGCTGGGCTGTGCTGCCTGATGACACCCCAGCGCTCTTCGCCGCCTGCACAACACAACCACCCATTTCCACACAAAGCCACACACAAAGCCCCTCCAACACACACTGCCTCTTCCCTCCCATCTCCTGCCACACCACAACACCAACAAACACATTCCCACGCCTGCCCGCAACAAACCCTCTCCTCCTCTCCTCCACTCCACACAACCAAAGGCACACAAGCCTGCACACACTACCTCCTTCCAAGCTCGCTCTTCCAAGACCACCTCCCAGCGCCCCCTCTTTCCTCACCCTCACACACCCTGCACCAGCCACCCTTCCCCGTGTCCTGCCCACCACACAGGCCTCCTCCCACCTCCATCACGCCTGCCCACGGGGACCCCGCCTCACTCCACCCACCTCTCACCCCTTTGCCCTTCATGCCTCCTACACTACCTAGCCTACACACACCTCCTCACCTCTCCTCTCCCTCCTCCTCCTCCTCCAACAACCAGGACGCACCCACCTTCCCCCATCCTCACCTGCCCTCCACCACCTCCGCACACAGACGCTCTCCTTCCCACTCACCCTCCACACCCTCCAACACCTTCCCCCCACAAACCCTCCGCCCCACACCCCTCACAACCCACCCCACACACCACCACAACACCCAACAACAACCCCCACAGCCACAACAACAAAACACACCCCACTACACACACAGCCCCACTCCACAACAACCCCTCCAGACCTCTCACCCTCCATTCACACCTTGCCCCACACACCCACACTCTTTCCTACACCTCCTCCTCCCCTTCCTCCACTCACACACCCTTCCCAAGCTCTACTCTCCCCTGACCCACGCACACACTCACCTATCAACCTCCCACCCGCTTCCCACCTCCTCACCTTGCCACACACACACAACACGCACCCCTACTCAAACACCTCCTCTGCACCACCACCAACACACCCTTCCTCTCCCCTCCACATACAACCTCCCCCTGCAACACCCAACGCACCCACCACAACACCTAACACACTCTCCCCAGACCTCCCTAAACAAAAACCTGCCACCACCCACCTGCGAGCTGCTGCCTGCGCTTGTCCACTCCATCGGCTGGGCTGGGCTGCCTGACGACACCCCAGCGCTCTTCGCCGCCTGCACAACACAACCACCCATTTCCACACAAAGCCACACACAAAGCCCCTCCAACACACACTGCCTCTTCCCTCCCATCTCCTGCCACACCACAACGCCAACAAACACATTGCCACGCCTGCCCGCAACAAACCCTCTCCTCCTCTCCTCCACTCCACACAACCAAAGGCACACAAGCCTGCACACACTACCTCCTTCCAAGCTCGCTCTTCCAAGACCACCTCCCAGCGCCCCCTCTTTCCTCACCCTCACACACCCTGCACCAGCCACCCTTCCCCGTGTCCTGCCCAACACACAGGCCTCCTCCCACCTCCACCACGCCTGCCCACGGGGACCCCGCCTCACTCCACCCACCTCTCACCCCTTTGCCCTTCATGCCTCCTACACTACCTAGCCTACACACACCTCCTCACCTCTCCTCTCCCTCCTCCTCCTCCTCCAACAACCAGGACGCACCCACCTTCCCCCATCCTCACCTGCCCTCCACCACCTCCGCACACAGACACTCTCCTTCCCACTCACCCTCCACACCCTCCAACACCTTCCCCCCACAAACCCTCCGCCCCACACCCCTCACAACCCACCCCACACACCACCACAACACCCAACAACAACCCCCACAGCCACAACAACAAAACACACCCCACTACACACACAGCCCCACTCCACAACAACCCCTCCAGACCTCTCACCCTCCATTCACACCTTGCCCCACACACCCACACTCTTTCCTACACCTCCTCCTCCCCTTCCTCCACTCACACACCCTTCCCAAGCTCTACTCTCCCCTGACCCACGCACACACTCACCTATCAACCTCCCACCCGCTTCCCACCTCCTCACCTTGCCACACACACACAACACGCACCCCTACTCAAACAAATCCTCTGCACCACCACCAACACACCCTTCCTCTCCCCTCCACATACAACCTCCCCCTGCAACACCCAACGCACCCACCACAACACCTAACACACTCTCCCCAGACCTCCCTAAACAAAAACCTGCCACCACCCACCTGCGAGCTGCTGCCTGCGCTTGTCCACTCCATCGGCTGGGCTGTGCTGCCTGACGACACCCTAGCGCTCTTCGCCGCCTGCACAACACAACCACCCATTTCCACACAAAGCCACACACAAAGCCCCTCCAACACACACTGCCTCTTCCCTCCCATCTCCTGCCACACCACAACGCCAACAAACACATTCCCACGCCTGCCCGCAACAAACCCTCTCCTCCACTCCACACAATCAAAGGCACACAAGCCTGCACACACTACCTCCTTCCAAGCTCGCTCTTCCAAGACCACCTCCCAGCGCCCCCTCTTTCCTCACCCTCACACACCCTGCACCAGCCACCCTTCCCCGTGTCCTGCCCAACACACAGGCCTCCTCCCACCTCCACCACGCCTGCCCACGGGGACCCCGCCTCACTCCACCCACCTCTCACCCCTTTGCCCTTCATGCCTCCTACACTACCTAGCCTACACACACCTCCTCACCTCGCCTCTCCCTCCTCCTCCTCCTCCAACAACCAGGACGCACCCACCTTCCCGCATCCTCACCTGCCCTCCACCACCTCCGCACACAGACACTTCCCTTCCCACTCACCCTCCACACCCTCCAACACCCTTCCCCCACAAACCCTCCGCCCCACACCCCTCACAACCCACCCCACACACCACCACAACACCCAACAACAACCCCCACAGCCACAACAACAAAACACACCCCACTACACACACAGCCCCACTCCACAACAACCCCTCCAGACCTCTCACCCTCCATTCACACCTTGCCCCACACACCCACACTCTTTCCTACACCTCCTCCTCCCCTTCCTCCACTCACACACCCTTCCCAAGCTCTGCTCTCCCCTGACCCACGCACACACTCACCTATCAACCTCCCACCCGCTTCCCACCTCCTCACCTTGCCACACACACACAACACGCACCCCTACTCAAACACCTCCTCTGCACCACCACCAACACACCCTTCCTCTCCCCTCCACATACAACCTCCCCCTGCAACACCCAACGCACCCACCACAACACCTAACACACTCTCCCCAGACCTCCCTAAACAAAAACCTGCCACCACCCACCTGCGAGCTGCTGCCTGCGCTTGTCCACTCCATCGGCTGGGCTGTGCTGCCTGACGACACCCCAGCGCTCTTCGCCGCCTGCACAACACAACCACCCATTTCCACACAAAGCCACACACAAAGCCCCTCCAACACACACTGCCTCTTCCCTCCCATCTCCTGCCACACCACAACGCCAACAAACACATTGCCACGCCTGCCCGCAACAAACCCTCTCCTCCTCTCCTCCACTCCACACAACCAAAGGCACACAAGCCTGCACACACTACCTCCTTCCAAGCTCGCTCTTCCAAGACCACCTCCCAGCGCCCCCTCTTTCCTCACCCTCACACACCCTGCACCAGCCACCCTTCCCCGTGTCCTGCCCAACACACAGGCCTCCTCCCACCTCCACCACGCCTGCCCACGGGGACCCCGCCTCACTCCACCCACCTCTCACCCCTTTGCCCTTCATGCCTCCTACACTACCTAGCCTACACACACCTCCTCACCTCTCCTCTCCCTCCTCCTCCTCCTCCAACAACCAGGACGCACCCACCTTCCCCCATCCTCACCTGCCCTCCACCACCTCCGCACACAGACGCTCTCCTTCCCACTCACCCTCCACACCCTCCAACACCTTCCCCCCACAAACCCTCCGCCCCACACCCCTCACAACCCACCCCACACACCACCACAACACCCAACAACAACCCCCACAGCCACAACAACAAAACACACCCCACTACACACACAGCCCCACTCCACAACAACCCCTCCAGACCTCTCACCCTCCATTCACACCTTGCCCCACACACCCACACTCTTTCCTACACCTCCTCCTCCCCTTCCTCCACTCACACACCCTTCCCAAGCTCTACTCTCCCCTGACCCACGCACACACTCACCTATCAACCTCCCACCCGCTTCCCACCTCCTCACCTTGCCACACACACACAACACGCACCCCTACTCAACCAAATCCTCTGCACCACCACCAACACACCCTTCCTCTCCCCTCCACATACAACCTCCCCCTGCAACACCCAACGCACCCACCACAACACCTAACACACTCTCCCCAGACCTCCCTAAACAAAAACCTGCCACCACCCACCTGCGAGCTGCTGCCTGCGCTTGTCCACTCCATCGGCTGGGCTGTGCTGCCTGACGACACCCCAGCGCTCTTCGCCGCCTGCACAACACAACCACCCATTTCCACACAAAGCCACACACAAAGCCCCTCCAACACACACTGCCTCTTCCCTCCCATCTCCTGCCACACCACAACGCCAACAAACACATTGCCACGCCTGCCCGCAACAAACCCTCTCCTCCTCTCCTCCACTCCACACAACCAAAGGCACACAAGCCTGCACACACTACCTCCTTCCAAGCTCGCTCTTCCAAGACCACCTCCCAGCGCCCCCTCTTTCCTCACCCTCACACACCCTGCACCAGCCACCCTTCCCCGTGTCCTGCCCAACACACAGGCCTCCTCCCACCTCCACCACGCCTGCCCACGGGGACCCCGCCTCACTCCACCCACCTCTCACCCCTTTGCCCTTCATGCCTCCTACACTACCTAGCCTACACACACCTCCTCACCTCGCCTCTCCCTCCTCCTCCTCCTCCAACAACCAGGACGCACCCACCTTCCCCCATCCTCACCTGCCCTCCACCACCTCCGCACACAGACACTCCCCTTCCCACTCACCCTCCACACCCTCCAACACCCTTCCCCCACAAACCCTCCGCCCCACACCCCTCACAACCCACCCCACACACCACCACAACACCCAACAACAACCCCCACAGCCACAACAACAAAACACACCCCACTACACACACAGCCCCACTCCACAACAACCCCTCCAGACCTCTCACCCTCCATTCACACCTTGCCCCACACACCCACACTCTTTCCTACACCTCCTCCTCCCCTTCCTCCACTCACACACCCTTCCCAAGCTCTGCTCTCCCCTGACCCACGCACACACTCACCTATCAACCTCCCACCCGCTTCCCACCTCCTCACCTTGCCACACACACACAACACACACCCCTACTCAAACACCTCCTCTGCACCACCACCAACACACCCTTCCTCTCCCCTCCACATACAACCTCCCCCTGCAACACCCAACGCACCCACCACAACACCTAACACACTCTCCCCAGACCTCCCTAAACAAAAACCTGCCACCACCCACCTGCGAGCTGCTGCCTGCGCTTGTCCACTCCATCGGCTGGGCTGGGCTGCCTGACGACACCCCAGCGCTCTTCGCCGCCTGCACAACACAACCACCCATTTCCACACAAAGCCACACACAAAGCCCCTCCAACACACACTGCCTCTTCCCTCCCATCTCCTGCCACACCACAACGCCAACAAACACATTCCCACGCCTGCCCGCAACAAACCCTCTCCTCCTCTCCTCCACTCCACACAACCAAAGGCACACAAGCCTGCACACACTACCTCCTTCCAAGCTCGCTCTTCCAAGACCACCTCCCAGCGCCCCCTCTTTCCTCACCCTCACACACCCTGCACCAGCCACCCTTCCCCGTGTCCTGCCCAACACACAGGCCTCCTCCCACCTCCACCACGCCTGCCCACGGGGACCCCGCCTCACTCCACCCACCTCTCACCCCTTTGCCCTTCATGCCTCCTACACTACCTAGCCTACACACACCTCCTCACCTCTCCTCTCCCTCCTCCTCCTCCTCCAACAACCAGGACGCACCCACCTTCCCCCATCCTCACCTGCCCTCCACCACCTCCGCACACAGACGCTCTCCTTCCCACTCACCCTCCACACCCTCCAACACCTTCCCCCCACAAACCCTCCGCCCCACACCCCTCACAACCCACCCCACACACCACCACAACACCCAACAACAACCCCCACAGCCACAACAACAAAACACACCCCACTACACACACAGCCCCACTCCACAACAACCCCTCCAGACCTCTCACCCTCCATTCACACCTTGCCCCACACACCCACACTCTTTCCTACACCTCCTCCTCCCCTTCCTCCACTCACACACCCTTCCCAAGCTCTACTCTCCCCTGACCCACGCACACACTCACCTATCAACCTCCCACCCGCTTCCCACCTCCTCACCTTGCCACACACACACAACACGCACCCCTACTCAAACAAATCCTCTGCACCACCACCAACACACCCTTCCTCTCCCCTCCACATACAACCTCCCCCTGCAACACCCAACGCACCCACCACAACACCTAACACACTCTCCCCAGACCTCCCTAAACAAAAACCTGCCACCACCCACCTGCGAGCTGCTGCCTGCGCTTGTCCACTCCATCGCCTGGGCTGTGCTGCCTGACGACACCCCAGCGCTCTTCGCCGCCTGCACAACACAACCACCCATTTCCACACAAAGCCACACATAAAGCCCCTCCAACACACACTGCCTCTTCCCTCCCATCTCCTGCCACACCACAACGCCAACAAACACATTCCCACGCCTGCCCGCAACAAACCCTCTCCTCCACTCCACACAATCAAAGGCACACAAGCCTGCACACACTACCTCCTTCCAAGCTCACTCTTCCAAGACCACCTCCCAGCGCCCCCTCTTTCCTCACCCTCACACACCCTGCACCAGCCACCCTTCCCCGTGTCCTGCCCAACACACAGGCCTCCTCCCACCTCCACCACGCCTGCCCACGGGGACCCCGCCTCACTCCACCCACCTCTCACCCCTTTGCCCTTCATGCCTCCTACACTACCTAGCCTACACACACCTCCTCACCTCGCCTCTCCCTCCTCCTCCTCCTCCAACAACCAGGACGCACCCACCTTCCCCCATCCTCACCTGCCCTCCACCACCTCCGCACACAGACACTCCCCTTCCCACTCACCCTCCACACCCTCCAACACCTTCCCCCCACAAACCCTCCGCCCCACACCCCTCACAACCCACCCCACACACCACCACAACACCCAACAACAACCCCCACAGCCACAACAACAAAACACACCCCACTACACACACAGCCCCACTCCACAACAACCCCTCCAGACCTCTCACCCTCCATTCACACCTTGCCCCACACACCCACACTCTTTCTACACCTCCTCCTCCCCTTCCTCCACTCACACACCCTTCCCAAGCTCTACTCTCCCCTGACCCACGCACACACTCACCTATCAACCTCCCACCCGCTTCCCACCTCCTCACCTTGCCACACACACACAACACGCACCCCTACTCAAACACCTCCTCTGCACCACCACCAACACACCCTTCCTCTCCCCTCCACATACAACCTCCCCCTGCAACACCCAACGCACCCACCCCAACACCTAACACACTCTCCCCAGACCTCCCTAAACAAAAACCTGCCACCACCCACCTGCGAGCTGCTGCCTGCGCTTGTCCACTCCATCGGCTGGGCTGTGCTGCCTGACGACACCCCAGCGCTCTTCGCCGCCTGCACAACACAACCACCCATTTCCACACAAAGCCACACATAAAGCCCCTCCAACACACACTGCCTCTTCCCTCCCATCTCCTGCCACACCACAACGCCAACAAACACATTCCCACGCCTGCCCGCAACAAACCCTCTCCTCCTCTCCTCCACTCCACACAACCAAAGGCACACAAGCCTGCACACACTACCTCCTTCCAAGCTCGCTCTTCCAAGACCACCTCCCAGCGCCCCCTCTTTCCTCACCCTCACACACCCTGCACCAGCCACCCTTCCCCGTGTCCTGCCCAACACACAGGCCTCCTCCCACCTCCACCACGCCTGCCCACGGGGACCCCGCCTCACTCCACCCACCTCTCACCCCTTTGCCCTTCATGCCTCCTACACTACCTAGCCTACACACACCTCCTCACCTCTCCTCTCCCTCCTCCTCCTCCTCCAACAACCAGGACGCACCCACCTTCCCCCATCCTCACCTGCCCTCCACCACCTCCGCACACAGACACTCTCCTTCCCACTCACCCACCACACCCTCCAACACACTCCCCCCACAAACCCTCCGCCCCACACCCCTCACAACCCACCCCACACACCACCACAACACCCAACAACAACCCCCACAGCCACAACAACAAAACACACCCCACTACACACACAGCCCCACTCCACAACAACCCCTCCAGACCTCTCACCCTCCATTCACACCTTGCCCCACACACCCACACTCTTTCCTACACCTCCTCCTCCCCTTCCTCCACTCACACACCCTTCCCAAGCTCTACTCTCCCCTGACCCACGCACACACTCACCTATCAACCTCCCACCCACTTCCCACCTCCTCACCTTGCCACACACACACAACACGCACCCCTACTCAACCAAATCCTCTGCACCACCACCAACACACCCTTCCTCTCCCCTCCACATACAACCTCCCCCTGCAACACCCAACGCACCCACCACAACACCTAACACACTCTCCCCAGACCTCCCTAAACAAAAACCTGCCACCACCCACCTGCGAGCTGCTGCCTGCGCTTGTCCACTCCATCGGCTGGGCTGGGCTGCCTGACGACACCCCAGCGCTCTTCGCCGCCTGCACAACACAACCACCCATTTCCACACAAAGCCACACATAAAGCCCCTCCAACACACACTGCCTCTTCCCTCCCATCTCCTGCCACACCACAACGCCAACAAACACATTCCCACGCCTGCCCGCAACAAACCCTCTCCTCCTCTCCTCCACTCCACACAACCAAAGGCACACAAGCCTGCACACACTACCTCCTTCCAAGCTCGCTCTTCCAAGACCACCTCCCAGCGCCCCCTCTTTCCTCACCCTCACACACCCTGCACCAGCCACCCTTCCCCGTGTCCTGCCCAACACACAGGCCTCCTCCCACCTCCACCACGCCTGCCCACGGGGACCCCGCCTCACTCCACCCACCTCTCACCCCTTTGCCCTTCATGCCTCCTACACTACCTAGCCTACACACACCTCCTCACCTCGCCTCTCCCTCCTCCTCCTCCTCCAACAACCAGGACGCACCCACCTTCCCCCATCCTCACCTGCCCTCCACCACCTCCGCACACAGACACTCTCCTTCCCACTCACCCTCCACACCCTCCAACACCTTCCCCCCACAAACCCTCCGCCCCACACCCCTCACAACCCACCCCACACACCACCACAACACCCAACAACAACCCCCACAGCCACAACAACAAAACACACCCCACTACACACACAGCCCCACTCCACAACAACCCCTCCAGACCTCTCACCCTCCATTCACACCTTGCCCCACACACCCACACTCTTTCCTACACCTCCTCCTCCCCTTCCTCCACTCACACACCCTTCCCAAGCTCTACTCTCCCCTGACCCACGCACACACTCACCTATCAACCTCCCACCCGCTTCCCACCTCCTCACCTTGCCACACACACACAACACGCACCCCTACTCAAACAAATCCTCTGCACCACCACCAACACACCCTTCCTCTCCCCTCCACATACAACCTCCCCCTGCAACACCCAACGCACCCACCACAACACCTAACACACTCTCCCCAGACCTCCCTAAACAAAAACCTGCCACCACCCACCTGCGAGCTGCTGCCTGCGCTTGTCCACTCCATCGGCTGGGCTGTGCTGCCTGACGACACCCCAGCGCTCTTCGCCGCCTGCACAACACAACCACCCATTTCCACACAAAGCCACACACAAAGCCCCTCCAACACACACTGCCTCTTCCCTCCCATCTCCTGCCACACCACAACGCCAACAAACACATTGCCACGCCTGCCCGCAACAAACCCTCTCCTCCTCTCCTCCACTCCACACAACCAAAGGCACACAAGCCTGCACACACTACCTCCTTCCAAGCTCGCTCTTCCAAGACCACCTCCCAGCGCCCCCTCTTTCCTCACCCTCACACACCCTGCACCAGCCACCCTTCCCCGTGTCCTGCCCAACACACAGGCCTCCTCCCACCTCCACCACGCCTGCCCACGGGGACCCCGCCTCACTCCACCCACCTCTCACCCCTTTGCCCTTCATGCCTCCTACACTACCTAGCCTACACACACCTCCTCACCTCTCCTCTCCCTCCTCCTCCTCCAACAACCAGGACGCACCCACCTTCCCGCATCCTCACCTGCCCTCCACCACCTCCGCACACAGACACTCCCCTTCCCACTCACCCTCCACACCCTCCAACACACTCCCCCCACAAACCCTCCGCCCCACACCCCTCACAACCCACCCCACACACCACCACCACAACACCCAACAACAACCCCCACAGCCACAACAACAAAACACACCCCACTACACACACAGCCCCACTCCACAACAACCCCTCCAGACCTCTCACCCTCCATTCACACCTTGCCCCACACACCCACACTCTTTCTACACCTCCTCCTCCCCTTCCTCCACTCACACACCCTTCCCAAGCTCTACTCTCCCCTGACCCACGCACACACTCACCTATCAACCTCCCACCTGCTTCCCACCTCCTCACCTTGCCACACACACACACAACACGCACCCCTACTCAAACACCTCCTCTGCACCACCACCAACACACCCTTCCTCTCCCCTCCACATACAACCTCCCCCTGCAACACCCAACGCACCCACCACAACACCTAACACACTCTCCCCAGACCTCCCTAAACCAAACCTTGCCACCACCCACCTGCGAGCTGCTGCCTGCGCTTGTCCACTCCATCGGCTGGGCTGTGCTGCCTGATGACACCCCAGCGCTCTTCGCCGCCTGCACAACACAACCACCCATTTCCACACAAAGCCACACACAAAGCCCCTCCAACACACACTGCCTCTTCCCTCCCATCTCCTGCCACACCACAACGCCAACAAACACATTCCCACGCCTGCCCGCAACAAACCCTCTCCTCCTCTCCTCCACTCCACACAACCAAAGGCACACAAGCCTGCACACACTACCTCCTTCCAAGCTCGCTCTTCCAAGACCACCTCCCAGCGCCCCCTCTTTCCTCACCCTCACACACCCTGCACCAGCCACCCTTCCCCGTGTCCTGCCCAACACACAGGCCTCCTCCCACCTCCACCACGCCTGCCCACGGGGACCCCGCCTCACTCCACCCACCTCTCACCCCTTTGCCCTTCATGCCTCCTACACTACCTAGCCTACACACACCTCCTCACCTCGCCTCTCCCTCCTCCTCCAACAACCAGGACGCACCCACCTTCCCCCATCCTCACCTGCCCTCCACCACCTCCGCACACAGACACTCCCCTTCCCACTCACCCACCACACCCTCCAACACACTCCCCCCACAAACCCTCCGCCCCACACCCCTCACAACCCACCCCACACACCACCACAACAACACCCAACAACCCCCACAGCCACAACAACAAAACACACCCCACTACACACACAGCCCCACTCCACAACAACCCCTCCAGACCTCTCACCCTCCATTCACACCTTGCCCCACACACCCACACTTTCTACACCTCCTCCTCCCCTTCCTCCACTCACACACCCTTCCCAAGCTCTACTCTCCCCTGACCCACACACACACTCACCTATCAACCTCCCACCTGATTCCCACTTCCTCACCTTGCCACACACACACACAACACGCACCCCTACTCAAACACCTCCTCTGCACCACCACCAACACACCCTTCCTCTCCCCTCCACATACAACCTCCCCCTGCAACACCCAATGCACCCACCCCAACACCTAACACACTCTCCCCAGACCTCCCTAAACCAAACCTTGCCACCACCCACCTGCGAGCTGCTGCCTGCGCTTGTCCACTCCATCGGCTGGGCTGTGCTGCCTGACGACACCCCAGCGCTCTTCGCCGCCTGCACAACACAACCACCCATTTCCACACAAAGCCACACACAAAGCCCCTCCAACACACACTGCCTCTTCCCTCCCATCTCCTGCCACACCACAACGCCAACAAACACATTCCCACGCCTGCCCGCAACAAACCCTCTCCTCCTCTCCTCCACTCCACACAACCAAAGGCACACAAGCCTGCACACACTACCTCCTTCCAAGCTCGCTCTTCCAAGACCACCTCCCAGAGCCCCCTCTTTCCTCACCCTCACACACCCTGCACCAGCCACCCTTCCCCGTGTCCTGCCCAACACACAGGCCTCCTACCACCTCCACCACGCCTGCCCACGGGGACCCCGCCTCACTCCATCCACCTCTCACCCCTTTGCCCTTCATGCCTCCTACACTACCTAGCCTACACACACCTCCTCACCTCTCCTCTCCCTCCTCCTCCTCCTACAACAACTAGGACGCACCCACCTTCCCCCATCCTCACCTGCCCTCCACCACCTCCGCACACAGACACTCCCCTTCCCACTTACCCTCCACACCCTCCAACACCCTTCCCCCACAAACCCTCCGCCCCACACCCCTCACAACCCACCCCACACACCACCACAACACCCAACAACAACCCCCACAGCCACAACAACAAAACACACCCCACTACACACACAGCCCCACTCCACAACAACCCCTCCAGACCTCTCACCCTCCATTCACACCTTGCCCCACACACCCACACTCTTTCTACACCTCCTCCTCCCCTTCCTCCACTCACACACCCTTCCCAACCTCTACTCTCCCCTGACCCACGCACACACTCACCTATCAACCTCCCACCTGCTTCCCACCTCCTCACCTTGCCACACACACACACAACACGCACCCCTACTCAAACACCTCCTCTGCACCACCACCAACACACCCTTCCTCTCCCCTCCACGTACAACCTCCCCCTGCAACACCCAACACACCCACCCCAACACCTAACACACTCTCCCCAGACCTCCCTAAACCAAACCTTGCCACCACCCACCTGCGAGCTGCTGCCTGCGCTTGTCCACTCCATCGCCTGGGCTGTGCTGCCTGATGACAGCCTAGCTCTCTTCGCCGCCTGCACAACACAACCACCCATTTCCACACAAAGCCACACACAAAGCCCCTCCAACACACACTGCCTCTTCCCTCCCATCTCCTGCCACACCACAACGCCAACAAACACATTGCCACGCCTGCCCGCAACAAACCCTCTCCTCCTCTCCTCCACTCCACACAACCAAAGGCACACAAGCCTGCACACACTACCTCCTTCCAAGCTCGCTCTTCCAAGACCACCTCCCAGCGCCCCCTCTTTCCTCACCCTCACACACCCTGCACCAGCCACCCTTCCCCGTGTCCTGCCCAACACACAGGCCTCCTCCCACCTCCACCACGCCTGCCCACGGGGACCCCGCCTCACTCCACCCACCTCTCACCCCTTTGCCCTTCATGCCTCCTACACTACCTAGCCTACACACACCTCCTCACCTCGCCTCTCCCTCCTCCTCCAACAACCAGGACGCACCCACCTTCCCCCATCCTCACCTGCCCTCCACCACCTCCGCACACAGACACTCCCCTTCCCACTCACCCACCACACCCTCCAACACACTCCCCCCACAAACCCTCCGCCCCACACCCCTCACAACCCACCCCACACACCACCACAACAACACCCAACAACCCCCACAGCCACAACAACAAAACACACCCCACTACACACACAGCCCCACTCCACAACAACCCCTCCAGACCTCTCACCCTCCATTCACACCTTGCCCCACACACCCACACTTTCTACACCTCCTCCTCCCCTTCCTCCACTCACACACCCTTCCCAAGCTCTACTCTCCCCTGACCCACACACACACTCACCTATCAACCTCCCACCTGATTCCCACTTCCTCACCTTGCCACACACACACACAACACGCACCCCTACTCAAACACCTCCTCTGCACCACCACCAACACACCCTTCCTCTCCCCTCCACATACAACCTCCCCCTGCAACACCCAATGCACCCACCCCAACACCTAACACACTCTCCCCAGACCTCCCTAAACCAAACCTTGCCACCACCCACCTGCGAGCTGCTGCCTGCGCTTGTCCACTCCATCGGCTGGGCTGTGCTGCCTGACGACACCCCAGCGCTCTTCGCCGCCTGCACAACACAACCACCCATTTCCACACAAAGCCACACACAAAGCCCCTCCAACACACACTGCCTCTTCCCTCCCATCTCCTGCCACACCACAACGCCAACAAACACATTGCCACGCCTGCCCGCAACAAACCCTCTCCTCCTCTCCTCCACTCCACACAACCAAAGGCACACAAGCCTGCACACACTACCTCCTTCCAAGCTCGCTCTTCCAAGACCACCTCCCAGAGCCCCCTCTTTCCTCACCCTCACACACCCTGCACCAGCCACCCTTCCCCGTGTCCTGCCCAACACACAGGCCTCCTACCACCTCCACCACGCCTGCCCACGGGGACCCCGCCTCACTCCATCCACCTCTCACCCCTTTGCCCTTCATGCCTCCTACACTACCTAGCCTACACACACCTCCTCACCTCTCCTCTCCCTCCTCCTCCTCCTACAACAACTAGGACGCACCCACCTTCCCCCATCCTCACCTGCCCTCCACCACCTCCGCACACAGACACTCCCCTTCCCACTCACCCTCCACACCCTCCAACACCCTTCCCCCACAAACCCTCCGCCCCACACCCCTCACAACCCACCGCACACACCACCACAACACCCAACAACAACCCCCACAGCCACAACAACAAAACACACCCCACTACACACACAGCCCCACTCCACAACAACCCCTCCAGACCTCTCACCCTCCATTCACACCTTGCCCCACACACCCACACTCTTTCTACACCTCCTCCTCCCCTTCCTCCACTCACACACCCTTCCCAAGCTCTACTCTCCCCTGACCCACGCACACACTCACCTATCAACCTCCCACCTGCTTCCCACCTCCTCACCTTGCCACACACACACACAACACGCACCCCTACTCAAACACCTCCTCTGCACCACCACCAACACACCCTTCCTCTCCCCTCCACGTACAACCTCCCCCTGCAACACCCAACACACCCACCCCAACACCTAACACACTCTCCCCAGACCTCCCTAAACCAAACCTTGCCACCACCCACCTGCGAGCTGCTGCCTGCGCTTGTCCACTCCATCGCCTGGGCTGTGCTGCCTGATGACAGCCTAGCTCTCTTCGCCGCCTGCACAACACAACCACCCATTTCCACACAAAGCCACACACAAAGCCCCTCCAACACACACTGCCTCTTCCCTCCCATCTCCTGCCACACCACAACGCCAACAAACACATTCCCACGCCTGCCCGCAACAAACCCTCTCCTCCTCTCCTCCACTCCACACAACCAAAGGCACACAAGCCTGCACACACTACCTCCTTCCAAGCTCGCTCTTCCAAGACCACCTCCCAGCGCCCCCTCTTTCCTCACCCTCACACACCCTGCACCAGCCACCCTTCCCCGTGTCCTGCCCAACACACAGGCCTCCTACCACCTCCACCACGCCTGCCCACGGGGACCCCGCCTCACTCCACCCACCTCTCACCCCTTTGCCCTTCATGCCTCCTACACTACCTAGCCTACACACACCTCCTCACCTCGCCTCTCCCTCCTCCTCCAACAACCAGGACGCACCCACCTTCCCCCATCCTCACTTGCCCTCCACCACCTCCGCACACAGACACTCCCCTTCCCACTCACCCACCACACCCTCCAACACACTCCCCCCACAAACCCTCCACCCCACACCCCTCACAACCCACCCCACACACCACCACAACAACACCCAACAACCCCCACAGCCACAACAACAAAACACACCCCACTACACACACAGCCCCACTCCACAACAACCCCTCCAGCCCTCTCACCCTCCATTCACACCTTGCCCCACACACCCACACTTTCTACACCTCCTCCTCCCCTTCCTCCACTCACACACCCTTCCCAAGCTCTACTCTCCCCTGACCCACACACACACTCACCTATCAACCTCCCATCTGCTTCCCACCTCCTCACCTTGCCACACACACACACAACACGCACCCCTACTCAAACACCTCCTCTGCACCACCACCAACACACCCTTCCTCTCCCCTCCACATACAACCTCCCCCTGCAACACCCAATGCACCCACCCCAACACCTAACACACTCTCCCCAGACCTCCCTAAACCAAACCTTGCCACCACCCACCTGCGAGCTGCTGCCTGCGCTTGTCCACTCCATCGGCTGGGCTGTGCTGCCTGACGACACCCCAGCGCTCTTCGCCGCCTGCACAACACAACCACCCATTTCCACACAAAGCCACACACAAAGCCCCTCCAACACACACTGCCTCTTCCCTCCCATCTCCTGCCACACCACAACGCCAACAAACACATTCCCACGCCTGCCCGCAACAAACCCTCTCCTCCTCTCCTCCACTCCACACAACCAAAGGCACACAAGCCTGCACACACTACCTCCTTCCAAGCTCGCTCTTCCAAGACCACCTCCCAGCGCCCCCTCTTTCCTCACCCTCACACACCCTGCACCAGCCACCCTTCCCCGTGTCCTGCCCAACACACAGGCCTCCTACCACCTCCACCACGCCTGCCCACGGGGACCCCGCCTCACTCCACCCACCTCTCACCCCTTTGCCCTTCATGCCTCCTACACTACCTAGCCTACACACACCTCCTCACCTCTCCTCTCCCTCCTCCTCCTCCTCCAACAACTAGGACGCAACCACCTTCCCCCATCCTCACCTGCCCTCCACCACCTCCGCACATAGACACTCCCCTTCCCACTTACCCTCCACACCCTCCAACACCCTTCCCCCACAAACCCTCCGCCCCACACCCCTCACAACCCACCCCACACACCACCACAACACCCAACAACAACCCCCACAGCCACAACAACAAAACACACCCCACTACACACACAGCCCCACTCCACAACAACCCCTCCAGACCTCTCACCCTCCATTCACACCTTGCCCCACACACCCACACTCTTTCTACACCTCCTCCTCCCCTTCCTCCACTCACACACCCTTCCCAAGCTCTACTCTCCCCTGACCCACGCACACACTCACCTATCAACCTCCCACCTGCTTCCCACCTCCTCACCTTGCCACACACACACACAACACGCACCCCTACTCAAACACCTCCTCTGCACCACCACCAACACACCCTTCCTCTCCCCTCCACGTACAACCTCCCCCTGCAACACCCAACACACCCACCCCAACACCTAACACACTCTCCCCAGACCTCCCTAAACCAAACCTTGCCACCACCCACCTGCGAGCTGCGGCCTGCGCTTGTCCACTCCATCGCCTGGGCTGTGCTGCCTGATGACACCCCAGTGCTCTTCGCCGCCTGCACAACACAACCACCCATTTCCACACAAAGCCACACACAAAGCCCCTCCAACACACACTGCCTCTTCCCTCCCATCTCCTGCCACACCACAACGCCAACAAACATTCCCACTCTGATCCCGTCATGGACTCATCAACTCTCATCCCATTTTCTCTTACTGCCCACAGATAAGGATGGACACATGACACATAGTCCACCTTTCTCTTCCAAAGTTCTCTCCTCCTCAGGACTACACACTTTTATCACATCCCTCTAGATATATCACCTCTCTGCCACCATCCCTTCTCTCTCCTTTGCAATCTACTCCAGCAGGTTGCAAGTCAGAAATTTTAGTAGCCACAGCCCACATCCCTCCTTTTCCCCACAAGCTCATTTTTAGTGCATAGCTGCAAGCTTCAATAGCCCAACAGAAAAGCAGTTATTGATTCTCACTTCTCGCAATGCCACTAGCTATTTCTCGTAGACACCAGCATTTCATCTAGCCCACAGCTTGCCCTCACACAGTGTAATGGCGTCCTCTGAAATACCTGCTCTTGGAATTGGTCTTTATGGGGAAATCTCCTCTGCAGAGTTGGCAGTGAAGGACAATGGAGAGAAGAGAGAGGTCACCAAGTTCCTCTCCCCACATGGTCACTTATGACCTGTGTCCTCAGGCAGTCCTTCCCCCTTCCCTCACTCCCCTCTTCCTTTGGCTGCATTGCAGTAACTTGTGTACTAGGAGCCTGAGCCCCTTCCCCAAAGCTCAGCCCAAGCTCTCTTGAAGGCCTGAGCCTAGCTGGTCTTACATGCTGCCCTGCTCTCCTCACCTTGACTAACTCGCCAGGACTCCCAGGACAGCCTTTCCCTGCTCTAGACTCTCTCCTTGCTTTGGTAGGGAACCAGACAGGGGGTTTACTGGGCCCCTTCATCTTTTCCTCTTGAGTGTAAGAAACAGGCTGCTTGTTCTGCTCATGCTCAGTTTTGCAGCCTGCACACTCCTGGCTCTGGGGGGTTCCTCCTAGGCAGTCCTCTCTAGGGTTTTACTAATTGACTCTTCTTTACAGCGCTCCCTGTCTTGAAATGAGCTAGGTACAGCCAAGCTCTGGTTGCTTCCCACTCTGCTAGTCTCATGTTAAGCCCAGCTGCGCTCACCACCCCAGAGTGACTCTCCCCACTACCTCTCCAACTAGAGCCTGTGCAACCATCCAGACCAAGGCCACCACTGTATTTTCTCACTGCTTCCCCGACCACCTGGTGGAGGAAGTAGCCCTTTACAAGCAGGACACACACCACCTCTGAAGGCATCGGCTCCTGACAGGGCCTCTCGCCTACTAGCCAAGCATCACAGGACGTCAGTGCTGCCTCCAGGCCTCCTCCCCTCCGGCCTGCACAAGCCCTTTGCATTAGGCGGCCCACCTGGGACCTCAGCCAGCCCTGCCAGGCCCTGGTCAGGCTCTCCCCCTCCTCCTCAGCCCAGGACGAAGGCCAGCGCACAAAAGCCTGCCGCCTGCCCTGTCTGCTGGCAAAGGGCAGAGAGGCACGCCTGCCTCTGCTTCACCCAGCACCTACAACTGCGTCACCACTGAGCAATGCGCCCATACGCCCCTGTGGCTCTCCCTTCACCTGCAGGTCAGGCATGGCTAGCAGCCCACAGGCTTTGTCTCCCTTGGCCAGGGCAGTTGCAAGCAGTTCAGGATCTAATGACAAGGTCTTTTTCCTCTGCATCTCCAAGAGCCCCTGCCCTAAGTACCTTCTCCCAAAACTCCCCCACACCAGCTGACCATCTGCAGTGCAGCCTCTCTCCAACACCCCCAGAACATCAGGCAACGGTTCACCTTCAGGATTTTAACCCACAAAAGACTCCAGGCTCTCACCCACACATTCCCCTCCAGGCTGCAGGCTCCCCGGGGGCCGGGACCAGCTCCCCAGCAGCCACAGCCCCTCCCTAGTCCCATCCCCCACGGTCCAGTGCAGACTGCCCAGGCCAGGCCAGCTCCTCCTTCGCCTCCACCACATCCACCCTGGGAGCTGCTCCCCAAGGCCGTGGGGAAAGTGGAAAGGTTCACAGGGAAACGAGCAGCCCAACCTCAGCTCTCCCCACCTCACCTCCATCATCCCCTGCCCCAACAGCCCCCTCTTGCAGGCCTGCCTCCCCTCCCACCCACCCTGCAGGCCTCCCCCACACCAGCCCCAGGCCTACCTGCCCGAGCTGGCCGGCCCTGCTGCGCACCCGGCCCCTTCTCCCCTGGCCAACGCCAGGGAGGCGATGGGCCTCCGCCTTCCCTCCTCCACGCCTGGGCATCCTGAGCAGCGCACACCGATAGCCACCGACCGTGGGGAGAACCGCTCTGGCACAGAGATCCAACGGCCGGAGCCCCAGGTGCATCTGTGTTCCCATGGCGATAACGGTCCCTCGGGATGGAAGCGGAAGGGGGAGCAGAAGGGGGCCGCCACGGGGGCTGGGGGAGATGGCCCTGCTGGACTCACCCCAGCACTGCCCGCCCCGCCTGCAGGCACCAACCCTGGCGGCAGCCAGCACTTGCTGGGAGGGCGTTCACATCTCCCCCTTGTTTCCCCGCTGCTCTCCCAAACATGTTTTCTTTTGGGTGCAGCAGTTTGGCCCTGAGATTTGCAGGAGGACAGGGGTGCCCCCAGTGCTGCCCTCATGCTCAGACAGCAGGAGGCTGGGCTACAACGGGGCCCATCTTTCCCTCTCCCCACCAAAGCCCCCGGGCTGGGACCTCACCTGGGCACGTGTTGGCGCTCCCCAACCAGCCTGGGTTACTGATACTGTGCACTGGAGCCAGAGCTTTAGGGGCACCGTGCAAGGCAGCTGGACGCTTGGTGCTGCCCGTGCAGGCAGGCCCCTCTGCGCTGCTCCCACGGGGCCTCCTGGGCAGCAGCTCTGCGCTCAAGCCCAGAGGCGGCAAAACAAGGCAGAGCCCCAGCGCTGAGCCTGGCCACAGCTGGTCTCTGCTGGCCCCTCTCCTCAGCCCTGGCCCTCGGCTGTGCAGCAGCACAGTGCTGCCCCTCAGGCTCCTGCAGGGGCTGGGGACCCCCTGCCGCGGGCCAGGCCCTGGCTGCTGGAGCCAGCCCGCGGCCAGAGCTGGTCGGTGCCTCCCGGCCGGCAGGCAGGGCCCTGGGCCAGCACGGCCACAGCCAAGGCCCGGCCCTGCCGGCCGCAGCGGGAGGGCTGCCGAGCCCCGGGACGGCCACGGGGCCGGGGCAGAGGGCGCGAGAGGACGCTGCCCTGCCCTGGGCGCAGCAGGACGCTGCCGCCGGCTCCGGCACCCCGGCCATCCCCAGGGCCCCGAGGCCGGCGCCAGGGCCGGCGCCAGCACAGGCCCCGGGGCTGCTCCCCGGCACCCGGCCCGGCCCCCGGGCGCAGGGCACCCAGGAACCCCGGCCCCTGCGGCAGAGCCCAGCCCCTGCCGGCAGCCGCCCGGCCCCGCGGCCCCGCACTGCCCGGGCACTAGGGGCCCCCGGGCTGCCCCCAGGCCCCGCCACGACCCGCCCTCCCGCCACAACATGGCGCCCCAGCGGGGAACTGCCCAGGCCTCACATGGCCCAAGGGTTGCCACAGCAACGCCCCAGTGCTGCCCTCCTGGTGGCTGAGGAGAGCAGGAGGGCGGGGCTGGGTGTGATGGATGGCTCTGCCAGCCAATCCGAGTCCAGCACGGGGGAGGGGAGGGAGCGGTGGGGCCTGGTGTGGGGGAGAGAAGAGGGAGGAGAGAGAGGGAGCGAGGGGGGCGAGAGGGGAAAAGGGTGCAAGAGAGAAGGGGAAGAGGTGAGGGAGAGCAGCAGGAGAGAGGGAGCGGGAGGGAGAGCGGGTGCGAGCGGGTCGGGGGGGCGGCGGGTGCGTGGAAATGCCGGCGGGTGCCCTGGCGCTGGGGCGGGGGCAGCGGGGCTGGCGGCGGGGCTGCTTTGGCCCAGGAGCTGCCGACGGGGCTGGTGGGGCTGTGACCACGGGACAGAGCGGCCTGGGCCAGAGGGGAGCTGGCCGCCAGTGCGACGGGCCACCCTGCCCCGGCCCCGTCCGCCGGGGCGGCTCACTGGGGTGTTGGGTGCAAGAAACTTTGCCCCTGTGGCAGCTCTGAGACCCATTGGAAAGCGTTTCCCTGAGCTGCTGCTGCCCCCGCAGCCCCCAGGTGCTGCCCAGAGCTGCGTTTGGGAGCTCCTGGGCAAAGGCTGACCAGGTGGCTGGTGTGCTCGCGAGGTGCCCTTCCCCATGTTCTCTTTTGTTTGGAAAATTGCATTTTGGCATGGCTCTGAGAGAGGCTGTCCCCATACGTCACGCCGTGCCCCAGCCATTGTTCTTGCTCCATGCCTCTTGCTTTGCCCTGAGAGCTGGGACCCTGGAAGCAGCCTGCAGGGTGTTTCCAGAACAGCTCTGTAGGTGTAAGCAGTTTTGGTTTTGGTGGGACAGGAGGCCCTGCTGCCTTCAGTTTCATGATCACTGCTCCCACGCAGTCACAGAATCACTGAATCACAGAACTGTGGAGGTTGGAGGGGACCTCTGGAGATCATCTAGTCCAACCCCCCTGCTCAAGCAAGGCCATCTCGAGCCCGTTGCCCAGGATTGTGTCCAGATGGCTTTTGAGTATCTCCAGGGAAGGAGACTGCACAGCCTCTCTGGGCAACCTGTGCCAGTGCTCCGTCACCCTCCCAGTCCAGAAGTTTTTCCTCTTGTGCACATGGAACTGCCTGTGGTTCAGTTTGTGCCTGTTGCCTCTTGTCCTGTCGCTGGGCACCACGGAGAAGAGTCTGGCCCCATCCCCTCGACACCCTCCCTTCAGAGACTTGTACACATTGATGAGATCCCTTCTCAGTCTTCTCTTCTCCAGGCTCCACAGGCCCAGCTCTCTCAGCCTTTCTTCAGAGGACAGATGCTCCGGGTGGCCCCTCATCATCTTTGTGGCCCTCCGCTGGACTCTCTCCAGTAGCGCCATGTCTCTCTTGTCCTGGGGAGCCCAGAATTGGACACAGAGCTCCAGGTGAGGCCTCCCCAGGGCTGAGGAGAGGGGGAGCAGCTTGGTCATGGTGAACCCTGTTACCAAGAGGCAAGGACACCATGTGTGCACTTCAGACTAGAGACATGCTGGCATAGATAGCAGGGGGCAGTGCAATGGTGAAATGGGGTTCCCACCCACAGAGCAAACCCTGCAGAGCCCAGGGCCAGCAGGAACCAGAGGTGGGCTGTGCAGGAATGGCAGGAGAGGGCTTTGCTGAGCAAATGACCTCTGCAGCACCTTGGTGCCTGTGACAGACTTGAAGTGGTCTCTGGGAAGGCCAAGGTGTGCCTGAGGAAGTCCCTGGGCCTGGACAGCCTGCAAGCCAGCTGCCCTGTGGATGTCCCTGATGATATCAGGGATGCCCTGCACAGTCCCTGATGATATCATCTGGGGCTGAGAAGAGGTTCAGGGGAAGGAAAGCTGGAAGATTTATTTACGAGTGCAGGGACATGAGTGGAGAGCTTGGTGTGCTGTGCTTCGCATTGATGAAGCACACTTGGCTGTAGATGGGGTGGACTTGGCCTAAAGGCAGAGGTGGGATTAAGTTGTTTGGGCCCAGGTAGGAAATCTGAGATGCCCTGGGCACTTCCCCAGCAGCCACTCCAAAAGGGCATGGTTTTTCTGTAGGTCCCACGCTGTATCTGCTCGAAACGTGTGGTTGTGCTGGACACCCTAGACATTCAACATGGCCCCTTCCAGCCTCTTTTCAGGTCATTAAGGCAAGAGTCTGCACTGAATTCCATTAGCTGTTTGCACTGTAGGGATCTGCATGTGCCTCAGCTTCATAGTAAGTGGCGAGAGCTCTCGTAGTAGTAGGCATTGAGGGTCATTTCAGATGAGCACCTGGCCCCCACTTGATGCTCTAGAAGGATGTGGTCTCACAGTTGCTCCATCAGAGCAAGCAGGCACTGGCACATGCCTTGGACCACCTCTGTCTCTTCTCACGTCACTAGGTGCTTGTGTGCGGGTGACTGAGACCCACTGCAGGTCCTGCCATGCAGCTTTGTCCGTGACCCTGAGGTGCCCAAGTCCCTCTCTCTAACTTCTGGGGCTCTGGGCAATGCAGTGTCAGGGCTTGGAATGAGCCAAGCTGGGCTGCAAGCTGCTCTCCAGAAGGCCACAGGTCTCCCATTGCATCTCTGCATCATCTAGGAACGTCATGGAGAAGCCACCTAGGTATTAAGGCCATGAAAATGCTGCTGGGCAGCAGGTTGTGGGCAGCTGAAATGAGCCCAATGTCTTCCTGGCTAGAAGGGGAACGTTGAGACCCACCTCAGATGCTCAGAGAAAGGCTGGTGAGTGTGTTGATCTGCACTTTGGAAGGGGATTCCTCTGCTCTCAGCAGTGTCATTCCTCTTTAGGGCAACTTGGGTGCAATTGTCCTCCACCTCAGAGGTGTGAGCACAGGGCAGCTGGGAACAAGACAGATGGACAGGCCAGCTCTCCTCACCCTGCACTAAAGCCAGAGTGAATCCTTTTGCCTCTCAGGAATCCCAGCTGTTCGCTCTGAGTGCAGGAGCAATGCTGAGGATGTCTATCTCCTCCTGGCAAACTCAGCTGGCACAAACTGGAGCTCAAGCCTTGCAGCTCAATGGCAGTCCTTCCGAGATGCGTGTGTTATAAAGGACCCCAGGCATTCACCACTGAGTCAGAGTCAGACTCTCATACGATCGTTTGTTTCAGCTCGAGCTGGGTGCCTCCAAAGAGGGACCCAGAACAAAGACATTCTGGGCTAATTATACTCCTTCCAGTCTTATTTCCCTGCCTGCCAGTGACAGTCTCTTCCAGTCTTCTTTCCTGAGTTGCTGGTCTCTTTCCTTGTGAATGGTTCGTGCCTACATCCCAGGACGGTTGCTGTGTTCCTGCTTCACAGTGCCGTATCTTATCTGGAGGTTAACCGTGACCTCTGTCCATTGTGTGCTGTATGTTGGAGGGCTGATTCTGGCTGGTTCTGCAGTTGTTGTGCCAGCAGTAGCCCACAGGTTTGGTTAAAGTTCAAGCTTAGGCCTGCAGGCTTCGCTACTCCAAGCACTGAGGCTAACTTTAATCAAGGTTATGCCAAGGGAAAGAACAGGAGTTTTCTTACAAATCCCCCATTTGTTTTTCTGGCTGTTTCTTAGTAATGTATCCCTTTTTCAAGACGAGCAGCCAGCCTCCATAATTGTATCTTGTTATGGAAACAGTGTGACCGTAGGTTTCTGAGGAGCAGAGTCTCATGCAGGGAGAACAGGAAAAATAATGATTTATTTAAATGACTGTACAGCATAGTAACAGCTTGAGCTGGCTGCCTCTGGAGAAGGACGCCGAACAAAGAAATTCTGGGGTAATTAGACCCCTTACAGTTTTATTTTCCCACCTGCCAGTGAAGGTCTCCTCCAATCTTCTTTACTGAGATGGTGGTCTCTCCCCTTCTCATTGGTGTCTCTCTCCTTCTGACAGCTCCTGGCCTACAGCCCAGGCTGGATGCCATGTCCTTGTTTCTCCCAGGCCCTTATCTTCTCCAAGGTCAACCCCAACCCACGTGCATCCCATCTTGTCTCCTGCAGTCTACTTTGTAGCCTCATTAGCTAGTTTTGTATCTTTGTCAGCTAGTTGTAACTGGTTTTGCAGTTACAACATTGGCAATGTCACAGCCTTAGCAGTGATTCTGGAGTTCCTGGACAGTTCAGCCTTGAGGCCTGCAGGCTTCATCCTCAGGAGAGTTCAAATGGCTGTCCTGAGCGACATCTATTTATACTACGTCCATGATTTGTACCATTAGCCAAATCAGGTGTCATCTAGCCACGGTGTGTCATATTGGAAGTCACGTACCTTTCAAATTTCAGGAGGAAGTTTCTCCTTTGCTCCCCAGCGAGGACTTCTCACCCGGGCTTTTTGCTAGTGACTTTACCACTAGTCGTTTGTACGTGCCGAGGTCATGGTCGATCACTTGGGAAAGCGGAGGGTGAAGGTCCTGCCACCTTCCCCCCCACCTCCCCCCCAACTAGAGTCAAACCATCCACCTCACAAAGTGGCCGTACAGCTGCCTCTTGCCTTCGTGGTATAAATAGACCTCAGTGTCTACTGATCAGCATATATTAATTCAGTATGTAACAGCAGGGCTTGTGTCTTTCGCAATAACTACCACACACAGAGGTGTAAGAGGATTATGAGCAGTAAAGAGAACAATGTTGATGCTAGCAATATCACTACCGGGTGAAGCATAAGGTTAAAAATTCCTGTTGCTGTTAGTGACCATTCAGAAAGAGTTCCTCACTAATGATGTTCTTTTGATTTTTCTTTTGTACTGGTTTAGTGTAGAATTGGACTGCAGCTGCTGTTGAGATGTAATAGGAGCTGAGTAATTCCAGTTGCATCCCAGGATTCCAGGAAAGTTACGGATACAAATCTTTGGGTGATTGCTTGCATCTACAGCAATAGTATTTATGATTATAAAATGACAAAGGGTTCTCATACAAACACATCAGACAAGGCAATCGAGTTAAATTACAAATCAATGTTTCAGAAAACCAAACAGAGAGAAGCAAAAGCTTTATCATTATGCCACAAATCACAAGTCACTTGAAAAGGCGCCAAGGTGTTGCTGGGTTGTTAAGAAAGCCTTTCTGCACTGATTTGGTTTGGAGACTCAAGAACTGAGATGCAGCTGTGCTTTTGCAGCCAGGCACTAATTCATTAAGCGCAAAGTATAGGCATTCCTCTTTTTCGATTGTAATCCCGTTCCCAATAGTGCATTAAGACAAACAAGAAGTTATGTTAGCATTTTTAGTTATTGAAGGCAGAACCCTGAAGGAGATAAGCCAGCCTTAACTAGCATAATCCTTCTGTTAAGCAAACATGAAGATGGTACTGCTCTTTTGGAAGTTTGTCTGCACCTCTTGAAAAAGCAGGTATCTCCCTAAGAGACAGCATCTCGAAGATGTACACAATATGCTAAACATTTCTCTCTCCTCAGAGTTTTTGGATTCCCCTGTCTCTAGTCATTGTGAATACTGTCCACCCTCCCGAGCTGATCCGCTTCCCTGCGGGCTCCTTACTCCTGGGGACCTTCTTGGACAGAGGGGACCTTCTCTCTGCCTACGTCCTACATTTCCACAGAAATAACATTCCGGTCCCTCACTGTCTCCCCATCTTCTCCTGTCTCCTTCTTGTCCTTGCCCTTGGCATTGTCCTAGCCTTCCTCGGCCTCCTCTGTCTCTTCTTCTACCCCTTCCTCTAATTTGCAAGTTCCGTCCTGAAGCTGCTGCTAAGAGATTAGCCTCTTCTTGTTTTTCCTTTTTCCGTTCCTTTGCTTGCTTCACTTTCTGTTTCTCCTCTCTCCCGTCATAGACCAATACTGCTACACTTGAAATCCTTTGTGAAGTTTGCCTTGCCACCCTGGCATGTGCTCCTTCAACTATTTCGGGCTCTCCGGAGTGGCCTGATGGACAAATACACTAATGGCTAGTGCATCATTCCAGTTCTGGAAAGTCCTTCCCCCATAGTTCAACAAGGCTTGCCCTAGTCGTCCCCAAAAATCCCTGGCCTCTTTGTCCAAGCTCTGTCTACGCTCCTGCACTTTAGTCCAATCCACTCCTAATTTCCTACATGCTCTAATAGCTTCTACCAAGTTCCGGAGTCCTGTCTGGCAAGTGACTCTGTCCCCTGCGTTACTGTAATCCCAATTTGGATCGTTTGCTGGCTAACGATTTCTGTTTCCCCCAGTCTGTTGTACAAACTTTGCCTCTTTATTAACTATTTTATCTCGCTCGTTTGGTCAGAACAACTCTCTCAAGAGTACTTGGGTGTCCCGCCAGTTTGGATTATACCCAGTGCATATATATTAGAAAACAGCTGAGCGCTCCTTTCCGCATCCTCCCTCAACCTGGCCATTTTGCTTGCCCACAATGCTCAATCACTCGGACTCCAGGGCTGGCTAGTGAATACATGCAGTACCACGTGAGGGGGGTTAGCTCCCCCCGCAGCACTCGGTTGTAATGCTGCTGCATTAGGTAAAACATTAGAAACCATAGGATGGAGTCCTGCCACGGGAGGAGGGGAAGTCTGAGTAAGGCAAGGAGAGGGACAGATAGACAGATCTTCAGGAGGCACCACCAGAGGAGTGTAAGGCGGAGCAGTAGCTCCTGGGGAGTTATTTGGGACACCTATATCTGCTGCAGCAAGAGTAGTTTTACACAGGGTGCCATTTGTCCTCCTTGGATATCGCCGGTCCCGTGCTCAGTTATTCCACACATACCAATAATCCATTCAGTGAGGATTTTCATCTTCCAATATACGTCATAGCATAGCGAATTTCGTAGAGTCGAAGGCTCCTTCTTTGGGTTAACCCCCACATTAATTGTCAGATGGACAATCATCCTGACATCAAGTGACAGCTAGCTTTTTGCATAACTTTACTGTACTGCCTTTTGTCTTCTTTTTTCCTTTTCCTTTTCTAATTTTGGACGTTTGGAGCCAAGAGGGTCCAATGGTGATTGGCTACACTCCCATCTGGGGTGCCAAAGTGCTGTGGAAACACTTTGACCCTAGGTGTCCGAGGAGCAGAGCCTCACGCACATCTAGCAGCAAAATTTGATTTATGTAACTGATGCTGCAGCATAGTAACTGCTGGAGCTGGGTGCCTCCAGGGAGGGACCCTGAACAAAGAAATCCTGGCGTAATTAGACCCCTTACAGTTTTATTTCCCACCTGCCAGGGAAGGTCTCCCCCAATCCTCTTTACTGAGTCTTCTTTACTCTCCTTCTGGTTGGTGTCGCTCTCGTTCTGCTTGGTCTTGTCCTTCAGCCCTGGCTCGTTGCCATGTCCTTGTTCCCCACAGTCCCTTATCTCCTCAGAGGTCAACCCCAACCCACGTGCATCCCATCTTGTCTCCTGCAGTCTACTTCGTAGCCTCATGAGCTAGGTGTATATCTTTATTAGCTGCTTTTAATGGGTTTGGCAGTTACATCCTCAGCAATGATTCTGGAGTTCATGGACGGTTCGGCCTTGAGGCCAGCATGCGCAGGGTAGGCAGTGGTGATAGAAACAGAGCTGCATGTCATACCCCAGCTCTGCCCTTCCACCTGAGATGCAAGCCCTGAAGACAGCAGGGGCCTGCTCTTGCCCTGGGGTGACTGGAGAGGGCAGGGGAGGCCAAAGCTTTTCTCCCACTTTCCCTTGGCTATTGTAGGCCAGTAGAGCAGTTGACGCTTTGCAGCAAAACCAAAGTGTGTCCGGCTGCTCTATGCTGGCCTGGGATATTGGAACGAGTGGACACCCCGTCCCACCCAGGACAAGCCAGATTCTTGCAGGCAGCAACTTTTGCCCCTTGCCTTTGGCTCCCTAAAAAAAGAACACTCACTCCAGCTGAGGAAACGGGGCTGTATCTTTGCGGGAAGTACAACAAAGCCATGAAGTGGTAGCACAACAGGGGCTGTGCTTGAGGAGTCGAGCTGTCCTGTGGCGGCGGGAGATGCCAGCAATGAGCCAGACCTTCCAGCACACTTGCGTGTGTCCGTGGTGTGCAGCACCATGGCATTGGCACAGCTGCGTCAGCTCTGCTCAAACGGAGTCACCTCCTGGCGGGAGGGTGCCACCTCACCCATGCTCTCTGGAGCCAGGGACACAGTGCTCCGAGGTGGAATCTTGATGCTCTCCTTGGCACCCTCAGGTTCATGATGGTCTGTGACACCAGGCAACGGACTAAAGGTTCAGCATCATTTTCCAGGGGCTGGAGGGCTGCGAGAGAAAGGCACCGAGCTGAGAACAGACTCCCACCTTTGCAGAGATCCCAGGAATCCCCCGCCAGGCAGGGCCAGCCCCACTCAGCTCTTCCCATGGGGAGGAGGCAGCAGGTAGGACAAATGGATCAGCTGGCACTTGCCGGTTGGCCAAGCCCCAGATGCCCCCCAAATACCCCCTGCTCTCCCCCACATACGGACACAGAGCCTTCCTCGCCTGGGGCAGGCCAGTGAACTGGAGCTCACTTCCCAGCCTCCTCCCTCCTCCCTGCCAGGGCTGCCTGACACAGCGCTGCTCTCACTCACCAGTGCACATCTCCTGCACCTTCTCCTTTCTCCGCTTCTTCACTTGCTGCCCGATGAGCCCTAGGCAAACACCTCCGCTCACCCCTCATACTCCTCACCAAGCCCCGAGCAGCACAGCTCCCATCTGGCCTTGCCAGCTTGGCCATGAAGCCTCCTCCCCTTGAGCAAGGCTGGCCCCAGCCCCGTCCCCAGGGTCCCCAGGGTGCAGGACCCAGGGACGGTGGGAGGGACTGAAGACCCTCCTGTGTGCCCGTCTGGGTGGGCAGGCATGGCCCTGGGCTTGTGGCTCACCAATGAACCTCACAGCTGCCTCCCGCAAGGATGCGTCCGGGTTCTCCAGGTATGGCAGGCTCAGGCACAGGTGTTGCGCTGCTCTGCTCCTGTCCCTCAGCAGCTGCAGACAGCACAAGGACAGGGGGTTGGCACCGAGCCTCCCCAGAAGGCCAGGCCTGTCCCTCCTCCCTGCTCCGGCCTCCTCTTCCTTCCTGTTCACGCCTCCCAGCTAGAAGCTGGCTGGTAGCCAGGTTCAGAGGGAGCAGAGGGCAGAGCGGGGCCTGTGGGTGCTGAGATCCCCGCCATGCTTCTGCCAAGGCCCAGCCAGGCCAGGGGCCCCTTCAGCACCCCAGCGGGCACTTAGAGCAGAGGGCCCTGCAGCACAGCCCAGCACAGCGGGGGCTCTGGGCTGCAGCAGTGCGTGAGGGGCACAGTTGTGCACCCTGCACACTGGCCATGGTGGCAGGCCTCGTCCCGCCGGGGCCCCGGGGGCTTTGGCCACGTCCTTACCACGTACTCCCCGATCTTCCACGTCTCCGCTCTTCTGGCCAGCTGCTTGAGCTCCTCCCACTTCAGGAACTGTGCAGCACTGACCAGGGCTTCCTGAGAGGCCTGCAGAGCAACAGAGACCAAGAGATGCCACCGCAGCCACAGCACACAGGAAGCTGCACCTCATGCTGCCATGCGTTCCAAGGCACACTTGGCAGCAGCCCTTGCCTTGCTGCTCACCTCCACCCACGGCATGTCAGCATTGCTTCCCCAAAACACTGCTCCCTACCTGGGCCACTCTCTGCACCTTGTCACTCACGTGGAGGAAGAGCGGCACCAGGCTCCTCTGTGCATGCTGCTTCAGGTTCCATTTGTTCTTCCCCACCACAATCTCCAGCAGGTCTTTGAAGAGGAGGATGGAGAGCTCTCGCACTCTGCTGTCTTCCTGCGGGCAGGGAGGAGAGGAGGGGAGGCCTCAGCAACGACTCCAGGAACGGGGCCCGACAAGAGCGTTTGCTGTTGTAAGGCCTCGTCCTCTCTGGGCACAACTGTCCCCCAGCCCGGCCAGAGGTCGGAGCTGAGGACAAGCCTCTGCTGAGGCAGCCTGGACAATGAGGGTTGTCGGCGGCAGCAGCACGACAAGCTTCCCTGGGCTCTGTCTCCCTCTCCCTCTGGAGGGAGCTTCTTGGATTTCCCGAGGGCTCCATCAGGGCCCCCGCACAGAAAAGGACAGAAAGGGACAGCCCCAGGGCACAGCCTCTCCCTCACTCTCTAGCCTGCTCCTGCTTCTCTGCTCATCACTGCCCCAGGCCACGGCCGAGAGCAGACAGGGGGCTGGTTTGCTCTACTCCCACAGCCCAGGACACCAAGGCCAGCACAGGCCATGGGCTGAGAACCACAGGGCAAAAGGTTTCCTGACACACAGCAGGGCCTGTGCGGGGACGCGCCAACAGGCACATATGCAGAGGGGCACACAGCACCCAGACCACGCATACGGACCCCCGGACACACCAGCAGAGCCCCGGCTCTCCCACCAGCCTTACGTCATCAAAGCGTGGCAGAAGCTTCTTGGCCAGCTGCAGAACAATCGGGTTGGAGCCCTTCTGTTCCAGGTAGCTGAGGATGTTTCTCAGCAGCATCAGGCTTCCCACACACACTTTCCTGCAAGCATGCTGCAGCCACTCCATGCTGTCTGGGAGCAGGCTCTGCATTCTCCTTTTCTGTGGGAAACACACAACTTTCTTTGTGGGAAGCAAGGACAGACCCCCCCCCACCCAAAAGTGCTCTGTGTGCTCTTTTCCCATCAGGGCTCAGTGGCCAGGGCCAGGGCTCTGCACACACACAGGCCTTGGGCACAGAGGCTGCAGTGCAGGGCACAGATCTCCAAGGGGGCCCTCAGCAGGCACTGGCCTCTGTAAGGACAAAAGCTGCTGCCTCAAGGCCCAGGAGCACCTGGCTGCATTTGCCCGGCCCTGTGCTCCAGCTCATTGTCCCTCTCCCAGATCTTCCCAGTGGGCATTGGTGCCTTTCTCCTTGTGCAGCACGGCCAAGGGCCTGGCATGACACTTGGGGCAGATGAATGGGGCAGCGGAGACTTGGGAGCAGCTACCGCACCTCCGGATTGCCAGCAAAGTCCAAGCCACTCTCTGACCCAGTGTCTCCTGTCAAGCCCCAGGCTGCCAGCACGGCTTCACCCGCCTGCCCCCCTCCTCACCATCTTGGGTCTCTTCAACAGAGTCACGAGGCCTCTGAACGCCAGTCTGCACATCTCCAGGCTCTCACTCTGCACATAACTCTGGACGAGTGGCAGGACCTCCTCATCCATGTCAGCAAGCTCAGGGCATTCCAGCAGCTGAAATGCACTCAGCACTGAAAGACTGGCAGAGCTGGCAGGACTGCCTGCAGCGTGCAGCTCTCCATCCCACCCACCATCCAGGGCAAGGGCACCAGGCCCTCACAAAGCTCAGCCCAAACACAGCAGGCATTGTGCAGACACCCCTGGGCCCTGCTCCCAGCCCTGCACCTCATGGCACGCTGCACACACCGCTCGCCTCCTCCTCCCGTCCCCTGAACCCTCTGCAGCCTCTTGTTCTCATCCCTTGGAGGAGCAATTGAACACACAGAGAACTGCCACAAAGGAGGCACAAAATACAAGTGCTTACGAGTGGTCGCCCAGCAGAAACGAGCCAAGGCCGGGGCTACTAACAGGAGCGTATGCATTGCCCCGGCTCCATTCACCAGCATCACCCCACACGCATGTGCACAAGCGAGCTACAGCATTTAGAGGCCCCTCCAGAGAGGCACCGCTTGCCATGAGGCCCACCTCGACAAAGAAAGCCATGACGGGCAGCTGATGAAACTGGTCCTCCCTCCTCAGAAGCCTTGCCAGCTGGTGGAAGAGCCAGCAACGCAGGTGACTGGGAGCCCCCCTCATCGCTCTGTCAGAGGCAAGAAGGCAGTGCTGGGCCTCAGGTGAGCAGGCAAACCTCCTCTGGCATCTCTCTGCCCTCTCGAGCCATGTCCCTCCAGCACAGGGCAAGGCAGGCCAAGGCAGTGCTTGGCACGCAGCTCCTGCAGCCAGCGGCATTTCATCATGGAGCACTGCTCTTGCCCTACCACACCTTGCCATTAGAAAGCCAGCGTCAGTCATCATTACGTTCCTTTTGGTGGGAGACCGGAGAAACAGCCTTCCTGCCCAGGCGGCATGGCCTGCCCACACATCCCCGCTCCTGCCCGCTTTGGATTCCTGTGCCCCTGGGCCCTCCCCATGTTCTCCTGTGCCTCTTGCACCTTTCCTGGGGCTCTGCCCTCGGGGGCACTGCAGGCACACCGTCCCCAGTGCTCTCGGTCATGTGAGCCCAGGCCCCACAGGACGGCACTCCAGGCCTTTGGGAGGGGACCACTCCTGCACGCGACCCTCTCCCACAGCTCCTAACACCACCTGCTCCCCCAGCAGCTCTCCAAGCTGGGCAGCATGGCAGCTCCCAGGGCCCTTCTGCTGGGCGAGCCCTTGCCACAAGGGCTGAGGCTGCAGCCCCTTTCTTGGAGAACTGGCGCTCCCCCTCCCCCAACAAGAAGCACAAGGGGTGGCACACCCCACATCCAGGGAAGAGGTGCTGGGCCACAGCAGGCCGGAAAGGGCTCAACCTGGCCAGCACCACCACTCCCTTCTGGGAGGTGTCCGCATGCAGAAATAGGTCCCAGCCACCCTTCCTCTCAACAGCCACGGCTATGGTCTCATAGTGAGCACAGCGCAGCAGACTTTTCATGGCCTGCACGGCGCACCTGCATGCACAGCAAAGCCCAGGTCATACTGGCAGCCTGGCCCTGCCTCCAGGTGCAGCGCAGAGACAGGGCCACCGGGATCGAGCACCTGACGTGGCTGGTGGGACGGGACTCATCCCCTTGGCATTCCCTCAAAAACATATTTGCTTCCTGGTGGCTGAACTCTGCTGTGAAGACCATCTGCAAGAGCAGCGCCAGGAAGAGCTGGGGGAAAAACGCCTTCACCGTCTCTGGGCAGACGGGCTCCCGGACGATCTCACACAGTGCCCTCGTTGCCTGCAGAAAACACCCAGACACACCTCGCACTCCCGAGCAGCCCCTGGCATGCTTCCACAGCCCTCCAGGTGGGAGGCTCGGGCACAGCCTTGGAGCATGGGAAATGCAGATGGAGGCCTCAGCCTGGCTGCCTGACCAGGGCCAGCACCCGCAGGCTCTTTGGCCTCAGCTCCTGGTTGTACACAGTGAGCCTTCCTGCCTCAGCATGACCATCACCTCGGCAGGCTTCGTGTAGCGTGCACGCTCTGCCAGGCTCCCTGTCCCAGGCCGTGCTGCCTGCCCAGGTTTTGCAGGAGCCCTACTCCTGCCCCTCACCTTGCCCCGAACCTTACCCTGGCTTTCCAGCCTGCTGAGCGAGGTCGGCGGATGCAGGGACAGGGTATGCAGGATGGACATTTCCTGGGCATGGCCAGCCTGGCTGTTTGTGTGCAGAGAGGCCAGGCAGCACTTGGCAGCCCTGTGCGCTGGCGCAGTCGGAGGCCTGGCACTGGGCATGTTGTATCCATGGGCCCAGGAGAGGTCCCTGCTTGGGGACACTCCGGCAGGGGAGAGGGCGAGAGGGGGCCTAGAGAGGCAGGCACCAGCCTGGGGGCACGGGAGGCCTCGTCCCCTGACTCATGGCCAGCGGAAGGATGCAGTTGTTGTCCCTGTTGGAGCTGGACTGCTTGTGCAGTGGCCACTCCTCCAGCAAGCTCAGCAGCTCCCGCAGCATGTCCAGCGCAAGCATCGGCTTATCCATCAGCACCTTCCACATGCTCACGGCAGTGCTGCAGGCCAAGAGCGCTCTGTCAGTGGTGCCTCCTTGGCCGCAGCACCGTAGCCTGGGCCAGCCCTGGAGGTCCCCAGCTGTGTGCCAGCCCTGCCCCTGCCCACCCCCTCCTCGCTGAGAGCCCCAAGAGGGTCCTGTCCAGGCAGGCACGACGTGACCAAGCTGAAGCCCCTTGCACCATGGCCCAGGAGAGCCAGGAGCAGGTGCTGTGCTGGGTAGCAGCACCATGGGGCATGTGGCCAGAGGGCCAGCAGGGCAAGGCAGGATGCTTGGGAGCAGGCTCACAGTGCACTGGCTCTGCAGGCAACCCTAGCTTGCTGGTGGCCAGCAGGCTGCAGCTGCTGCTGGGACTCTTGGAGCCAAGCCTCTGGCTAGTCCCCGCTCAGCGACAGTGGGAGACACAGCAGTGAGAGCGGGGCTGCTACCAGGCAGCAACCAGTACTCTAGGTGCCACTCAGAGCTGCTTCCTTCTCCACCACCACCTCCGTACCAACCCCAAGGCCCCCTCAGCCCCACTCATTAGGCATCCCTTTGCTCATCCACGTCTCCTCAGGACCCCATGGCCAACAGTCCCAGCAAGGGAAGTGCTCCTCACCCTCACGATCACGCTGATGTTGCTCGTCCACAAAAGGCAGAGCTCATTGTCGGCTTCCCTCTCCTTCTGGGGCTCCACATACTCTGGATCATCCTGCAACATCGCCCGGCCTGAACAGCAGCAGAAAGACACAGTGGTCAGGAGGAGTCATGGAGAGCTGCAGGTGGCAGACTCATGGCGTCAGAGAGCAACCAGCCTGGCAGAGACAAAGGGCATGCCAGGAATGTATGGGGAGCAAGATTCCCAGGGAGGGTCGGGGCCTATTCCAGGGCAGAGAAGGGCAGTTGCTTCAAAGGGTACTAAAAGCCCCACGGATTTGATTGGACTTTCCAGTGGGAAGCCCGACACAAGCCGTAGCCTCTGAGCAGGGGCTGCTGAGCATTTTCCAGGCCAGTGGTATCCAGGACAGGTACTAACAGCCTGCTCCCCTGCTCCTACATCAGCCGTGCCTCCTGCTCCTTTGCCTCACTGAGCAGAGGGGCCAAGGCAGTGCGATGCCTTCCCCGGCCTTGCCAGCATGGCCGCGTGCAGAAGCACACAGCCCAGCACTGCTTCTCTTACGTCTTCGCTGCACAATGAATCTGAAGAGGCAATGGAGAGCATCCAAGGCCCCACACTTGGTCTCCGCGTCCTCGTACGCACAGCAAAGGATGAGGCAGCCCACCAGCTGTCCCAGCATTGGCATGGGACAGCAGTGCCTTCCCATAGCAGGCAGGGCTCTCATCCACTCCTCCAAAGGGGTGCCACATCGGCGGAAGGCGGGTGGGACAGGTAGAAGGGCTGACGGGAGGCAGTCACCACCAAAGCCCTGAAGCCAAGACTCTGCCCAGGCATGGATCCCAGGGGAGCCAAAGCTCTCGATGGCCCTGCAGGCCTTGCCTGCCAAAGCAGCAGCCCAGCACAGGCAGCACTGCCAGGCTGCGGCTCACATCATGCTCCGTGCGCACTGCTCCCCTGCACAGGGCTGGGGGCACAGCTGGCTCCTGCGACAAAGGGACTGCAGAGAAAAGCCCATGGAGAGAGCGCCAAAGAGCTTTGCTTCAGGGCAGAGCCTTGCTCACTGCCTTAACCTGTGCCCACGCTTCCCTCCGAGGGACCCCTGAGCTGCACGGTGCTCTGGGCTGCTGCAAAGGGCCAAAGCGGGGGCTGCACGGTGCTTGGCTCCTTACCTCCAGCGAGGAAGAGTTGGCCAGCAACTTGCTCAGCCTCCCAATCCTCCCCACGGCCCTCTCACGCACAGCTGCTCTCTCCGTCTTGCTGAAGGGCAGCAGCATCTGCAAGGAGAAAGGCTACTGCTCTGCCCGGGGAGCTGACGTCCACTCCAGCAGAAGCAGCTCTGCTAAGCGCCTGCCTGCAGTGATACAGTGCACCAAGGCTTCCTCGGAGCTACAGCCAAGCCTGGAATGGCCTTCCTGCCCCTACAGGCCCCAGCCTGCAAGGCCCACCTTGCCCTCAGGCAGCCAGCCACACCTAAACCCCCTCCCAGCCTCTGCTCCTGTGCCTGCACATGGCCCCGGGTGCCCTCTTCAGGATGGCAGGGCTTTCAGGCCACACCTTCCCTAGGGGTCTGCAGTGGGCAGCCTGGCCTCCGACCTCCTGGCATGGCAGAAGAACCAAGCTTCCAGGCTCGACTCCCCTTGCAGGACACGCAGCTCCCAGTGGGTCTCTGCCCCATTCCGATCTGGCAAGGAAAGCACAAGGCACGGGGAGGCAGGGGGGCAGCAGCACCAGCTGCCATCTGTGCGGTGCCTAGAGAAGAAGGGTGACAGTCCTCGCACTGCTCTGGTGCAAGGAGAGCTTTGGGGGCAGAGGTGGCCCAGGAGTGTTCATGGAGGAAAGAGCCTGCAGCGTGCTGCCTGTACATGGCACTCGGGTGGGGAATGTCCACTCGAGGGTGTCACTTCCCTCTGCTGAGGAACAGGCCCAATGCAGACCACTCTTTGCAAATGCCACACCTGCAAGATCTTCTGCAGCTCCAGGAGGCTGGAAGTGGCCGACTTGAGCACCAGCACCTCCAACATGCTATCCATGGCATCGAGGGTCCATGGCAAGGAGGACAGGGGGTTGTGGCATTCCTTCCCCACTGCCTCTGACCCACAGCAGACTCAGTTGGACCCCTGCTGCCCAGGGAGGACACCCGCTGCCCTGCACGGGCCAAGCAGAGGCCTCAGGGCAGGAGACCTGCTGTGCACGGACCAGCCCCTGGGCACTGCCCATGGCCCAGCCCCGCGGAAGGGCATGAAGGCAGGAGGGTGGGAAAACAAGTCTGAGATCCTGCCCAGCCTTGGATCTATCTGGCAGTCGCCTCTCAGCACAGCGGAGCCAGGGGCAAGCCCAGAGGGGCTGGCGGGCTCCCTGTAGCTCACCCAGCGCCTACCTTGGAGTAGAGGGACATGTCCACGGTCTCCATGTCTTCTCTTGGAGGAAGCAAGAAGACACTCTTGAAGCAGGCATGGAGGAGGCTGCTCTTTTTGCCCTCCCCAACCGGCTCCACTGCACTGCAAAGAGAAAGAGAGAGAGACAGCAATGCCTCTTGGACACTGGTGCTGGGAGCGGTGCCTGGATTACCTGGGGCCCTCTGCCCTGCTGACAAGCCTGGGCCAGGGGAGAGCAGAAGCGCAGCAGACAGCACCGCCAGCCTCCTCCCACCATGGTGCACACCTCCCGGCCAGGGACGGTGCCATCAGGCACATGCTGTGCACAGGTCCTGGCCAAACCAGGGGCTCTGCTAGGTACCTCACTGCCGTGATAGCAAGCCTGGCTTGCTGACGCACGGCTGTGCCCAGGAGCTCCAAGGGCTCCTCTTCCAGCAGCACCTGCAGAGCACAACCCGCATTCAGCGCGGCAACTGCCACCACCCAGCACCAGCAGACCCAGGGCCCAGCTGGCCTCGCCCCTGTCCTCACACCCGCTGCCTCTCCCCTCACCTCGATATGCTCGGCCAGCTCCTGTCGGCAGCAGAACACCTCCAGGCCCAGGACAAGGTCTTGGCGCTGCTGCCTCCGCAGAGGCTGCCGATGGACGCTAGAAACTTCAGCTTCTGCGCCTCTTGCTGACAGACGGGGAAGAGAGACGTGGGGGGTGCGAGAGGGGACAGGGAAGGCCAGCAGGACCATTTCCTGCGCTCAGGGGGAATTTCCTGCCTCGCCATTTTGGGCCAGGGCAGCACCAAACTCCTGGGCCGGGGCCGGGGGCGGAGGGGCGGGGCCATGGCAGGGACGGGGCGGCTGCTGGGGCGCGGCCGTGGCGCAGGGACAGCCCGCCGGGCGGCCATTGGGCGGCCTGCGTGTCGCTCAGGGCTCACCCCGCCCCTCCCGGGCACCCATTCGCTCGCTGCCTCCCCTCGCTCCCCGATTGGCCGGGCAGGGGGCGGGCTCTCCAGCCGGCCGCCCGCGGCAGCTGCTGGCGCCAAGCAGAAGCTGAGGCTCGGCTCTGTGGAGAAAAGGAGGCTGCAGAGAGCCGCTCGCTCTGCCCGCAGCCCCACTGCCTCCGCGCAGCGTCATCCCGCCCGGCACCTGGCCCCTTCTCTGCACGGCACAGATTATTGGCCTTGCCAGTTCTGCTGGCACCCGGGGCCATGGCAGGGCTCCCAAGTGGGCAGAAAACCACAGGGACGTCGGTCAAAGAGCTGGTGAGCAGCCTGCACTGGTTCAGGCTGGAGCACGTTATACAGCGTAGAAATTACGCCCTCCACTCCTACAAGTAGGAGGATGTTGGCCCGTTCAGCTGGCACGGTTGGAGCTGGAGAATGATGCCTGCCCGTTGCCTAAAAGAACTTGTTGTAAAACCTAAAACCTTTTCCCTGTGTTTCACGAAAGCCAAACAGCTAACCTCGTGTGAACTCAAGGAGCAATTTCTCTGGGATGACTGCATGAAAACTGAGGGGTTTTTTCTTTTTTAGGAGAAAAAGCACTCTTTCTTTTCCAAACCCTTGAGTCTGTGTTCTTTGACCTTCATATGTGAGTCTATTTCAGCCTAGCAGGCTCTTTTCACACCTGTAGGTGTTGATGTTGACAAAGGCACCGATGTGCTTTCTAGTGTGGCATGCTAGCACCTATCCCAAGAAGTGGAACTCTCTCTGCTTATTGCGTTGTGGCCAAGCAATACATCCCCACAATGGAAGAAGGTGGAGGGCAGAAGCCTGGCTGTGACTGACCACAGGTGTTGCCAAGAAAGCTGGATGAATCTCAGCACAAAGGGAGCCACAGGCTGGCCTTTGTTTTAAGGCATCCTCTGGACTCCTGCAAACCCCTGAAGGCTGGAAATCCATCCTTCCAGGAGCAGAAACGATGAGCAGTAGAGGGAATGTGCTGCGCAGGTGAGCTGCAGCTGGTGCAGCAAGCACTGCTGGTTTGAAGCGGTGGCTTGCTCCTTTGCCCTTTCCCACAGAAATGCAATCTGATAATGGATGACATTTGTAAGAACAAAGAACTGCAAAGGTGGAGTTCTTCCCATGGAGTCCAGTGGCCTTTCCACCTACCGTGTCGAGCTCAATGCAATGGGGGAGGAGAAAGATGGCATGGATGAGAGAAAGAACAGCAATGCAAGAGTGACTCTTCTCTCTTCGAGTACTTCTAAGTGGGGATTGCATTGGTGGGAAGTCTGAAGTTGGCTAAATAAGGACAGGCAACCTTCTTGGCTCATTGGGAAGTGTTAGAGAAGGACATTGTATCTGACTGAGCTTCAGCTTAGTCTCAGTGCCTAAAGTAGATGAAGGCTGCGGGCCTCAAGGCCGACCTCTATGAACTCGAGAAACATTGCTGGCAATGTCCCTGCAAAACCAGTTAAGCCCAGCTACTAAGGCTGCAAACCCAGCTAATGAGGATATAAAATAGGATGCAGGAGACAAGAAGGGATGCACGTGCGTTGTGGTTGACCTTGGAGGCAATAAGGGACTATGCAAGAGAAGGACACGGCAACCAGCGTGGGATGTAGGCCAGGAGCTGTCAGGAGGAGAGAGCCACCAATCAGAAGGGGAGTGACCACCGACTCAGTAAAGAAGACTGGAGGAGACCTTCAGTGGCAGGCAGGGAAATAAGACTGTAAAGGGTCAAATTACCCCAGAATGTCTTTGTCCAGGGTCTCTCTGTGGAGGCAGCCAGCTGGAGCTGTTGTTTTGCTGTACTGTCATTCAAAGAAATAATTAATTTTGCTGCTTTATGTACGTGAAACTCTGCCCCTCGGAAACCTCGGGTGGGGCCATTACTACAAGAGGAAGTCCCCTAGATGAGGGGTTTGTGTCAGTAGCTGCACGAATTCCTTTGAAAACCCTGTCAAAGTCCTGGAGAACCACAGAATCACAGGACGGTTGAGGTTGGAGGGGACCTCTGGAGATCATCTAGTCCAACCCCCCTGCTCAAGCAGGGTCCTCTAGAGCCCATTGCCCAGGATCGCGTCCAGATGGCTTTTGAAAATCTCCAGGGAAGGAGACTCCACTGCCTCTCTGGGCAAGCTGTGCCAGTGCTCAGTCCAGAAGTTTTTCCTCCTGTGCACATGGAACTTCCTGTGGTTCAGTTTGTGCCCGTTGCCTCTTGTCCTGTCGCTGGGCACCACGGTGAAGAGTCTGGCCCCATCCCCTCGACACCCTCCCTTCAGAGACTTGAACACACTGATGAGATCCCTTCTCAGTCTTCTCTTCTCCAGGCTCTACAGGCCCAGCTCTCTCAGCCTTTCTTCACAGGAGAGATGCTCCGGGTGGCCCCTCAACCTCTTTGTAGCCCTCCGCTGGACTCTCTCCAGTAGGGCCATGTCTCTCTTGTACTCTCTTTCCAGCAGGTCAACCCCCAGCCTGTCCTGGTGCATGGAGTTCTTCCTCCCTAGGTGCAGGACCCCGCACTTGCCTTTGTTGAACCTCAGGAGGTTCCTCTCTGCCCATGAAGTTGTGATTGAACAAGGTTGTGGCTCTTTTTCTGGATGGTGGATGGTGGGATGGCAGCAGGACAAGGAGTCATGAAGGGAGGAAGGAGCATTCCATTAACTTCTGCACCTGGGTTAGGTTCTCGGGAGTGTTATTATTGTGGGAAGTGAGGACATATGCAGCGTGAGTGCCCAAGCTGTGCACGAATTCAGCCACAGTCAGGGGTGAATCCTCCTTCGGGAGAAAATCAAGATGTCGGCCGAACTGATCAATGACTCGTTGAGGAGGAGTACAATTGTATTAAATGTGTATGTATGTTTTTGGATGCAATCCCTTTGGCTAGTCAGGGCTGCATAACCAGGAAAGTTGCTGGAAAGCAAGTAACCTTTCTAGTGGCTGCAGGGGCTACTTTGTCTCTTTTGAATTATACAGATAAAAGGTCCCCCTCCAGCTGTAAAACAATATGCTGTCCTGCATGAGGTAGAGTAAAATATTCCAAAACAGAGGGATACCTATTTAGAACAGGGGATTTTGAAGCCCTGCATTTCTCCTTTTAATACACCCATTTTACCAGTACACGTAAACATCGCCTGGACAGTGAGGGAGATCCTGAGTATCGATTTGTACAGGCTGTACATGCTATTAATCACTATGTTGTCAGTTTTAACTCCAATTCCTGTATGGGCTAAGGGGTTTACAGTAATAGATTTAAGTTCCACTTTCTTTAGTATACCTGCAGGAGAAGAGAGTCAACTTTTGTTTGCATTTCCCTGGAAAGGACAACAACCGACCTGGACGCGACTTGCACAAGGATCCACTGGCTCACCAACTAGTTTTGCTCGGTTGCTGCAGAAAGGCTTACGTACCGTTGTTTTATGCTCTGATGTGGGGATTGAAGACACGAACCTTGTGTGTAGTGAAGCAAGATTGTATATTTTATAGTCCATCCTCTCTTATATACCTTAATGGGTGAGAACATACACCTTATCATGTGAGAATATCGCGGTAGTTACTGTGAGAACATACACCTTATCATGTGAGAATACCGTTGTGTTTCCAGATTAAAGTTACTTGTTATTTTGCTGCATTGCTACAAGCGGCGCTCTGCATCGAGAGTCTCTTCTCTCTCTGCCGTCCTTGCCCAGCTCAGGTGCCCCCGTCCGTCTTGGCACTGCCTCAAGTCTTCGGTGCACTTTCCCAGGGCTTGTGGCACTGAGAAAATACTTTGCTGCTGCTCCCAGTCGTCTTCTGGTACACATCGCCCCCGACACTCGGATTCCATGCTAATACAGGATGTAGACGATTTATTGCTTGCTAGGAGAACAAAAACTGCTTGTACCTCACATGCAATAATTTTGTGTACAGCCTTAGCTGAAAAGAGACATCGTGCATCCCCACCTAAGCGCCAGTTCTGTCAAGAAAGAGGAAAATATTTAGGATTCATTCTAACGGAAGGAAAAAGATCTATTGATCCTGAACACATGAAAGCAATTGAAGATTTACCTCGACCTCTGATGAAAAAGCAGATTAGGGTTTTTTAGGGGCAGTAGGCTTCTGTAGGCCATGGATTGCTGGCTTGGGGACTTAGTTAACCCATTAGTGGAAGCAGCTGAAGAGGAAGCAGTAGAAGCTATAAAGTGGACAGCCAGAGAGATTTGGCATTTAACAAAATTAAGGAGGCATTCGGTGAATCCCTGGCTTTAGGGCTCCCCCATTATAAAAAACCTTTCCAGCTGTACATTCATGAACAACAAGGGCTTGCCAGTGGAGTGCTGGCTCAAATGCTAGGTCCTCAACCCAGACCAGTCACGTATTCTTCAGTACAGTTGGATGCTGTCCTTCTGGGGACTCCTGGATGTATGCGTGCGGTGGCTGCTGCAGGAATCATTGTTGGGAAATGCCGAACCATAGTTCTGGGACTATAGCAGATAAATTGGGTGCATCCACAGCAGATTTGTATAAGTTGCAACATCCGTTGCGGTCCTCTGTGACGGCATTAGGGAAAAGACAATGGCTAATATCAGACGTGTTTCCTCGGTGGGAGGAGATGAATGAGCAAGACCACCGATTAATAGTAGACCCTTTAGGGGTATGTGAAGGAATACATGCCCTTAGTTGCATTCAAGCCCAACTTTGGCTACAAACAGTAGCTGCATCCCTCACAAGGGAAGGAGAGAATGGTATGCTTCCTGCAGAAATCTGAAACTTGATATGGGAAAAGAGTACTGTATTTGAAGGGAAATATCCAGCTTGGTGGCAAATGCTTAATTTTCCCATTCAATAAGGAGCAAAAAGTGATAACTGCTCTCGTTCTCACTATTCAAGAAGCACAGGTCTCTACAATCTCTCCTAGTGTGCCTCTAGGCCGGGTCCATGGGGATGTTACATTACGTCCTTTGGAACACAGGGGATGGGCACAGCACATTCGTGATAAGTGGAACACTATAGATTTAGCCACCTGGATGGGTTGGGATCAATTAGGATTTGTACGTGAAGGTAATGGCCTACAAACTCAAGACATTTGTTTAGCCACGGAACACAGTGTTTGTCATGTTGGGGTGCAGACCCAAAGTGCAAATGAGAAGGCAACTTTGGTCTCTCCTGGAAAGGGTTGTCTATGTTTGCGCAGTCAGGGCAGCACTGTTGTAATTGATGGTGCAATGTTGTATCACAATAATAGTTTAAATTTGTGCATGTGTAACTGTACAATGATGAAGGGATGTGGCTACAATTATACAAGCCCCGTAACAACTCACCAGTTACTCCAGGGGGATTATTCATGGATTCAAGAATTATCACCAGTACCTACTGGAATGCATCTCAGGTCAGTGAAGGAATGATTACACCATGAGCCGTTGCGGACATTACTCCAAAAGGTCAAAGAAACAGGGAAAAGTACCCTGATGACTGCAGAGCATGATACACAACAGAGTCAAGCGATACTTGAAAGAACCAAAAAGAGACGCGGAGCATAAATGGTGGGAAACTTTGTTTGGGTGGTCTCCCACCACTTCTGGCTTGTATGATTGTTTGCTGCATGCTGTAGGGATTCTGTTCTGTGTGATCATTGTGTGCTTTGCGCTCTCCTTGGGACTGTGTATAAAATTGTGGAGGCTGGCTGCTTGTCTTGAAAAATGGCACGTGATGGGATAGCTCACAGCACCGGAACCCTGCAATAATGGGATATAGGCTCTTCAGGAATGCTCAGCACGACCTACAAGAGCACAGGACATGTCGTTCAGGCTTCTCCCTGCTGGTCAGCCCTGATGTTCCAAAACAAAACCAAAAGTCAAGAGGAACGTGCCGTAGCTCAATTTGTTTTGTCAAAAGTTGAAACTACAAACTGACAACAGCAAGATGGTGGTGAGGTGGCCAAGAGGTTACAGGGATTCAGTGCTAATCTATTCTGCACCCTGCACACAGCCTCCAACCCCATCCTCCTCAAAGACACTCCTGTTTCTGGCTCAAGACCCACCTGGAAGGAGTGTGTTGGGGCAGTGAGAGTCCTGCAGTTCCTGTCCCTACAGGCAAGCCTTTTCAAGCTCCTTCTCAAAGCTGGCAGCAGCTTCCTCTCCGAGTCAGTCACAACAAAAGCCCAACTTCCCTGGAGGCACATCTCTGGGGAGTGAGCTCTGGCACAGCAGATCTGCTGGTGGCTGGGACATGCATGTCGCTGTGGGATGTCCTTTCTGGAGCATGTGGGATGGCGACAGAAGCTGGAGACCAGCATGGGGGATGCGCGCGTGTCCTGTTGCCACTGAGCTGAGCTGAGTTGTGCCATCTCCTTCCCTGATGGGAAGGACAGAAGAGGGAAGAGTGTGTGTCAGCGCTGGGTGGGCGTGTCCGTACATCTCGTTACTGAACGGGGAGAAGGGAGGGTGCAGTGGCATGGGGCAGTGAAAGAGGCTGGCTGAGCCCCCTGCTCCAGCACCTGGGTGGCGACATGAGAGCTATTCAGACATCTGCCTGATGCTCAGACAGCTCTGCCAGAGACCCCCCCGCCATGGTAAGGTCAGTCCTTCATCCACCCTGAGCGCAACCTCGGGGGAGAGGACAGTGCTCTCAGTCCAGGCTGTGCTCGAGCCTTGGCCTGACTTGTTGGCTGGAGACAGGCTGAGACTAGAGACAGAGTGGGATGTCCTGGGTCACAGTCGCAGCTGAGCTGCTGACGGGAGAGCAGGGTTCGGCAGCAGCAAGAGCTGGCAAGAGGGGCAAGAGGCCCGAAACCACTCGTGGGGTTGCAGGAGCAGGCCTTCCCCTTCTGTGCAGGGGCGGAGGGCTGCAAGGTGCTGCAGCTGGGCTGGCCGGGACAGTCTGGTGAGCGAGTAGGTTTGGTAAGGGAAGTGGGGAGGACTGAGACATTTGTGCTGTGAGCTGGTACCGAGGGACTAGGGAACACAAAAGCAAAGTCTGTTTGCAGTCTTCAGCATGATGTTCAGCACACACTGAGACACAGGAAGTTCCATCTGAAGAGAAGGCAAAAGTTCTGGACTGTGAGGGTGACCGAGCACTGGCAGAGGTTGCCCAGAGAGGCTGTGGAGTCTCCCCCCTTGGAGAGATTCAAAAGCCGTCTGGGTGGGGTGCTGGGCTGCAAGCTTTAGGGGACGCTACTAGAGGAGGCCCCAGGTGGGGCTGGCCAGGGACATAAAGGCCTGTTAGTGCCCTCAGGGCCCTGACAAACTCGGGGGTCATCCGGATCACAGCAACTCCATAGGTCATCAGCAACCAGGCAGCTGGGCAGGCATTGTGATGTCCTCAAGGGCATCAGAACATTGCCCCAGCCAAGGTGACAGATTTGGGGCAGAGGAGAGGGAGGACAGGAGAGAGGACATGGCTGGTGCCTTGACGGTGAGGTCACTCCTGTCTCAGCCATGTGATAAGGCAGCAGCAGGCAGGCAGCAGGGCAGCTGTTGGGAGGTCACCCAAGGCATCCGAGAGCTGGCCTGGTTGGATCAAAGAGCCCTGACCCCATCCTCCATCACTGCTGCCGGTTCTTCTCCTCCTTGAACCCTTTCCCTAAGCACAGAGGCCCAGAGACCTTTTGGGGAAGACTGAGGCAAAGGTGGCACACAGTAGCTCCGCCTCATTGCTTTGCTCTCCTTAATTCAGCCACCCTATTCAGCAAGGTACCAGTATTTTCCAGTTCAGCCTGCACATTTAGCAGAGGAAGCTCTTGTCGTCGACGTCCCTCGCAAGCCTCAACTCCAGCTGAGCTTTGGCCTTCTTGACACCATCCCTACACACCCGGGGCTTATTTCTGTATTCCTCTGCTCCTTGCTTCCACCTCCTCTCTGCTCCCTTTTTTGCACTGCAGTTCCATCATGAGTTCCCGGCTCAGCCAAGTCAGTCGCCTGACACCTCTGTTTGTTTGCCTGCCTATCAAGGTGCAGCCTTCTTGTGCTTGGAGGGTGCCGCCCTTACACACCTGCCAGGTTTCTTAAGCTCCTTTGCCCCTCAGGCCTGCTTCTATGGGACACCCCAATCAGTTCCCTGACAAGGGTGAAGTCTGCTCGCATCAAGCCCACGCTCTGCACTCTGCTGCTCTCCTTCCTTGCTCCCCTCAGGCTCTTGAACTCCATTATTTCATGGGGGCTACAACCAAGGCAGCCACGCACTGTCATGGCCACTCCCTACTGGTCTTCAGCTTCCATTGCTAGTCCTTGCGATCCACAGTATTCCCTTCACACCCCCAAAAGCCAAGTACTCAGTGCAACAAACCTGCACACGAGAGTTGAGGTCCCTTCTTGCAGCCAGGCCTGGCAGCAGGAGAGGGAGGCCCTGGCTCCACCCCCTTCTGCCTCAGGAGGGCTACACCAGCTCTTCCCACCTCCCTGGAGTGTCCCCTTGTCACCAGGGGGTGTGCTGCCAGGCAGGGGCTGACTCCACTCCTCTGACTGGCTCCTGCAAAGAGTAGGAGGTCCCTGAGCCATCAGGACCACAGCTGCCGACAAATAGTTATGGCATGACCTTGGGAGAGAGCTGCCCTGGCAGCAGGCACTGACACTCAACCCCTGACTGCTGAGCTCTTGTTTTGGGGCCCCTCTGGACATTCACATGCTGCAAAAGGCAGAGTTCACACCAGGCCAAGGAAATAGCCACAGCCCCTTGGAGCTCTGGTTTAATGCACAGGAAGACAATTCTGTGAGGGCCGGGATGGCTGGCACTCACTGGTACCTCTGCTGTTGGCTTGGCAGGTGGCTCTTCTCTCCAGAGCTAAGGAGCAAGAAAGGAAGAGGCTCAGTGGGATGCACAGGCAGAAAGGCAGAGAAACACTGCAGGCTATGTCAGGCCATATATTTGTGGCTGTGCGTCTGATGGCATTTCCATACTCACTGGGCTGTGATACAGGCCCCTGGCTCTACCCAAAGTCCTTGGAGCAGTTGGTCAGGCTGAGGCTGAGCCTGGTGGGGCCAAGACTGGGCGGGAAACCCATTCCTTGGCTTGAGCATTCAGCATTCAGCATTCCGGGGGAGGTTTGAAAAGGGGCAGACAAACATGCCTTTGTGTTCAGTTGCTCAAGACTTCCATGTCCCACACTGTAATCCTATTTGGAGTGCCCAACAGCTGCCCCTTGGAGGGAAGGCATGTCTGAGGCATCCACCTCCAAGGCAGTGCTGGGCATTTGCTTGGGGCTGCAGAGAGGGGCATGGGATCAAGGTCTAAGCCAGGTCAATCCCAAGTCACAACAACTCCTATTCAAACCAGTGGCTCTGGGATTGGGATTCTGACACCTCGGTGGGTCACTACCCCTGCACGCTCCCAGGCTTTGCCTGGAGCTGGCACACACTTACTCCATCTGCTGTGCCCCCAGCCTCTCGGCTGCTCTTTTCTGCTCCTCGTCTATGCGGGAGAATAAAACATTGATGGTCACATCCTCATCTGGTGCCAGGCGGTACTGGAGGACATCCTGAGAAGGCGGCTTTTCTTCACGCAGCTTCCCAGCACTCTCCTCCTCTTTCCCAGCTGGGGCTAGGGATGAGCCCGACTGGACCCTTGACTGGGTTTCACTTCTCTGCTGAACCTGCAAGACAAGTCAAGGAAGGTTTTAGCCCCACTTCCGAGCACGCTCAGAGGCTCTCTACAGGCACCAAGAGAGCAGCCAGTGCCTGCAGGATCTCTGCTGTCACCAGACCCCTTGCTCTGGCCTGGCCTCAGGCACCCCATGAAGGCACGCTGCCACTGTAGCTAGAGAACTGGCAGGGTCACTGCAACATACCCTACCTATGTCACAGCCTGACCAGGTGTCACTGCTGCTTCCCACGGGCACTTCTCTCTCAAGCTGGGATCTCTCAAGGCAACACAAACGAGGGAAGGGAATTGTGACTTGCAGAGCAGGACACCTGCCCTGCCTTCATCCCAGGCAAAGAGTGGGGATGGGGGTTTAGCAGGGCTCGTTCTTCCTACAGGGCACAATTGTCTCACAACTGTCTCCTCTGCCGCTTGACTTGAGCCATCCAGTCAGCAATCTTAAGCTAATATTTGCAATACTAAGCCTCAACTCCCTTAAGCAAACACAGCCCACAACTTTGCACAGGGGCTCTTTTCTACCTAGAAAGCAACCTCAACATGCTCTCAAGGGGAAACTGATGCATCACCAGGGCATCACTGCAATTCCCCATTGGCCCCCCCTCTCCCACCAGGAGCTCACTCCTCACATCATGGATGAGTGGAAGGCATTGCCAGTGCTAGAGCAGAACTCCAAAATGAAATCCTCCCACCGGGCTCAGTGGCTCAGAGCACACAGTCGTCACAAAGGAGGGGAAGGAATTGCTGTTGGCTGAGCAGGAGCTGGGAAGGCAGCCCTGCTGTGGCGTTCAGCACGTCACACCAAACAACCCTGAGTGCCCCTGCTGACCTCAGGTTGCACCATCAGCATCAGTGCTCATGGCCTCGCCTGCTGCTTCCCTAACCCCCAACAGCCCAGCAATGGGCCTTTCATACCACTGGCACTTCTCTTGGACCACGGAGCCCATTCCTGGGCATCCTTGGCCTCTTATGGATGCTTCTGCAAAAGAGCTCCAGAATACGGGGGTCTTCTTCAAACATGCTCCTCTGTCTTCAGTTGCCTTGCTTGCCTTTTCAGCCAAACCCACAGGAAAGGAAAATCTTCCTGGGCGTTCAGATTTTAGGAAAGACAGGACTCCCCTGCCTCGCTCTTCGGCAGCAACAAGGCACCTCCAACCTGGCTCCCTGAGGAACCTGCAAGGCTCCGCTGCCCTGGAGCAGAGGAAAGGCTTTTTCTGTCGGAAGGTTTACAAAGTACCTGGCTCCTCTCTGGCTCTTCCTTTTCTCCCTTGCCTTTCAGGCCTGCCCTTTCTTTCTTCTCTTTTGGCTTAGCTGAGGAGTCCCAAAGATCTCTTTGCCCCTGCACAACAGACAGAAAGGCTGCGTGCTGCAGGGCCACAGAAAAGACACAGCAAGGAGCACTACTGGCATCTGTTTCTTTCCAGGGCCAGAAGGTAATTTCTCTCTCTCTGCAGCCCTTTGTCTTGAGCCTTTCTCTGGGCGCTCTTAGGCCCTAAAGCTAGTTCTGGCCAGACAGAAAATCCCTGCTTTCTTCTGACCAGGGAGCTAAATAACCACTCAGAGAAACAGAAGGTGCCCTCCTTCCATCCCTGAAAGGCCCAGCAGGTACACTTCCACGAGGAACAGGGCCAAAGAGGGGCTTTTGATGTGATTCCGGAGAAGGCAGTAGTGACCAACGCCTAGAGAAAATAGAGCCTAGCCTGCGCCTTTTAAAGCAAGCCCCTGAAGAGGCCAATCCAAGGTCTAATGAACACTTAGGAAGGAGGCTTCCATACCCGCGGCCCATAGAACTGCACTTTTCTACAAGCCCATGTGGCACAAGGAGGACCTCAGTCACTATCACCTACCTGTCCTGCCCTCTCCCCGCTTTTACTGAGAGGGCTCACAGCGGGGAGTCTGGCTTCAGCACTTTGCTTCCTCCTGCCTTTCTCCACCTTCCTTGAGGAGCTCCCTCGGATGGCTGGCAGCACGCTGAAAACACACATCACGGGGAGGTGGTGTGAGCACAGGGGCAGTTTGCTCCCCAGCCCGCACTCACGAGCTGGCCACCTGCCTCTGCAGCACAAGACAGTTGTGCAGGGGAATGACGTGCGTTCCAATACATGTGTTCTCTGTGCCACAGAGACAGAGATCACCCCTGGCTGAAACACCCCGGGCTGCACAACATGCCCACAGAAATGCTCCGGATGCCCCCACATCCAGGCTCTCTCTTGATGCAGCCAGGACTTGTGGCGCCACGTCATGTGCAAGGACAGGCTCCAAGAGACACCAGTACACCCCTTCCTGGCAGTTACGTTTATCACTGCTCAGTGGTCCAAAATACTCTGTGGTTGGGGATGGGAAATGTTTTTTCACTGGGGACTCAGTGTCAAGAATGGAGCAAGTGATCCGGGGAGGAAAGCACGCCTGCCATTTACCCATCCCTGCCACTCTCTCGTGCCAGGCATAAAAGCAGGCTGTAATACAAAAGAAGAGCTTTCCCAGGAACTGAGTCAACCTAAAACACTAGCAACGCAGCCTGCTCTCTCCCTTTGTCTCTGCAGTCCTCCATCACTCCTGTCCCACATGGAAAGCCTCCTGTGAGTGTCCAAAAACTGCCTGGTGGGTGGAAGGGCTATCTGAGCCGATCCAAGGGCACAGACGTGCAAGCCTGCTGCTCTCTGTCCCGTGACAGCTCTCCGGAAAAGACCCTCTTTCCCTCATGCTGCTGGGGGCAGAAGGAAGGGCACTGCCCAAGGGGAAGCAACACTTGTTTTTGGAGATATTCACCTGAGGCACTCCCCTTCTTCAGCAGCGTTCCTTGCTCCCATCTCTTCCACCTGACTCTTCTCTGCCTCCTTGTCGAGACTGCTCGCTGCTGCTCGAAGCGCCTGCAGCCTTTGTTTGGAAACCATCCTGCGAGAGCAGGGACAGAGTCTCTCTCACGCTCTGGAAGGAGCGGAGCCCTCCTGTCTCTCAAAGGCCCTGTACACACACACTCCCAATTGGACTGAGAGCCCCCAGCGCCGGACAAGTTGTTGCTACTTGGTTGAGGATGCTGAGAGGCACTTGCCAGCAGGCTCTACCCCAGGCATTTCTCATCTGCCCAGAGAAATCCGAGGCTCCTGGGGCACTTCAGCCCCACCACCCAGCAATGTGGCTTCCTCACCCTGCAGGGGGGTCACTGCCATCCAAATGCCACAAGGCCTTGCTGCAGCTGGGGCACACGTACCTTTGCAGGGAGCTGCCGCTGGCCTTGTCCTCTGGAGATGACTCGCCTTTATACTCCTCCCACTCCTCCATCATCCAGCAAGTGAAGGAATCCTGCACATGCGCAGAGACTCTCATACAACCTTGAGACTGCGCAGTGCTGCTGCCCAGCCCACAGATCCACAGGCAACTTCCCCTAGGAGCGCTCCGCAGCAGCGCTACAGCCCATGAAGTGACCTCCACACGCTCTCAGGGGCATGCTAGAGCATGACCAGGGCATCACTGCAATTTCCCCATTGGCCCCCACTATCCCACCAGGGTCGCACTCCTCACCTCAGCAACAAGCAGAGAACATTGCCACTGCCAGAGCACAACTCCAAAATGAAACCCTCCTTCCGGGCTCAGCGGCTCACAGCCCACAGTCCTCACAAGCCCTACTGAGCTCAGCCTTCACCCTCAGAATCACACACACTCACGTCATATCCCATCTCTTCCGATGGCTGCTGCTTTTTCTTCTCCTCCTCATCTATGTGGGAGAAGTAGAGGAACACTGTCATCTCTTCTTCTGGCCCCAGGTGGTAGATGTACACTTCCTTAATGGTGGGCTTTCTCTCTGCAGGACGATCACCAGCCCTCTCGGGTAGGCGGAGGTCAGGCCGCAGGTTTGTCAGTGTTTGCGACATCCGCCGAACCTGCATTGGCATCAGAGCAGGCTTTGTATGCTGGGTCTCCCCTCACTTGGATGCTCTGAACATGCCACACTAGAGCAGCCGGCACCTGCAGGAGCCCCCCTGGTGGGGCCGCAGGTACCCCAAGGCAGGAGAAAGCCCTTGCTCAGGCAGGGACGCTCCAGCCGTAGCTGGACAGCCAGAAGCTGGACAACCAACTCCACACAGCCCTCAGGGCACGGCCCAGCCTCACCAAGGCTCCACAGTGATGCCAGACAAGCTTTCTAGCTCAGTCACACATCTCTCATGGCCCAGCTAAGGAGGGGAGGAAACTGCTGTAGGCTGAGCAGGAACTATGAATGCAGCCCTGCTGTGGCGTTCAGCACATCAAGAGTGACCCCTGGTTGTACCATCAGCATCAGTGCTCATGGCCTCGCCTGCTGCTTCCCCAACACCCAACAGCCCAGCAATGGGCCTTTCATACCACTGGCACTTCTCTTGGACCACGGAGCCCATTCCTGGGGCTCCTTGGCCTCTTACAGATGCATCACCAGGCACCTGTGACAGGTTCCTGAGCTATCTTCCGGGTTCAGCTTCCCTGGAGTAGAGGAAAGGCTTTTTCTGCCTGAAGGTTTACAAAGGCTTCCGGTACCTGGCTTCTCTCTGGCTCTTCCATTTCTCTCTCTGCCTTCAGTGCCGCCTTTGCTTTCTTTTCCTTTTGCTTTCCCGATGATTCTGGGAGTCTGGCTTCAGCACTTGGCTTCCTCCTGCCTTTCTCCACCTTCCTTGAGGAGCTCCCTCGGATGGCTGGCAGCACGCTGAAAACACACATCACGGGGAGGTGGTGTGAGCACAGGGGCAGTTTGCTCCCCAGCCCGCACTCACGAGCTGGCCACCTGCCTCTGCAGCACAAGACAGTTGTGCAGGGGAATGACGTGCGTTCCAATACATGTGTTCTCTGTGCCACAGAGACAGAGATCACCCCTGGCTGAAACACCCCGGGCTGCACAACATGCCCACAGAAATGCTCCGGATGCCCCCACATGCAGGCTCTCTCTTGATGCAGCCAGGACTTGTGGCGCCACGTCATGTGCAAGGACAGGCTCCGAGAGACACCAGTACGCCCCTTCCTGGCAGTTACGTTTATCACTGCTCGGTGGTCCAAAATACTCTGTGGTTGGGGATGGGAAATGTTTTTTCACTGGGGACTCAGTGTCAAGAATGGAGCAAGTGATCCGGGGAGGAAAGCACGCCTGCCATTTACCCATCCCTGCCACTCTCTCGTGCCAGGCATAAAAGCAGGCTGTAATACAAAAGAAGAGCTTTCCCAGGAACTGAGTCAACCTAAAACACTAGCAACGCAGCCTGCTCTCTCCCTTTGTCTCTGCAGTCCTCCATCACTCCTGTCCCACATGGAAAGCCTCCTGTGAGTGTCCAAAAACTGCCTGGTGGGTGGAAGGGCTATCTGAGCCGATCCAAGGGCACAGACGTGCAAGCCTGCTGCTCTCTGTCCCGTGACAGCTCTCCGGAAAAGACCCTCTTTCCCTCATGCTGCTGGGGGCAGAAGGAAGGGCACTGCCCAAGGGGAAGCAACACTTGTTTTTGGAGATATTCACCTGAGGCACTCCCCTTCTTCAGCAACGTTCCTTGCTCCCATCTCTTCCACCTGACTCTTCTCTGCCTCCTTGTCGAGACTGCTCGCTGCTGCTCGAAGCGCCTGCAGCCTTTGTTTGGAAACCATCCTGCGAGAGCAGGGACAGAGTCTCTCTCACGCTCTGGAAGGAGCGGAGCCCTCCTGTCTCTCAAAGGCCCTGTACACACACACTCCCAATTGGACTGAGAGCCCCCAGCGCCGGACAAGTTGTTGCTACTTGGTTGAGGATGCTGAGAGGCACTTGCCAGCAGGCTCTACCCCAGGCATTTCTCATCTGCCCAGAGAAATCCGAGGCTCCTGGGGCACTTCAGCTCCACCACCCAGCAATGTGGCTTCCTCACCCTGCAGGGGGGTCACTGCCATCCAAATGCCACAAGGCCTTGCTGCAGCTGGGGCACACGTACCTTTGCAGGGAGCTGCCGCTGGCCTTGTCCTCTGGAGATGACTCGCCTTTATACTCCTCCCACTCCTCCATCATCCAGCAAGTGAAGGAATCCTGCACATGCGCAGAGACTCTCATACAACCTTGAGACTGCGCAGTGCTGCTGCCCAGCCCACAGATCCACAGGCAACTTCCCCTAGGAGCGCTCCGCAGCAGCGCTACAGCCCATGAAGTGACCTCCACACGCTCTCAGGGGCATGCTAGAGCATGACCAGGGCATCACTGCAATTTCCCCATTGGCCCCCACTATCCCTCCAGGGTCGCACTCCTCACCTCAGCAACAAGCAGAGAACATTGCCACTGCCAGAGCACAACTCCAAAATGAAACCCTCCTTCCGGGCTCAGCGGCTCACAGCCCACAGTCCTCACAAGCCCTACTGAGCTCAGCCTTCACCCTCAGAATCACACACACTCACGTCATATCCCATCTCTTCCGATGGCTGCTGCTTTTTCTTCTCCTCCTCATCTATGTGGGAGAAGTAGAGGAACACTGTCATCTCTTCTTCTGGCCCCAGGTGGTAGATGTACACTTCCTTAATGGTGGGCTTTCTCTCTGCAGGACGATCACCAGCCCTCTCGGGTAGGCGGAGGTCAGGCCGCAGGTTTGTCAGTGTTTGCGACATCCGCCGAACCTGCATTGGCATCAGAGCAGGCTTTGTATGCTGGGTCTCCCCTCACTTGGATGCTCTGAACATGCCACACTAGAGCAGCCGGCACCTGCAGGAGCCCCCCTGGTGGGGCCGCAGGTACCCCAAGGCAGGAGAAAGCCCTTGCTCAGGCAGGGACGCTCCAGCCGTAGCTGGACAGCCAGAAGCTGGACAACCAACTCCACACAGCCCTCAGGGCACGGCCCAGCCTCACCAAGGCTCCACAGTGATGCCAGACAAGCTTTCTAGCTCAGTCACACATCTCTCATGGCCCAGCTAAGGAGGGGAGGAAACTGCTGTAGGCTGAGCAGGAACTATGAATGCAGCCCTGCTGTGGCGTTCAGCACATCAAGAGTGACCCCTGGTTGTACCATCAGCATCAGTGCTCATGGCCTCGCCTGCTGCTTCCCCAACACCCAACAGCCCAGCAATGGGCCTTTCATACCACTGGCACTTCTCTTGGACCACGGAGCCCATTGCTGGGGCTCCTTGGCCTCTTACAGATGCATCACCAGGCACCTGTGACAGGTTCCTGAGCTATCTTCCGGGTTCAGCTTCCCTGGAGTAGAGGAAAGGCTTTTTCTGCCTGAAGGTTTACAAAGGCTTCCGGTACCTGGCTTCTCTCTGGCTCTTCCATTTCTCTCTCTGCCTTCAGTGCCGCCTTTGCTTTCTTTTCCTTTTGCTTTCCCGATGATTCTGGGAGTCTGGCTTCAGCACTTGGCTTCCTCCTGCCTTTCTCCACCTTCCTTGAGGAGCTCCCTCGGATGGCTGGCAGCACGCTGAAAACACACATCACGGGGAGGTGGTGTGAGCACAGGGGCAGTTTGCTCCCCAGCCCGCACTCACGAGCTGGCCACCTGCCTCTGCAGCACAAGACAGTTGTGCAGGGGAATGACGTGCGTTCCAATACATGTGTTCTCTGTGCCACAGAGACAGAGATCACCCCTGGCTGAAACACCCCGGGCTGCACAACATGCCCACAGAAATGCTCCGGATGCCCCCACATCCAGGCTCTCTCTTGATGCAACCAGGACTTGTGGCACCACGTCATGTGCAAGGACAGGCTCCGAGAGACACCAGTACACCCCTTCCTGGCAGTTACGTTTATCACTGCTCGGTGGTCCAAAATACTCTGTGGTTGGGGATGGGAAATGTTTTTTCACTGGGGACTCAGTGTCAAGAATGGAGCAAGTGATCCGGGGAGGAAAGCACACTTGCCATTTACCCATCCCTGCCACTCTCTCGTGCCAGGCATAAAAGCAGGCTGTAATACAAAAGAAGAGCTTTCCCAGGAACTGAGTCAACCTAAAACACTAGCAACGCAGCCTGCTCTCTCCCTTTGTCTCTGCAGTCCTCCATCACTCCTGTCCCACATGGAAAGCCTCCTGTGAGTGTCCAAAAACTGCCTGGTGGGTGGAAGGGCTATCTGAGCCGATCCAAGGGCACAGACGTGCAAGCCTGCTGCTCTCTGTCCCGTGACAGCTCTCCGGAAAAGACCCTCTTTCCCTCATGCTGCTGGGGGCAGAAGGAAGGGCACTGCCCAAGGGGAAGCAACACTTGTTTTTGGAGATATTCACCTGAGGCACTCCCCTTCTTCAGCAACGTTCCTTGCTCCCATCTCTTCCACCTGACTCTTCTCTGCCTCCTTGTCGAGACTGCTCGCTGCTGCTCGAAGCGCCTGCAGCCTTTGTTTGGAAACCATCCTGCGAGAGCAGGGACAGAGTCTCTCTCACGCTCTGGAAGGAGCGGAGCCCTCCTGTCTCTCAAAGGCCCTGTACACACACACTCCCAATTGGACTGAGAGCCCCCAGCGCCGGACAAGTTGTTGCTACTTGGTTGAGGATGCTGAGAGGCACTTGCCAGCAGGCTCTACCCCAGGCATTTCTCATCTGCCCAGAGAAATCCGAGGCTCCTGGGGCACTTCAGCTCCACCACCCAGCAATGTGGCTTCCTCACCCTGCAGGGGGGTCACTGCCATCCAAATGCCACAAGGCCTTGCTGCAGCTGGGGCACACGTACCTTTGCAGGGAGCTGCCGCTGGCCTTGTCCTCTGGAGATGACTCGCCTTTATACTCCTCCCACTCCTCCATCACCCAGCAAGTGAAGGAATCCTGCACATGCGCAGAGACTCTCATACAACCTTGAGACTGCGCAGTGCTGCTGCCCAGCCCACAGATCCACAGGCAACTTCCCCTAGGAGTGCTCCGCAGCAGCGCTACAGCCCATGAAGTGACCTCCACACGCTCTCAGGGGCATGCTAGAGCATGACCAGGGCATCACTGCAATTTCCCCATTGGCCCCCACTATCCCACCAGGGTCGCACTCCTCACCTCAGCAACAAGCAGAGAACATTGCCACTGCCAGAGCACAACTCCAAAATGAAACCCTCCTTCCGGGCTCAGCGGCTCACAGCCCACAGTCCTCACAAGCCCTACTGAGCTCAGCCTTCACCCTCAGAATCACACACACTCACGTCATATCCCATCTCTTCCGATGGCTGCTGCTTTTTCTTCTCCTCCTCATCTATGTGGGAGAAGTAGAGGAACACTGTCATCTCTTCTTCTGGCCCCAGGTGGTAGATGTACACTTCCTTAATGGTGGGCTTTCTCTCTGCAGGACGATCACCAGCCCTCTCGGGTAGGCGGAGGTCAGGCCGCAGGTTTGTCAGTGTTTGCGACATCCGCCGAACCTGCATTGGCATCAGAGCAGGCTTTGTATGCTGGGTCTCCCCTCACTTGGATGCTCTGAACATGCCACACTAGAGCAGCCGGCACCTGCAGGAGCCCCCCTGGTGGGGCCGCAGGTACCCCAAGGCAGGAGAAAGCCCTTGCTCAGGCAGGGACGCTCCAGCCGTAGCTGGACAGCCAGAAGCTGGACAACCAACTCCACACAGCCCTCAGGGCACGGCCCAGCCTCACCAAGGCTCCACAGTGATGCCAGACAAGCTTTCTAGCTCAGTCACACATCTCTCATGGCCCAGCTAAGGAGGGGAGGAAACTGCTGTAGGCTGAGCAGGAACTATGAATGCAGCCCTGCTGTGGCGTTCAGCACATCAAGAGTGACCCCTGGTTGTACCATCAGCATCAGTGCTCATGGCCTCGCCTGCTGCTTCCCCAACACCCAACAGCCCAGCAATGGGCCTTTCATACCACTGGCACTTCTCTTGGACCACGGAGCCCATTGCTGGGGCTCCTTGGCCTCTTACAGATGCATCACCAGGCACCTGTGACAGGTTCCTGAGCTATCTTCCGGGTTCAGCTTCCCTGGAGTAGAGGAAAGGCTTTTTCTGCCTGAAGGTTTACAAAGGCTTCCGGTACCTGGCTTCTCTCTGGCTCTTCCATTTCTCTCTCTGCCTTCAGTGCCGCCTTTGCTTTCTTTTCCTTTTGCTTTCCCGATGATTCTGGGAGTCTGGCTTCAGCACTTGGCTTCCTCCTGCCTTTCTCCACCTTCCTTGAGGAGCTCCCTCGGATGGCTGGCAGCACGCTGAAAACACACATCACGGGGAGGTGGTGTGAGCACAGGGGCAGTTTGCTCCCCAGCCCGCACTCACAAGCTGGCCACCTGCCTCTGCAGCACAAGACAGTTGTGCAGGGGAATGACGTGCGTTCCAATACATGTGTTCTCTGTGCCACAGAGACAGAGATCACCCCTGGCTGAAACACCCCGGGCTGCACAACATGCCCACAGAAATGCTCCGGACGCCCACATCCAGGCCCCTTCCTGGCAGTTATGTTTATCACTGCTCGGTGGTCCAAAATACTCTGTGGTTGGGGATGGGAAATGTTTTTTCACTGGGGACTCAGTGTCAAGAATGGAGCAAGTGATCCGGGGAGGAAAGCACGCCTGCCATTTACCCATCCCTGGCACTCTCTCGTGCCAGGCACAAGACAGCTCTTCAGATGAATGAAAAGGCTTAAAGGGAACCAAATCATTAGCAGACCCTCCTGCTCTGTATCCTGGCTGGCAGGAGAACTGCAACTTCACTTTGCCTTGCAAAGCAACGTCCTTTCCATTCAAAGAAAGAGCTCCTCCCTGTTTAATCCTTTCTGACTTAGTACTCAGTGGCCATTGCAAAGAGCCCAGAGAGTGGCACAGAGCTCAGACAAACACCTGCTCTGTCTGAAAGCCATTCCAAGAGCATTCAGTCTTTCCGTCATCCTTGGAAAATGGCTGTGCATCCCCAACCTTCTTGTCACCAAGAAAGAAAGGCTGCTGCTTACTTACCTCTAGAGGGCATGAGAAAAGGGTCCTGGTCTCCCAGAAGCTACGTTTGCACTGACTTGCCAAAAAGCCTGTACTCTGGAGGCAGAGTCAGGAGAACCATGAAGCGAACCCGGGGGTCTCCCAAGAACTTGCTGTGTGCTGGCCATCCAGCAAGGGAGCAGAGGTCATTGTGGCGTGTGGTCAAAGGCCTTCAGAGTTACCATCAACACTGTCTCCAAAGGAGACACTGTCTCACTCAAACAACAAGAGTACAGGGTCACCCTCAGCCCTTTCTCCAAGTGCCTCACCTGCCAGGAGGAGCTTTGCCCTTGCCTGTGTCTCCCTTTCCTTTGTCCACGTGGAGAGCAGGCATTCTGGGTGGAGGAGGCTGCTCTCTGAAGAGCAGGTGGTTGGCAGGGAGATTTCCTGCAAGCAGGAGACAAGAAAACACTTCAGGACAGCACTGTGGACTCCTTCTGAGCAGGAATGAGATGCAAATCTGCTCAAGCAAGCCTGTGGTAAAACTGTGAGGCCTCAAGCTGATTCCTTTGAAGCTTTGTTTTCTGGGGGGGTCTTAGGCCCTTCTGGGCACTGCCGCCTGTCCAACTTTCCACTTGTACTGTGCCACAGCATTTCTTGGGCTATTCATTTTCTCATGCTCTGTCCCAGTCACATGATGCAAAAGGGGACTTGCTGGGATGTGCCAGTGACCAGAGTCCCTTGAGAGGTAATCATTGCACACGAGGGAACAGAACTTTGCATCTGCCCACTCCTCTCATATTGCCTACAAGTCCTCTGTTGACAGAGTCAACCCAAAGGCGTTGTTTTGGGGATGATGATGAGAAATGAAGAAAGAAAGGTTACTCCTTGCTTTGAAAATGAAAGGAAGCCTTGGCACAGGCTCCTAGACTTGTTACCATCTACTCGGGGTGACTTTTCCCATCAGATGAAAACACATTGGTTCCCTGAGATGGGCCAGCTGTTCTCAGGACCCCCATGGAAATGGGGGCAAGTTTAACTCGGAGGTAGCCACTGCAGGTAGGGGTGCTGGGCTGCCCCAAGGTCTTGTTCCCTCCGGAGATTGCCCATATTGCGGAAGCCTAGTGCCTCATGCTACCTGAGGCCACCTGGGCACTGCCACCTGGGCTCCTATGCCCTACCAAGGAGCACAGGAGGAGGAGAAGGCACAAAGCCCTGCCACGAATCAGCTCTTCCACTACCTTGCTTGCCCCTGGAGTCAGCTTTTCTCCTCTCCTCTTCCCATGTGGGCTTCACAGGTGCCGCGGGCTTCACGCGGGGTTTTCTAACTACCCTCTCAAGCTTGTACCTGGACACAGGAAAAACACAGCAGTGTGAAGGGAGGGCAGCCCGCTTCCTTTGCACCTTGGGCAAAGAATGGGGACGCAGTGGCACTGCGGAGCTACTGTGAAGTCCACCCTTTTCCAAAGCAGAAGATGCAGAATATGCCACATCCTGGAGGACTCCATTAGCAAGCTGAGTAACATCAGGAAGTCCTCCAGTGCCTGCAGGGGCATCAGCTTCCCCATCCTCCCTGGCAGAAAGCTCATTTTCACCTCCCTCCCCTGTGCTGCCATGGCAGACCATCTGCCATCTCCTGTGGCAGCCAGGGGCTCACAGGCAAACATACTCACTCTGGAAAGACTATGACACGGCCACAAAGGGTGAGAGAAGCAGCAGTTTTGGTGCCCGACAGGACTGAATCCCTCATCTCTGGCATCTGCAAGGTGAGAGACACAGGGGAGATGATGCCAAGAAAACGAGGTCCGTGCTCACAAGGGCAGCACACTTTCCCATGGCTCAGAGAAGAACCTGCCTCTCAGAAATGCTGAAACAAAGCACTCGCTTCCTTACAGCAGCCCCTCAGTGCTACAGCAAAGCAACTGGAGGGAAATAAACGAGAAAGGGCAAGCACACTGTCAGGCTTTTTGCAAGGCTGACAATCCAGAGACTCAGCCCAGGGACCAGGTCTTGCCTCATGCCGAAGGCCACGGAGGCAAGCACAGCGGAAGGCATTTCACTAGCCAGGCTTCCTGGCTGCTGTGGTTTCCCTGCTGGCTTCAGCTGACGCCTCCTGAGCTGAGAACAAAGGCGTCACACGTGCCCTTAACCCCACAGTCTCTCCTAGCATTCAAATGGCTGCCTCTGCACCCTGGAGGAATAGAGGCACTCAGCCCTTCCTTCCCCTTTGCACAGCGGGTGACAACTGTGAGGGCCAAGCCTCTGGTGGGTGTTCAAGGAGCAGCTGAGGGCCCTGCTCTGGGACCCACTGGAACAAAGGCTGGAGAACAGCCTTGGCCCAGAGAACAGCCTCAAAAGACACCACGGACTAAGACAGAAGGAAGAGATAGAGCTGGGAAGCAGGGCACGGCTCGGCTGCAGCACGAAACCATGGCTTTCTGGGAGGAGACAAATCTAAGGGGAAAACACACCACAGACCTGCCCTTTTCTTTGAATTTGTCCCTCACCACACTGGAATGGGATCCTGGGCAGGAGGGAGCTTTGCTTTGACCCAGGACAGAAATCCCCAAGGTCTTCTATGTCACCAAGTCCTCTGAATGCCAGAGAAGAGCAGTGCAGGGAGCTGGCATTACTCGAGGCCACGACTAACCACGCGCCCAGAAAGGTCATGGCAGGCCACCCGAAATCCACTCACTCGCCCTTTGCTAGGATTCCCAAAAGATTAGAAGCAGCAGTGGAGAAAGGGAAACCTTACCCGGAGAAGAGCTGCTGTCAGCTGCCCAGTCCCATTTAGCCTTTGCAGAAAGTCTCTGTAAAACCTCATTTTCACGTCTTTTCCTTGAATGACAAGCAGGCCAATGTCCTTCCACACAAAGGCAACATTCTTCCCGCTCTTGAGGCAGCGAGAGAAAAGACACGTGCTCTCTTCTATGCAAGACTCCACTGTTTTCCGAGGAACAGAGATGTGCGAGGCTATGCGAGCATACTTCAGGGGCTCGGCTTGCTTATGACCTAGGAAGCAACACAGCAAGAACACAGTGCCTAACAAAGCAGTTCAGCAGGCTACAACGGAGCATTGGCAGCTTTGAGGTCTTCCCGCAAGACACTGCTACAGAGCTGTCGTCTTTAACCCTGCTGGTAAAGCTCACGTGGGAAGCTGATGCCATGCCTCCCGAGGAGAAGGTCAAAGCACTCTGCAACTGGATGTGCCAAGAGCACAGCAATGCTTCCTTCCCTACACAGGGAGAAAGAAAGGGCCCTAGCCATCTCCTATGAACAAGAGACACGATGGCAGAAGAAGGAGAGGAGAAAGGAGGCCACTTCCCATGATGGGGGAGTGGGTGCCACCACGGCACTTGTGCCCGCACTCAGTGCCTTCCAGGTTGGGAGAGATTTGGCTGTGCCATGTCACAGGGATTCAAGGAAGAAGGAAAACCCAAGCACTGCCTCGCTCCTCTTTAGATCCTTCCAGTCACCCGCAGCACCCTCAGCAGTGCACAGCAAACATCCCTGCTTTTGGGGTCAGAGGGCTCCTGCTGCCCCACAGGCATCCCCAATGTGCACTACAGTGGCAGTGCTGCTACCACTGACCAGCAATCACAGAACAGCTGCCCTCTCATGGCTTTGCATACACACTACTGTTCCCATCTCTGCTTCAGGGCTCTCTACAGCTGCCTGTGACCTAATTCTAAGGAGCAGGAGAATGGATGCCAGCATTTGCCTTTACAAGCTCCAGCGTGGCACAAACACGAACCAACGGTGTTAACTAAATCTGATGAGAAGCAGCAGCCCCAATACATGTGGCATGTAGCCAGCTGTGAAAGCAAGTCATGCAGAGAGCGAGTGTAATTGTACTGTGCATTAGGATGTCCGGAGTAGTCAAAAAACAATCTGAAGCTGTTCTCAGGGCCTGGTGAAGGAATTCCAGATTTCTAACAGTCACTGCTGAACAGCACTTATGCACACCCCAAAGATGCCCCAAGGGGAAGCCAAAGTTTCAGCCTGTCTTCTTACCAGGAGCATAGGCGTTATCATCGGAGAGGCCCTGGACCTCCGCGATATTCTTTGACAGGCGGAACAGGGGTCTGCGCACAGTCAGAAGACCACGCTTCCCACCACCAACAATCTGTTCCGTAACAACATCGAAGGTCCCAAGGCGAATAATTCGGACTCCCTGAAAACAAGAAGGAAGAGAAGAATGAGGAGGCTCTTCGGTGGACAGGCTGGTGACTTGTCAGGGCATGGGGATGGTGCTCGGTGCCTTTCCCTACTCCTGGAAAGCTTTGGAGAAGCCTTGCAGAAGGTCTTGTGAAGACCTTTCCCGAGGTTTTCACCCCTCTCCTCTTCACCCTCTCAAAAATACAAGTAAAAGCAGAGAAGCCGTCCCTTTGATACATAAGAGCCAGAAGAAGGGCTTCCTGGCGAGGCCCAGGAGGGCAGACCCACCTGGTTCAGCATCAGCTGCTGTACAATGTAGTCACACACACCTTCCCAGACAGCAAGGGTCTCTGGAAAAGAAGGGAAAGACACACCATGCTCTGGGTGAGCCGGCTCACAACCATTCAGCACGTGCCTAACCAAGGAGAGGCGGAGGGCAGGCATCATCAAACAGCACCCCCTCCCCAAACTAACCCCATTCCTCACAGGGGCCGTCAGGCTAGAACCTGTCAACTGACCCCAGCCGAGGTCGGGACCTGAAACAGAGCCATTAGGCATGGAGATCATGCTACCGGACATCCACAGTGTGTCTCCTAGATCAAAGCCTGCTCTGCCAGGCTGGAGGTACAAGGAGAGCCAGTGGGAAGGACTCGAGGCAGTGGCTGGGCTCCTGGACAGAAAGCCCCACTGAGCTGAGGAAAAGTGCAAGGGTTCATTTCTAGCACAGCAGTTTCCTGCAGCCTCTCCAGAGCCCAGCAGGAGCTGCAGGACCCCTCAGCCTTCTTCACACAGCTCTCCTTTCCTGACAAATGCAGCTCTCACACGGTGAGCCCCTCCCTAGGGATATTGGCAATGGATTTCCACCCCAGCGAGAGGATGCTGCTGTGCCCGTGGGAGTCCGGGGGCTCAGGGCATCCCCTGGAGGCTCCCCTGTGGGGCCAGCTTCCCCATATGGCATCCCTGCACACGCAGGCTCTGCATGGCCACCCAAGCAGCTCCACCTCCTTCCCACACCAGGATCTCAGGTGGGTGATCCCCACTGTGAGGCCAGCAGTGACCCTCGGGGCAGGGACTTCTGCCTGGGGTGCCCCAGGACAGCAGGGGCAGCATCAGGGCCAGGAGCCAGGAGTCCTGTGGCCACACTGGCATCTGAGCCAAAAGGCACCATCAGTCAGACCATCAGACCATCCAGCCTCTCCCCGGCCCCCGGGTTTCCACAGCCATGTTCAGAGTTAAGGATCTCTGCGACAGCTCCTGGGAACGAGCTCCTGAAGTCTTTACCCTGGGCGGGGAGTGTTGGCACCCTCTGCCCACGCCGTGTCCCGTGGCCAGCCTCCCAGAGCTCCATCTTGGTCCTCCTCGCCCTGGGTCAACCCCACAGTAGGAGGTGACGAGGAAACAGCTCCTCTCCTCCTCCTCCTCCTCCACACTTCACCACAGCCCCACGCTGCCTTGGCCTCCCCGCCACTGAGGCTCCGTGGCTCCTGGCAGCAGAGTGGTGCCGAGAGCAGTCCCAGCGTCTGGGCTCCCTCGGGCTCACCGGGACGTGTGGGGAGAGGCCAGGGTGGCACGGGAGAGGGGAGCTGTCACTGTGACCCGGGATGTCCCCTGTGACCACTGCTCGTGTCACAGAGGGGGCACACCCGCCTCCCCCCTGGCGCCAGGGCCCCTGGGGGGCCAGGGCTGGCCCTGCAGCAGGCAGGGGCTGCACAGGGTGGTTGCAGGGCTGCCCCTGCCCCCACCCAGGGGCAGGGATAACCCAGACGGGGGTCCTGGCCGGGCTGGGCACTGCGGCTGCGCTCACCCCAGCCATGGCTCGCACACAGGAAACCTGGCTGGGAGGGAGGGCAGTGGGCACTGCCCCATGCTCGCCCCACCAGGACACAGTGGAGGTGGCTGCTGCCACCGGGGCAAGGAAGCGCTGACAACTGACTGCAGGGAAATGTCCAGCAATTACTTGGCAGGGAGCAACAGCTCCTTCTTGGCACTTGAACAAACGGTCCCTCCCCTGGCCCGTCAGCTTGTTCCGAAAAGTTGCAGGGAAGCACTGTTCAGTGCTGTTAACCTGGAGACGTGCTTGAGACCTAGTGCCTGCAGTGCATGGGCGGGCTGCGATGGGGGCTGGGAGCCAACGCTCCCCTCGGGAGACGTCACCTGGAGACACTCGACTGTCTCTGTGGAGGGGTCCTGAGGGGCTGTGAGCACCCTCCAGCCAGGCACAGCCCTCACCATGGGGATGGTGCTGAGGAAGGGCCACTGCTGTGGGAGGGGCTGCCAGGAGAAGGGGCGCAAATGCTGGGGGCTCCCGCGGGCCAGAGATGGCCCAGGCTGGGCCAAGCCTTCCTCAGAAGCTGCTGGCATCCCAGAGGAGAGTCTGGTCTCATCCTCTTGACACCCTCCCTTCACACACTTGTACACATTGAGGAGATCCCCTCTCAGTCTTCTCTTCTCCAGACTCTACAGGCCAGCTCTCTCAGCCTTTCTTCAGAGGAGAGATGCTCCAGGCAGCCCCTCATCATCTTGGTAGCCCTCCGCTGGACTCTCTCCAGCAGCGCCATGGCTCTCTTGTCCTGCGGAGCCCAGAATTGGACACAGTGCCCCAGGTGAGGCCTCACCAGGGCTGAGGAGAGGGCAAGGATCACCTCCCTCCACCTGCTGGCAACACTCAATGCACCCACCCCAGGATCCCACTGGCCTCTTGGCCACAAGGGCACACTGCTGCCTCATGCTTCACTTGGTGTCCACCAGCACTCCCAGCTCCTTCTCTCCAGACATCCTTTCCAGCAGGTCAACCCCCAGCCTGTCCTGGCCCATTAGAGTTCTTCCTCCCTAGGTGCAGCACCCTGCACTTGCCCTTGTTAAACTTCAGGAGGTTCCTCTCTGCCCAGCTCTCCAGCCTGTCTACATCCAGCTGAATGGCAGCACAGCCTTCTGCTGTGTCAGCCACTCCTCCCACTTTAGTCTCATCAGCAAACTGGCTGAGAGTGCACTCTGTCCCTTCCTCCAGGTCATTGAGGAATACATTGAACCAGACTGGACCCAGGACTGTCCCCTGGGGGACACCGCTAACTACAGGCCTCCAACTAGACTCTGCTCCACTGACCACAACCCTCGGAGCTCGGCCATCCAGCCAGTTCTCAAGCCACCTCACTGGCCACTCCGCCAAACCACACTTCCTGAGTTTACCTGGGAGGATGGGATGCGAGGCAGTGTCCAAGGCCTTGCTGAAGTCCAGGCAGACAACACCCACTGCTCTGCCCTCATCTCCCCAGCCACTCATCCCCTCCGAGAAGGCCATCAGGTTGGTCCAGCATGAGGTCCCTTTGGTGAGTCCACGCTGACTACTCCTGACCACCTTCTTGTCCCCCTCCACCTCAGCGCCCCTGCTCTGCCATGGCCCCGCCCCTCCCCGCCCCTCCCCGCCCCCCCCACACTACGCACGCGCACTGCCGCCCCCCGCCTGTCCCTCCTGCAGGTCCCACCCCAGAGGCCCCGCCCCCTCCGGAGCGAATGGGGGGGCGCGGGGTGGGCGGGGCGGGGGCGCTGGAACCGTCACTTCCGGTGCAGGGGGCGGGGCTGTGTGGGCGTGGCCGCCGGCCCTGGTGCCGCTGTGGAGGCCGGGGAGAAGCAGCGGAGCCAAAATGGTTGTGGGGTCCCGGGGGCTGGGGCGGAGCGGGGAGCGCGGGGGCCCCGCTCTGGCCGGCGGCCCCGGGGCGGTGGGAGTTGTCCTCCGGGGGAGCCTGCGTGGGAGAGGGAGACGCTGCGGCCGGGAGCTGCTGCCGGCTGCCGTGGCCAGGGACGGGCAGAAAAGAGGGCTGTGCAAAGGGCAGGGCCTGAGCGCCTGCCTGCCTGTGCAGGGCGCTAGCGCCTGTTGGACAGCTTCCTTGTTGCGCTGCCCTTGCTAAGGAGGAAAGTCAAAGGTGGGGCACAAACGGGCTCTGCCCTGCTAGACCGAGGAGAGGGATGCGAGCACCCCCTGGCGTGGAGAGCCTTTTCAGAAGGTTCTCCGGCTGGAGCCCGGGTTTCCTCTTGGTTTCCAATATTCCTCAGCACCAGTGTCCTTGTTCCTTTCTCCCAGGCCCTTGGTTAAACCTCCGGTGTCAAGACCGAGCGTAACCCTCTCAGGGAGGTGTGCATTGCTGTGGGGGGTAGCTAAGCATAGATGGATTTTTTCCTTGCTTCTGCCTTGTGTCCATCCATGTTTGCGGGCTCTGCTGTAGAAAGTCCAGTTTTCCCCTTTCCTTCCCCAAATTGTGAAGAGAAAATGGATCCTCCTGTGTCATCAAGGTATTTCTCATCCCCCAAGCGTTTGACAAAGGGCCGAATGACGTTCTCACGGACGTTGAGTGCTCTCCTAAAACTGGAGCAGGGTGTGCTTGCGGGTGTTGTTCCCACAGCCAGGTACTGAGACTCTATTTCTCCCTGCAGGTCACCTGGAGACGGTGGAATTGTACTTAGCCTCTGCTGGAAGGCTGATGCTGGCAGGCAGTGCCTGGAGGCAGCTCGACTGAAACTTGTGTTGGGCTAAAGGTTCAACTGGAGGACACAGCAATGTGTTGCCTGCTTGAGTTTGGCCTTCTGAAAAAAACAGAGTACGTGGAATGAGAAGGTGTTTTTATAGGAATAGATTTGCCTTTACCATCTACCCCCCGATAGATTCTGTCTGCCTTTAGTAGTATATTGATGGCAACTCTTCCCTGGGTAGGGTGAAAGGTGCAGTTAAGCATATCAGTTCTGTTGTAGGAAGTTTTTGTGTAGCTGCCGCAGGAGGGAGATAGTCCAGGGGTGATGGTACAGGCTGCCTTTGGGAGCAAAAGCGTGGAGAAGAAGGGATTTTGTTGAAGAAAGCCTGAAGAAGCCTCCGAGGGTTTCCTTGTTGTTTTGAAAGCAGCTAGAAGAGACCTGAGAAAGCGCTTTCAGTCTGTGTTGCTGTAGCAGAACTCTTTGCAAGACTCCAGCTTTGTTTCAGCTGGCAAAATGTTTCAGCTGACCGTTGCCTTCTGCCTAGTGCGGAAGTGTGCAGCTGACTGAGACTTGTGGAAAGACCTGGTTCCTGAGCCCTGCTTTAGCAGCAGGTGATTTAAATGGGTGCCTGTGAGTTGCTTTTCTGTCTTTTATTGCAAATGAACAATTTAATTTATTGTAAACAAACAATTTCTGTAATTCAGAGCAGTGTCCCTGCACGCCAGGGTGCTGTGTGCATCAGGACCATGCCTTGCAGGTGGGCAAGGAGCCCTCAGGCTCTTGCCACCCTGTGGGAGAAGTACTAGCCTCTCAGAGGACTGGGAGGAGGAGGCACAGGTCCCTTGCAAAGTGAGGGTGCTGACCCGTGCCTGGGGCCAGGGCCGTGCAACCTGCTAGGTTTTTCCCAGGGGAAAAACCTTCCGCGTGTTCCTGGGAGTTAATGGAAGTGTCGCTTCTGTTTGAGAACATGAGAGGGCAGCAGCAGGGAGGTGGCTGGGGTTTGTGCTTGTGAGAGGACTTCTGCCTGAGTACCGGATAGGTCAGCAGCAGGAGCAGCATCAGCTAAGCCACTGTGAGGTCCCGTCAGTCTGAGCAGCTGATCAGCAGGAAGAGGGCTGGGAAATTGCTTGTGGGGACACTTCTGTCTCTGCAGATGAGAGGCCAGAAATGCGCTGGCCTTGCAGGGCTGTTCCCTGCTGGGCTGGGGCACTCTGGGGAGGCCTGAGCCGCCCCGAGGCGGCGCTGGGCAGGGGGCTTGTGTGGGCTCCCACTGCCATGGATCCAGCAGGCTGCCTGGAGTCCACTGAGTAGACTCAGCACTGAGTTCACGCAAGCAGGGGTTTGGTTGGTTTGGTTGGGATTGTCTTTCCACACTGAAATAGACTGCTGTTACACTTAAAAACAAGATTTATCAGCTCGTTCCAATGAACCGCACACCACACGCAGCCTTGACAACACAGCTCATGCAGTTGGGTGGTGACTCTGTTCACTTGTGTGGGGACAAGTGCTCTGTCATGAAATATATGTATGTGTGCATATATATATGTATATACACACACATACACACATATTATATATGTTTGCATAGAGACCCCATATGTATGGTGTCTAGGAACTACAGAAGGCATTCCTGATGGTCAGCTGTTTTTATTCTTGGGAGAATAGGGCTTTTCACCACTGCAGAAATAGCCTCAGGCAAATCAGGGGATTCAGGGGTGCCTTGTGGAGACTGTTTGTAGAGTCTCCTTGGCTGGGCGGTAGGATGGAGTTTTAAGCAAATAGCGTGTTGCCATTAAATCAAAAAATGCAAGATAAGGCATTCCAGCCCTAATTTAGAAGCTGTACTAGTGCAAGTGAGGCATGTGGACTATTCAGGGGAGTGAACTAATCTCTCTTGTCTTTCCGACAGGATAAATCATATCGTAACAGAGGATGCACTGCATAGTGGTGAAGAATCAGCTTCAGGGTTTGAAGATGAGTTCTGTCATCAGATGCCCAGTAGACGAAACAGGTAACTGTCTGGGTCCTTTGGATTCCAACTCTTCAGAGTGCTGGGTCTTTGTAAGCAGTCCTTGCTGTTGTCAGCGTGAGGGGATGTAGAGGAGGGAGTAAAGACAAGTTTGTCAGGGAGGGAGGGTTATCTCAATACATGCAAGAAGTAAGCACAAAGATAAATCTAGGTACGAAAGTTCCAGGAAAGTACATTGCTATTGTGGATCAAATGGAAGGACCCAGCTGCCTTTTCTTGCACATAAAAGATCCACAGACTATTGGGACCCGTTGATTTAATCCAGGGTATTGCTTCAGTAACTCAAGCCCAAAGAAATGTGCTGTCTCTCCTTTTAGATAAAAAACCTATACAGATTTGTGTAGCCCTCTTTGCCCTTCCCACTTCCAGCATTGTTAAAACAGCAGTGAATTATGTAGTGGGAATAACATTGCACAACTGCATGTGTTTCGATCCCCCCTTTTTTTCCCCTAAAAAGGCTACTCTGCTCCCGGCATCACGAAAACGAGTGTCTGGGTGGTGAAGAAATCCCGGCGGGTGTGTGCTGAGGGAGAAAGTTGTACTTCTCCCCCAGATCAGTCACCTGAGCCCTTGTCCCTGCGTGCATTTGGCTGGCCAGTGGCCGTGTGTTATGTGAGAACCATCACTTGCCTAGACAGCATAGTGGGGAACCAGCAGACGTGGTGGGGCTCGGCAGGATTGCTTAGGGGAGGTGTGGTATGAGTCAGCCAGAAAATGGGCTGTGGTAGTCTTCCTGATCCCAGAAGAGCTTGTTACCTGCTGGAGGATGGAGACTATTAACAACAACAAAAGTGGCGGGGAGGGGGAAAGAGAAGAAAAAACCAGTAACATCTCTGCCTTCCTTGCTAACTTTATTTTTATATCTCTTTCTTTGCAATTGCTGTTGTTGAAATGCTGGTTGCCAGCCAGCATGGTCCAGGGCAGGGCTCTAAAGAGCTGGAGAGCCAGGCTACAGGCCAAGGTCTCCTTTGGAGCCTGCAGCAAGACGTGCTTGGGAAAAGTTGGCAGTTCATACCCTGGGCCTGTCAGGTCTGCTTGTTAACACCACATCCCCACCACCTGTCGGGGCTCTGCTTGGGCCTTTGGAGGAGCTTGTTGGAAGTTGTGGAGGCTTTGCGGGGACCCCCGAGGAACTAGACGGTGCTTGCTGCTAGCAGGAAAGGAGAGCTAGGCAAGGACAACTGCGGGAGGCCTTGACTTCTCCTGGGAAGTTGTAGCTAGGTGTGGCTGCTGCTAAGGAGCAGCACCTGGGTTGCCCCTGAGGAGAGGGAGTTGGGGCTTTTGATCCAGGTGGCACCACCTTGATTGGGTGGGTCAAGCACCCTGTGAGTCACTGCTAGGCAGAGGCCTCTAGAAGAGCCAGGCCTAGAGCACAGTGAACAGAGGCAGCAGTTTGTGCAGGAGGCACCTTCCATTTCTGGTAGTGGTGTGTGCTTCCTCAGGTGTGGTCATGACATGCTGCAGAGCACCTTCCCCAGTGGCTGCTGGAGTTGCTGCATCACCTGTGTCTGAAGCTTCAACCCAGACAGACCCTCTGACAGCAGATGCAGCTGTAGAGGTGTCAGGCTGCAGGGAGTGCCTGGGGCCTCTCTGTGAGGCCTGGGCTGACAGTCAGCTCTCCTGCAGAAGGTGTGCTCTGGTTGATCAGTTGTATTGGCAGGTAAAGGAGTCAGGCAGGGAGGAAGCCAGTAGGCTGTGCAGCATCCAAGAAGATGAGTAAGAGATGGGCGGGGTATTCTCGGAGACTGTGCAGCTCCAGGAGTCCCCACCCCGCACTGCAATGGAGTTGCTGGAGGGCTCTGTACCGTGTGAAACAGTACATCATAACACTGTTGAAGAAGGCTGGAAAGTGGTCACTTCTTGTAGCAGGAGAAAGGCTCTTGCTCCCCCTCAAGACTTGCCCTTGAGGAACAAGTTTAGTGCCCTGCAGGCTGAGGAGGAGCTGGGCATGACTTCAAGGGAAGCTACTGGCCTGACAGACCTGACAGACTGGCCATGCGGGAACACCCGGAAGAAGTGGCGAGTAATTGTTGTGGGTGACTCCCTGCTGCAGGGGACAGAGGCACCTATCTGCTGACCGACCCTCTTGTCTAGAGAGGTTTGCTGCCTGCCAGGGGCTCGAATAAGAGATGTCATGGAAAGACTGCCAAAGATCTTCTTATACCTCTCCTGAGAGGCTGCATGCTCGATTGGCTCTCTGAAATGCCTGTACACCAATGCACACAGCCAGGGGAATAAGCAGGAAGAATTAGAGATCTGTGTGGGGTTGCAGGGCCGTGATCTCACTGCAGTTACAGAAACATGGTGGGATAGCTCACATGACTGGAATGCTGTCATGGATGGCTCTGTGCTTTTTAGGAAAGACAGGCCAGGAAGGTGAGGTGGTGGAGTTGCTCCTCATGTGAGGGAGCAACTAGAATGTGTGGAGCTCTGCCTGGAGGTGGCTGAAGAGCAAGTTGAGAGCTTATGGGTCAGGCTTAAAGGGCAGGCTAGCATGGGTGACACGGTGGTGGGGGTTTACTGCAGGCCACCTGATCAGGAAGAGGAAGTTGATGAGGCCTTCTACAGACAGCTGGAAGTAGCCTCACGATCACAGGCCTTGGTTCTCCTGGGAGATTTCAACCACCCTGACATCTGCTGGGAAGAGAGCACAGCTAGGCACAAACAGTCAAGGAGGTTCCTGCAGAGCACTGAGGATAACTTCTTGACCCAGGTGGTGGAGACGCTAACAAGGAGAGGTGTGCTGCTAGACCTTGTCCTAACAAACAAAGAAGGTCTGGTTGGAAATGTGAAGGTTGGGGGCAGCCTTGGCTGCAGTGCCCAGGAGATGGTGGAGTTCAGGATGCTGTGAGGAGGGATCAGGGCAATAAGTAAGACCACAACCCTGGACTTGAGGAGAGCTAACTTTGGCCTCTTGAGGGACCTACTTGGAGGAATCTCATGGGGTAGGGTCCTAGAAGGAAGGCAGGTCCAGGAGAGCTGGTTAATAGTCAAGTATCACTTCCTCCAGGCTATCACTTCCTCCAGGCTCAAGAGCAGTGCATGCCTCTGAGTAAGAAGTCCAGCAAAGGGGGCAGGAGAGCTGCCTGGCTGAGCAAGGAACTCCTGGCAAAACTCCAACAGAAGAAGGCAGTCTACAGAATGTGGCAAAGGGGACAGGCCACTTGGGAGCAATATAGGGATACAGAGAAGGCAGAGTTGCTGATTGCCTTCTTTGCTTCAGTCTTTACTGCTAAGGCCAGCCCTGGGGAATTCCAGAGCCTGGGGACAAGAGGGAAAGTCTGGAGAAAGGAAGACTCTCCCTTGGTCGAGGAGGATCGAGTTAGAGATCATTTGGGCAAACCTGACATCCACAGGCCCTGATGGGATGCACCCATGAGGCAGAGGGAGCTGGCGGATGTTATTGCTAGGCCACTCTCCATCATCTTGGAAAGGTCCTGGAGATCAGGAGAGGTGCCTGAGGCCTGGAAGAAAGCCAGTGTCACCCCAGTCTTCCAAAAGAGCAAGAAGGAGGAGGCAGGAAACTACAAGCCTGTCAGCCTCCCCTCCATCCCTGGAAAGGTGATGGAACAGCTCTTCCTGGAGGTCCTCACTAAGCATGTGGAGGACAAGAAGGTGATCAGGAGTAGTCAGCATGGACTCACCAAAGGGACACCATGCTGGACCAACCTGATAGCCTTCTCGGAGGGGATGAGTGGCTGGGGAGATGAGGGCAGAGCAGTGGGTGTTGTCTGCCTGGACTTCAGCAAGGCTTTGGACACTGCCTCTCATCCCATCCTCCCAGGTAAACTCAGGAAGTGTGGTTTGGCTGAGTGGCCAGTGAGGTGGGTTGAGAACTGGCTGGATGGCCGAGCTCCGAGGGTTGTGGTCCGTGGAGCAGAGTCTAGTTGGAGGCCTGTAGTTAGCGGTGTCCCCCAGGGGACAGTCCTGGGTCCAGTCTTGTCCAATGTATTCCTCAATGACCTGGAGGAAGGGACAGAGTGCACTCTCAGCAAGTTTGCTGATGAGACTAAAGTGGGAGGAGTGGCTGACACAGCAGAAGGCTGTGCTGCCATTCAGCTGGATGTAGACAGGCTGGAGAGCTGGGCAGAGAGGAACCTCCTGAAGTTTAACAAGGGCAAGTGCAGGGTGCTGCACCTAGGGAGGAAGAACTCTAATGGGCCAGGACAGGCTGGGGGTTGACCTGCTGGAAAGGATGTCTGGAGAGAAGGAGCTGGGAGCGCTGGTGGACACCAAGTGAAGCATGAGGCAGCAGTGTGCCCTTGTGGCCAAGAAGGCCAGTGGGATCCTGGGGTGGGTGCATTGAGTGTTGCCAGCAGGTGGAGGGAGGTGATCCTCGCCCTCTCCTCAGCCCTGGTGAGGCCTCACCTGGGGCACTGTGTCCAATTCTGGGCTCCGCAGGACAAGAGAGCCATGGCGCTGCTGGAGAGAGTCCAGCGGAGGGCTACAAAGATGATGAGGGGCTGCCTGGAGCATCTCTCCTCTGAAGAAAGGCTGAGAGAGCTGGCCTGTAGAGTCTGGAGAAGAGAAGACTGAGAGGGGATCTCCTCAATGTGTACAAGTATGTGAAGGGAGGGTGTTGAGAGGACGGGGCCAGACTCTTCACCGTGGTGCCCAGCAACAGGACAAGAGGCAACAGGCACAAGCTGAACCACAGGAAGTTCCATCTGAACAGGAGGAAAAACTTCTGGACTGGGAAGGGTGACAGTGCACTGGCACAGGTTGCCCAGAGATGTTGTGCAGTCTCCTTCCCTGGAGATATTCAAAACCCACCTGGACGCGATCCTGGGCCATGTGCTCTAGAGGACCCTGCTTGAGCAGGGGGGTTGCACTGGATGATCTCCCGAGGTCCTTCCAACCTTGGCCATTTGGTGATTCTTTACTCTCATAGGATTAATTGACTCAGGTGAGGAAGGTGGGATTGGTGGTTAAGGAGGTGGCCTGGTTTTAATGTGCTGCCTGTTATTTCTGCCTTAATACCCACGTTTTCTTTTGGATTGAATGACCTCAACTAAGGATGTTGCGCATGACCATGTTTTCCGCTCCAAATTGAAAGTTGCTGGATGAAAGATGCTGAAAGGATGTTGCTGGCAGTTCAGGGAGCTGGAAGATGCTGCTGCCATGCTCTGTGCATGGCAAGAACTCCTGCTGACCTCAGTGGGATTCAGACCGTGGGTTTCATCGCCTCAGAAGACTCTGTAGCTCCCAGGAGATGGCCCTGCATCAGCCTGACTGTAGGTCGTGCACTTTTTCTGGCCTCCTTTTGTTATAATGGGGTAATGAACCAAAGTTTCTTTGCGGCAAGAAAGGCGTTTCTTTTCTTTCATTTAACTTGAGAGGAACAGTTATAGTACACTTGTCGATTAATATGAACATTTCCTTTAGCTGGGTACATTTTCCAAACATAACCAGTCCGACAGCCTGTCATGCTGCATTGCAGGTGCTATAAAGCATTTCAACTCTCAGAACCCTTCTCTGTCTACAGCCGTCTCTTTGTCTTAAGGAGACGGATAAAGCACCAATAGGCTTAGTGATGTTTTGTTCCTTTTTACTTTTAGGCAGGCAGTCTATGCTGTTGTTTGGCAGCATCTGGACCTTTAGGAGAAGCAGCTGAGAGCTGTGAAAGTGCGGACAGACCTGTAACGTGGCTGGATGCTCCTCTGTCACATAAGAGGATTATCTCTAGTTGCCTGATGTGAGGGCTGCTTCTGTGGTCATCTCCCAAGAATGTCTAGCTACTGCTAGCACTTTCCACCTGGGGACCAGGACTGTCGGAGTCTTGAGGATGTGATCAGATGCAGAGAGAAATGCATCCCGTGAAAGAGTGCTTGCTGCTTTGTTCATGAGGTAGAGGCTGGTCTGCTTATGTGCTTGAGGTATCATGTGGAGGCAATGGCTTGTGGTCTGCCTGAGCAAGGAACGTGGTCCAAAGGAGCCTCTGGAAAGGAGGGAGCAGGCTGTGAGCTGGGGAGCTCTTCAGAGAGCTTGAAGGCTGGTCACCTCCTCTAGAATTAACTTTGAAACTGCGATTCATAGCCAGGCTGCTTTGACAGTGCCTGCCCTCACCTTGTCTGAGTGCGTTGTGCTGCTTGTGCTCCAGGCTGACTTGGGCACAAGCCCACCCTGAACTGAAAACTCGGCAGTCCCGGGGGTGTAGCAGTGCACCCAGGCTCATCCCCCTTGCTGAAGGGCTCGGCTTCTTTTCTCAAGCACACCCCGAGCCGAATCGAGCTGTGAGGCTCCTGAGGAGTGACCTTGCATCTCAGGAACTCTGAAGTCAGGCAGAGGTTAAGGTCTGTTTCTCTTTGTGCAGCTAGGTCTTGAATGTAATCAAAGCAGAAATTATACTTTCGTGTTAAGCAACGGGTTTGTCTTGGTAGGTGTGTTCTGACACTTAGTGCTGTGTGGTTGCTGCACAGTTTTCAGCTGACATCCTGTTTACATGTGCTCCCATGTGTTAGTTTGCAGAGATCCATAGTTATGAGCTCCACAGCAGCCTATTCTACATGCCTCCAGGTTCTCATACCAACTTCCTTGTCACCAGCATCTGGGAAGCCCAGAGGAAGGCACCAACTGTCCTTTATACTCCCCATGCCCATGTATGCTGGGAGGATATGGGAGTCTCATTGAAAGCTCCACTTACAACATTGTTGCAGAGCAGTGCAGCACATGCACCAGTTGTGTTGCTTGCAACTCCAGGCGTATGGCTACGTAGATAAAATATTGAGTTTCATGTCATTTGCCTTTCCCACTTTCATTTTCATTTCTGTGCCCTTGAAGCACCTGAGTGCTGTGCTGTCCCAAGGAACCGGATGCTGTTGTCACTAGGGCACCCTACCGGAATCTCGTATGGTTTGCTTAGGCAGAAAACAATCCTGACAACTTGTGTCTAAACTGTTTTCTGAGTCAAGAGATTGCCTTGGAGCCAGCCTTGCCCACGTTCCCCCACACAGAGGCTTATTAGGCAGATCTACAAATTTCCCTAGGAGAATCACTCCAGGGACTTTGAGATGGCTATTTATAGCCTGACTTAAGCGTATGCAGGCGTGTCACGTACAAGGCAGTCAGGATGTGTGCACTAAAAGCCTACCTCCCAACAGTTTGCCACTGCCAAGTGTAGTGGTTACAGTTTTCAGAAGAGAAATCGATTGAGCGTTTCCATGCCTTGACTACAGTGTCAGCTCTTTCTTCATATAGGCCAAAGCTTTACAAATTAGGAAGCTAAATTCCGTCTTGTGTTTCAGTGACTTTAGGAAGACAACTACTTTGATTTCCGTCAGCACGCTTCCGTCGACATACAGCCTTCACTTTCTAGCCTGCTGAGAGTTGGCATTAAAGGAAGGGGTTTACAAGATGAAACAAGTTACTCTGCAGCTGATGATGTTTTCCTGACTATGGAAACAAAATTCCTAACTGGATACTGTTTCCATCAAATGCTTTGAAAGTGCATAACTTGGATACTGCTGGTAAACTCCTTCTAAGGCTGAATACTGAAATTCCAGTGTGTCAACAGTTCCTGGCAGGTCCATCTTCTCACAGACGGCTCGAGTAGTTCAAGGCTATGCCCCAGGTCAGGGGTCAGTGCTGGCCCTGGAAACAGTCCTCCCTTTCGTCAGGATCGGAGAAGCCACGTCGCTCTCTGATGTCCAGGAGCCAGGGTGCCAAGTTCCTGCCTTATTTTTTCAGAGAGGATGAGAAAGAAACGGATTTGGGATATAAGAGGTAACATTGGCCTCCTCAAAGAGTTCAAAGCCCTCCAGCCCAAGTAGCACTGCCTCAAACCCTGACACCTTTGAGCCTCTACCTGAAGCCTTTCTTGCAGCTCCTTCAAATAGTGTGACTAATGCTGTCCTGCTATCTGAAACCTTGCCGCTTCTCCCCAAACTAGTGCTGCTTCCACGCAGTCCATCTGCCTCCTCCCATTTCCACTTCATGTCTTCAGCAGCTCACTAAACGCAGCCCACTAGTCAGTCCTCACCCATGTATCTGATCTGTCTCCAGATGGACAGGCAGGAGGACTTGACAGGAAAGCCTGCCATTCCTTCCTAAAAGGATGTCAGTTCCTGGATTTGGTCTCCCCACATTTTTCACAATAGCTGAAGAGAAAGTCTACAGCTGGCAGCAAGAAAAAGGTTTTCTGCATGTCCAGATAACCACTTAAATCTCAACTAGAAAAGCTAGCCTGCTGTTTTCTAGAAGAGAATTTCAAAGCAGCAAATCCTGTGAAGGTTTTTGTTTCATTGCTTTCAGCAATGTTTACGTTGTTGAAACCAAAGAACTTAAAGTCGTAGTTCAGCCTACTGTGGGTTGAGTTTTGCTGACCCAGGATGCATACAGCTAATCGTTAAATCTACAGATAGCACTCCCATAAAGGTCTTTCAAGCAACAAAGTACAAGTGACTCCCACTAGATATACCTGGCCTGCTTAGAAACCACTCAGGCTGGCATGTACAGAGAACACACAGACAACAACCTCCCCAAGCCCACCTTTTTAAACCAGAAGACTGGTTTTAGGGAGTATGCTCCCCTTTTTTATTACAGCAGACACTAAGCCTTCAACCCTGACAAGGCATTGTTTGTATTTGGAATCCACATACGTTTGGCATTTTATCCATTCTTAAGAAACTAGTTTTTTCTACTCCTATAACAGCTCAGTCCTGACAGAAGTTTTGCAAGCACACAAATGTATTGATTCCTCAGGTCTCTTCTCCTGCAAACAGCTGAGTCAGCATTTGTAGTTCTAACACAGCCTCCATTGCCTTGGATGTCACACTTTGAATCTGTCACAGGACTTCTGGATAAGGCAATGGAAGAATGACCATTTCTCTTCTAAAAGCTGAAATTTGGTCAAAGAGACCACCCACATCATCAAAGTGTTCCTCAAGATGAATTCCACACAAGCCACGTGTCAAAGAAAGGTAAAGAAACTCCCATCATTGTCTCTATATGTTTTCTGTTATTCTTTCTGAATAACCTACTGTAGAGCAGAGGCACCGTGGGATTTTACATTAGACTCTTTAGAGTTTGCTCCTAACCCCTCCAAAGAAATCTAACTGCGCTTGAAGAATCCGTTCTAAAAGAGAGCCCACTTAAAGCCATCAGTGCCAACAGATTAAATCTTATGCCAGGGGATTAAACACTGCCCCCATTTAGATTCCATAGGAGAGCAGGGAGGGGAACACTTCACAGTCAGGCAGCTGCTCCTCGTCTTCAGTAATTTCCTCCCTCCCCTGTTCTCTAGTGACACTCACCTTCTGGAAGCTCTGTTAGGGCTCTGCTTCCTATGCCTCTGAAAATGTTCCTCATCATTAGAGGAGGAGGATGGGGAAGTACTGTTGTAGAGTTCATCTTTCCATCTGAAAGCATTGGAAAGGCAACAACAAAAACAAGGTTAAGAACACACTAAGTCCTGCCAAGACTCAAGGGAGCTCTCTCTCAGAATGTCCTGTGAGAGCTATGAACTTTCCAGTCCGTTTTATTCCTCAGGCACGTGATTTCAAAAAGCATTACCTGTTTTCCCTTGTGAGAGCAAAATTCAGTCTTCCTTGGGAAGGGGAAATGTTGAACTATGACTCCTCTGTGTCTCTGCCTTGGTTTTCCTCACAGTGTGCCTCTTTGCCACAGGTAGAGCAGGCAGTGGTGCATGGAGCTTGGAAAGCAGATGCAGATCTATTCAAAGGCAGCACCAGCTGGGTCTAGCAGCCTGCCAGTGGAAAGGCGTGCCTGGACATAAGTTCTCAGTCTTCTTTAACATCCTGGCAGGCTACAAAATAGATGGCGTAAAAAACCAAGTGACAATAGAGATTATCTGATGCCCTACATAACGCGGAAGTACTGACCGAGCGGCATACCCAGTTCTGCCTGTAAGCTAACAGTTGGTTCCAGCTTCTTTATTGACCCTAAGGACAGATGAGCTGCTCTGAATTTGGCATAGAAACAAGAACTGAGTTCCACCTCTGAGTCGAATGAAAAAGTTTTCATGAACCCTTTCTGAATCGTGGAACAGAAGAGACTAAGAATACTGGAAAGCTTCTAAACAGACTCTTCTGCTAAGTCTAACTAAATTACCTACCCGGTTTCCAAAATCCTTGGCTATCCTTGACGATTAAATAGTCTGATGAAGATTTTGAGAAGCGGCTTGTGGCTTCAAGTGCAGAACAAAAGGATTTCAGGTACAGAATCTCAGCCAATACTTCCTGAATCCTGTCATCCCTGACCTCAGGCGTTGCAGTTTTTGAAATCACTAGCTCTTGAAAGGTATTCTGTCTCCCAAGGAAAAGATCTGGCTTCCTTTGTACCTTCAGACTGTCACAGTTACCATACTACAAGGATTCTGTAATTACCACCCATCTGAAAATCCTTTAAAGCATTTTGGGGAGTTGTGACTGACACTACGACTGATAAAGAAGAACGATCGTTGGCCATACACTTACCGATTAGGTCTTTTGCAGCAAAGGCTTCATGACTGGGCACTTCTAAACGTGCACGTTTGTGTGACTGCAGAAGACCAGCGTGCACACAATATCTTACTTTGTCTGAAAGCAAAGAATTCAGAAGAGTGTTACCAGCGCCTTTAAGATAAATCAGGTTAGCCGTGAGGCAGAACATGCGAGGTGTTTCACCCATCTCTTTTTGGACCACAGGGACGTTTCAAGTGTCTTTTATCAATGCCCAAGTCAAGTGGACTACACACACGCCTGCTTTTTCAGGAGGACTAAAAGTCACCCCAGAGAGAGCGAGGAAGCTGGTTTGGGTACTGTTCTTTGAGGGATACCCAGGCCATTGTTTTAACTCTGTGTGGAGAGCTTTAACTGAAAGCCGGGAAGTTTGATATGGAAACAGTAAAACTCAGTCGGTAACTCTTTGGTAAAAGTAGTGCAGTGAAATGGAAATGGTATTACCCAGCGCAGACTCCGAGTAGGAAAAGAAGCTGAATTAGAGAGAGTAGACCTGTGGAAGTCACACTCTGCAAATGTTAGCATTACATCTGCAGTAGACCTCTGATACCCTTTAGACACAGACCAGTGTATCTAAAAAAAGGAAAACAGCAAGGAGTAGGCCAAGTGACAAAGAAATACAGCGTGTGCAGAGACCTGCATCTAGCAAAACCAGGGAACTTGACTTGCAGAATGACAGCAAGAAATTTAAAGAAAAGTAGCGTGGGTGTTTATATGCTTTTCCTTCCTGAAATTATATCCTGCTTGTACACAAGAAATCAGCCCTTCCCAGGAATTGCGCATATAACCTACTTTCCAACGGAGCTTGACAGCATTCAACAGTTTTCCTTGGTCTAAGCTCTTAGGGCATTCAAGAATCTTTGCCATTTTCCGCTTCTCAGTCTTAGCTTTCTTCTGACGACACGATAATTACACTACGCAGACCAACATGCAACTGTTCAAATACTATTGGAAAGTATATCAAATCCAAAATGCACCATACAGGCACCTATGGGTTTTACTCTTGTCATCATGCCAAGGACACGCTAGCCCTGACAACCTGCAAAACCTCAAGAACAATATGGGCAAGACACATTCCAGCAATCAGAAATCAGCACGGAGGAGCACGCATACCGATTTGTCACTAGCCTCAGTGATAACAATGGACAAAACACCCTCCCCTTGCTTAGACAAGAGTCAGCTGCTGGGAAAGCAGTTATTTCTTAAAGTTATTCCTTGTTATTCTGAGAAAATGGGTCAAGGAATTTTTTTCTTACTCTAGCGTGGTAATAAGTCTTGTAATCTAGTTACAAGGCTGAGCTCTGCCCCAGATGACATGAGCAACAACAGGCAAGTTCCCAACTGGAACATTCCCCAATGAGAAAAAACATACCCAAATGCATGCAGGACAAGTTTATGCCAGTAGCTTCTGTAAAGTACCTGGAAAGTCTTCCACCGAGATGTTTACATTCAGATTACCTCCTGACAATTCTTGCTGGGCTCCTCAAAACCCATGTCAGGCTACTGCTATAGTGAGAGCAGGGCTTATCATTCAGAGTAGGACTATCCATTGCCTTGTATGCCCACCTGCCAACAGCCAGCTGTTGCCTTTTCTGTTCTGCTAGGTTGTAAGCATTTGGGAAAGGCACTGATTTCTTCTGCTGACTCTCTGTCCTGAGCTTACGAGCAGGGCCCTGGAGTCCATGACTGTGGTCTGTAAGCTCTGTGGCGATAGACAAATGTGAAGAGATAAAAATATCCAGCAGTTCAGCTCGTTTCCACTGTTTAAGGTAAGGCTTTGGGTCAGAAGCCAGTAAAGAAAACTGAAAGCCAGAACTAACCTCCACTGCCCTCTTCACTGTCCACAATTTCACAGTTTCACCCCCAGATTTTTCAGTTTCTTTCTCGTTCTTTCCTCCTCGGCTTTTCCTAATTAAAAGAGACAAGAAGGATCAGGCACAAGCATGCAGAAAATCTGACAGGTGCACACTCGGTGCCTACAGAGGAACTTCATCAAGGCTCTGCGTATGCACAAAAGATTAGCCTACAGTTCTACTCTGCAGAAAGCAAGTCCGGATCCCTGGAATCCAGCCATCTAGTTTTACTGATTTTCACAAGTTTGTATCTTTCAGTCTCATGAAGATGAGGAAATCAGTGCAGGATTTAATAGAAGAAGGAAACCTAGACTTGTAAATGTAGGTCATGGCCTACTTTGCTCTCTGTTAACATGCTTACTCCTGGCCCAGGAAATGTTAAAAAAAAAAAAAAAAAAGAAGATGAGCAAAGCAAAAAGCAGGACATTCACCGAGATTCCTGGAGTACAGGACTCTATTTTTGCTCTTTATCCTAGAGTTCTCAAAGAACAGGGCAGTAGTAGCTGCAGGGAGCACCCAGGAGGAGAGAACAGGAACATCATGTTGGCAGCCAAGATTAACCCCCAGAATTTCTGCTCTTAACCGCGGTTCAGTAAATGTGGAAGTTGCTGCAAATTTCTCATCCAGATTCAAAACTGAGTGTATCAGCTAATCACCGACTACTAATGCACCAGTAGAATCCTGAAAAAAGCAATAGTCTCTCCGCAGCCACCAAAGTGTTCTTAGTGGCACTTGAGGGATATCATAGGAAATACCGTGGCTGATTGTTACAGATAACAGAGGTTGCTCTAGGGACAGAGAACCAGTTACACTCCCAGGCAATGCTGGCACCAGAACAAACACCCCGAAAGTTGCCATGGGGAAGTGCACTTTGGATCTGAGAAGGCTTCAAATCCCTGGAAAGGAAATTCTGGAAGTAGCTCTCGAGCAAGGGAATGCTTCACATGGGAGCTTAAGTCAAGTCATGAAAATGATTTGAGGATACCTTTGCCTGTAACAGGTGACTAAAGTGGAGGACACAGGAGACTCTTAGTGAGGTGATGAAATGTCAGCAAAACAGGTACACAGAAATACAAACCGGAGTCTGGGTTATCACCAGACTCTTAAATCTGCAATGCAGCTTTAATGGCTAATCTCCACAAACACAGAGGAGCAGAGGAACAATGACAGGCTGAGGAACCCCCTGTAACTTCATCAGGTCCGAGAGAGCGCCTGAACCTGGCTCCTCAACCCACTGTCCTGGTGTGACACCCACCACATGGTCTCCCTGGACCACCTTGCAGACCCTCTTGCTGGGGGTAACTGCCTGCAGGTGTAGGGGATGCATTATGGGATTCCAGGAAGAACATCCTGAAACTGAATGAGCCTTAATGTGGGATGTTTCGGAGGAGGCCCAAAGGCTGTGAAAGGGAGGGATCAAGCTGGTTTGGGGAGGAACCAATGCGGAGAAGCAGAGGGGGAAAAGGGATGCAAGGGGCAGAGAGCTTCTGACCAGGTGCCTGGTCAGCAAGCTTCTCTAGCCATGCCCTGGGCCTGATAACTGCAGCCGGTCCTGTCTTCTTCTTAAATCCCTTTTCCAGCTGTTGTCCAGGCTGAGGAAACTCTCTACACTGTGTGCCTGTGTGTCTAAGGAGGTCCAAGTGCCAGCCACTGGTGAAGGGGCCAGCGGTCACTGGGGCATGTGAGCTGAGGGTGCTCGCAGCTGGAGAGAGCGAGTGTGCACATTGTGCTGGACCTGTTAGCAGAGAGACCCTTTTGCATGGGTGTGTCTTGGGGAATCAGTGCCTAACAGGCCTTAATGGCCCTGACCAGCCTCACCCGCAGCCTCCACCCATACCCTCTGCCCATGGTGCCAGGGCATCACTGAAGACCAGCCCTGGACCTTCAGTCCCTGCCTGAGCGACAGTGTAGGAGGACTGGTCTCCAGCACAGCCGCAGCCATGTCCGTGCCTGGCCATGGACCCTGAGAATCTGCACTCTGACCTGCAGAGTGATTTCCAAGCCAGGCCTTGGACCTGCCTCGTCACAATAGATTTGCCCCACGATCACTGGACTGTGTCTGACACTGATCACCCTCAACACACCTGAGGATTGACTTCTCGGCTTGACTGTGGACATGCCACATCACCACACACTTTCCTGATGGTCTGGATCCTTGCTTGAACCTGCACAGCATCCCCGCGCCTGCCCGTATTTGCCTCGCTCGGGTACTGGGGGGTGGGCGCTGGCTGGTGAGGCCCCTGCCCTGCCAGCTGGGTTACTGCCTTTGGCTCTCCATTCCTGTGGGAGCAGCTGACCCTCACCGCTCCCCGACAGTGAGACTGCTGGGAGACCAGGGCTCGAGGGGCCATTACTGCATAGTCTGAGTGTCTAAGGCCACTTCCTGGTGTGATTGAGTGCGTAGGTGCGAGGGGACCTCCAGGACCACAGCTGGAGTGGGGCTGTGGGTCTCTGGGGTTCACATGCCCAGAAACCAGAGACTGGGGAGACCAGGGGATCCAGGGCTGAGCGACTCAGTGGACCTGCCTGTCTAAGGCCAGACCTGGGCGGATCCATGTTGTAGGTATGGATATCAATAGCTGTTTTTTCCACTCATGGGCTTTTGTCCTGATCAGTCGGAGAGAGGAACAGGATCTGGCCTGTGCTTTGTGGGAGTGCTGTGTTTTCTGTGTTGATCTGTGTGGTCAGTGATACCTGTATGGAGGGTGTGTAGGTGTGCTTGTCTGCCTATTGGGAAAACAGGCTCAGGCTCGCTACTGCCTGGACAAGGAGACATGGAGCTGTGGCAGCCTCGCTTCCGTTGGGCTGTTGGACTCAGCGTCTCCTACCTGAGTGCACCTACAAGGCTGAGTGGCGGCAAGCTCATGTGGGAGCTGCCACTGCTGCTCTCACTGCTGGCCTCTCTGTAGCACTGGCGCTGAAAAGCATCTGCCTAGAGGGGTATTATCCCAGCTGCTCAACTCCTCCTAAAAAGGCCCAAGGAAGATGGTTGGTGCCTCTTCCGAGCAGGGGCGACCAGCCTTTTGCTTGCCTTGGATTTCCCTGCAGGAAAGGGGAAGAGCTGTTAAATGCCACGGGCTATCCCACAGGCCTCCGTATGGCCACTGCAGCATACACAGCTCTGTCTGGATCACCTCTCCTTTCAGCTAGGAAGCTCAGGAGCAAGTGCAAGCCAGATCGTGGAGTGGGGAATCGAGGTCTCTGGGTGCTGCAGGGGCTCTCCCCCAGGGACCCCCCACCAAAGTAAACCCTGTCCCAGGGCCAGCACTGAACAGCCCAGGGACTGGCTGAGACCCAGAGGGCAGAAGTGACATTCCCCAGACTTGTCTGCCAGCAGTGCGCTGGAGCTGGGAGAGAACCCAGGTGTCCAGGCTCCTAGTCAGCTCCTCCCCTCCTCTGCTCCATAGACCCCTGCCCTTCCCCTTGCAGTGCCAACAATGTGTGGACAGGTCTCTTTTCCCCATTTGGAGTCCCAGGAATTAAGGGGGATCTTTGGCCACAGCATGCTGCATACTTCTGCAACGTGCCCGTTTAATGCTTAATCCTCTTGCTCCAGACCAACCACAGGAGATATCTTGGGGACAAAGGCACTCGCACCAGCTCCGTGATTTCTGAGTCCAGCGAACCGCATCCGTGGGTCAGAAGAGGAGCAACTCGGAATGGGTGAAATAACAAGAGAAGGGAAGAGAAGAAAGAGGGGAAAAAAGAATCAGTGTAAATGCAGCAACTTAGGAAGTTACTGTTGGTCTCGCTCATCTACTGCCATAACTAAGGGCAAAGTGCAATGAACGCTAGCAGCATTATGCTGTTTGGGGAAGTCCAGGTAAACTGGTGCTGCTGGCTAGCTAGCCTGCCGAGGAAAATACATGTTATCCTTGTACTTACCCTGAGATTTGCACTGTGGTCAGCTTCTATCGCTGCAGCAGCACCTTTACTGAGGCAGCCTGAAAGATGCAAACAGAAACGGAGTGCCCATACCTCCCGTGAGAATGGGTTGGGCTTTCAAGAACAAGACGCTCTGAAAGACGGAAAGAAACTCCCCTGATTCACCCGGGAAAAACATTTTCACAGCCAGTGGACAAGCTGCACCAATTTCCTGGCAAACATCAACAAGTCCTACAGTCTGTTCCAGCATGCATTTCCCCTAAACGCCTGGCCTGTTGTTTATTTGGGCTGCACTGACAGCAGATGTGCTGCTCTCCAGCAACTCCAGCCACAGCATGAGAAAGGCAGGAGCACAGCTCCCATCACCTTGCTCAGTGTGCACTCGAGAGGACCGGCAGGAGAAGGAGCAGGGTACCGTTTTGCCTCTGCTCTCCTGCCTGCGGGATCTTGCAGTGAACTGCCAAATGCTTTGATTTCCTTTCCTTGTTAGGGGCACTAAACCCACCCACAGGTGCGCCTTGCTTCTCAGGCCTCTTTCAAGGTACACTGAGAAACCTTGAGGGCAGCTGCCACGGACCCAATCCCCATCAAAGCTGCCTTTCATTTACTGAGGGAAGGAGCTCATCACCAGGGCTTTCACACAGCCTCTGCTCTCAAACTGACTGCTGGCACTGCAATTTCTCACGTCGGACAAAGCTTCCTTGCCATAACTGGAGTGAAATTCCCCCACAAGGTAATACAGTACCTGCTGACGTTCTGCCCACCAAGAGGATCAGGCTCTTGCTGAGAAGCACAGCCATCCTTCAGAGACGCCAACACGCCATGCTCCCAAACATCGACATGCGACTGTGCAGTCAGTGACCAAACGTGTTGCAGCTTGCCTACATAGGGCAGAGAGAGAGCACAGGTGGCTTCGCTGAGTAGCGTCATCTTCAACCCCAGCAGGAAAAGACAAAGACTCCTTCCCTTGCAGAGAGCAGCAAGCTAGGTGCATTGCCACTGGATTACTGACAACAGGCCAACAACCTCATGGGAAGGACAAACCACCTGGGACAGAAATGTAATCAGTGTGGCTTTTTTCCTGGTTTTCCCCCTCTGGTTAGGCGCCTCCAGGATCACTTCTGCTAGTGCTCCAGATAGGCCAGAGGACACAACTGCATGCTGTTCATTGCTTGCTGCCACCCAGGGGTCTCACAGCAAACATGGGCAGACCTGCTTTCCTGCAGCAAAAAAAAACCCCAAAACAAACCAAAAACAAAACAAAACACCCACACCCCTGAGGAGTGCTCTGATGGCTTTCCAGACTGGTGGTATTTTCAGGAAAAAAAAGACAGTCTGCACTGCAGTCAGTGATCCGAGGGAACAGGAATAACACTGGGCTCTGGATCCCAAGACGAGCAGAAGGGAAAGCAGTTCAAAAAGAAGAACACACTTCCTCGCTTTGAGACAAGCCTCTAGCCACCGCAGGAGAGACACATAATAGCAAGAGAAGGCTCTTGTACAAACCTCTCAGGGCCTGTTATATTCCTATAGGGAATGGGTGCTATAAACGTGGGTGGGTATTTCCTCCCGGTCTGGACAACACAGAAACAACGGGGATGGGGGGAAGAGAGGGCAGGAAGGAAGAAGAATGCAACCACCTCATGTATTTTCCCAAAGTATTTCCCAGTACCTGATAGGCAGCAGAGGGAAGCTGAAGCTGCAGAATAAGGAGCTGGCTCCAGGTTTGCAGAGTGCTCTCTGGTGGCTCTCCCCCTCCCTGTGGCTGGACTCCTCAGCCCTCCTCTTCCCTGCGGCAGCTCAACTCGGGCTGTCTGGTGTGTGGTGAACGCTCGCCCATCTCTCACAGCCTTTTCAGTGCTCTTGCAGCAAAAGGAACTCACTAGAACAGTAGGAGATGGCACATCCACAATAACAGCTCTACCTCTCCCTACTTCCCTACTGCTGGCTCTGAGGCAGGAAAGCATCAGAGCTCCTCTGCTTAGCAGAAGCAAGGACAGTTCCCCCTGCCCCCTCCAAATGCTTCCTCTCTCTTATCATCCAAGACAGATGAATCCTTTAGGCTGCCTCCTTCCCACAAAAGAGGGGCCCAAAATAAACACAACTACACCTTGAATGCAGGAACTGCTGATGGTCAACCTCAGCTATAGGCATCGGGTGCCACCAACACATGAAAGAACACCATAACCAGAGCATGTTGCAGCAGGAGCCTCTTGAAAGGGATCTTCAACTCATGCCTCTGACTTCTCTTCCACTTTCTCTCAAGCTCTCTCATTGCTATATGTTACCACACTCCAAAATAAGGTTCCCTTACAAAAGCCCTCCCTATTCTGCTGGAAAGTGCTTCCGAAAAGGTCACGTAGCCTCTTTCCACTTAAATCAAATGCTGATAAGAGCATCTGCTTGTAGAAATGCTAATAGGAGCAACTCCCAGCTGCTGCATTAGGCAAAGTATAGGCCCTCTTGCAGAAGCTGCCCCCAGCAGTTATGAGGTTTCCTCTGTGGCAGTGAGAAATAGCAGTGTACAGCAAATGTGATGCGACACTATTTAAGAAAGCATACTTAATGTACATCCCCTACTTATTCTGTGCTATTAACAATAATTCTACACACACATAGTCCACCCACATCTGTTACCAAACAAGAAAATTCCAGCCAGTTCCCACTATACAACAAACGAAACCTTAACCAAAAAAACACTTCCAAACCACGACATGGGCTGTTACACTCTCACCCTCCATTCACACCTTGCCCCACACACCCACACTCTTTCTACACCTCCTCCTCCCCTTCCTCCACTCACACACCCTTCCCAAGCTCTGCTCTCCCCTGACCCACGCACACACTCACCTATCAACCTCCCACCCGCTTCCCACCTCCTCACCTTGCCACACACACACAACACGCACCCCTACTCAAACACCTCCTCTGCACCACCAACAACACACCCTTCCTCTCCCCTCCACATACAACCTCCCCCTGCAACACCCAACGCATCCACCACAACACCTAACACACTCTCCCCAGACCTCCCTAAACAAAACCTTGCCACCACCCACCTGCGAGCTGCTGCCTGCGCTTGTCCACTCCATGGGCTGGGCTGTGCTGCCTGATGACACCCCAGCGCTCTTCGCCGCCTGCACAACACAACCACCCATTTCCACACAAAGCCACACACAAAGCCCCTCCAACACACACTGCCTCTTCCCTCCCATCTCCTGCCACACCACAACACCAACAAACACATTCCCACGCCTGCCCGCAACAAACCCTCTCCTCCTCTCCTCCACTCCACACAACCAAAGGCACACAAGCCTGCACACACTACCTCCTTCCAAGCTCGCTCTTCCAAGACCACCTCCCAGCGCCCCCTCTTTCCTCACCCTCACACACCCTGCACCAGCCACCCTTCCCCGTGTCCTGCCCACCACACAGGCCTCCTCCCACCTCCATCACGCCTGCCCACGGGGACCCCGCCTCACTCCACCCACCTCTCACCCCTTTGCCCTTCATGCCTCCTACACTACCTAGCCTACACACACCTCCTCACCTCTCCTCTCCCTCCTCCTCCTCCTCCAACAACCAGGACGCACCCACCTTCCCCCATCCTCACCTGCCCTCCACCACCTCCGCACACAGACGCTCTCCTTCCCACTCACCCTCCACACCCTCCAACACCTTCCCCCCACAAACCCTCCGCCCCACACCCCTCACAACCCACCCCACACACCACCACAACACCCAACAACAACCCCCACAGCCACAACAACAAAACACACCCCACTACACACACAGCCCCACTCCACAACAACCCCTCCAGACCTCTCACCCTCCATTCACACCTTGCCCCACACACCCACACTCTTTCCTACACCTCCTCCTCCCCTTCCTCCACTCACACACCCTTCCCAAGCTCTACTCTCCCCTGACCCACGCACACACTCACCTATCAACCTCCCACCCACTTCCCACCTCCTCACCTTGCCACACACACACAACACGCACCCCTACTCAAACAAATCCTCTGCACCACCACCAACACACCCTTCCTCTCCCCTCCACATACAACCTCCCCCTGCAACACCCAACGCACCCACCACAACACCTAACACACTCTCCCCAGACCTCCCTAAACAAAAACCTGCCACCACCCACCTGCGAGCTGCTGCCTGCGCTTGTCCACTCCATCGGCTGGGCTGGGCTGCCTGACGACACCCCAGCGCTCTTCGCCGCCTGCACAACACAACCACCCATTTCCACACAAAGCCACACACAAAGCCCCTCCAACACACACTGCCTCTTCCCTCCCATCTCCTGCCACACCACAACGCCAACAAACACATTGCCACGCCTGCCCGCAACAAACCCTCTCCTCCTCTCCTCCACTCCACACAACCAAAGGCACACAAGCCTGCACACACTACCTCCTTCCAAGCTCGCTCTTCCAAGACCACCTCCCAGCGCCCCCTCTTTCCTCACCCTCACACACCCTGCACCAGCCACCCTTCCCCGTGTCCTGCCCAACACACAGGCCTCCTCCCACCTCCACCACGCCTGCCCACGGGGACCCCGCCTCACTCCACCCACCTCTCACCCCTTTGCCCTTCATGCCTCCTACACTACCTAGCCTACACACACCTCCTCACCTCTCCTCTCCCTCCTCCTCCTCCTCCAACAACCAGGACGCACCCACCTTCCCCCATCCTCACCTGCCCTCCACCACCTCCGCACACAGACACTCTCCTTCCCACTCACCCTCCACACCCTCCAACACCTTCCCCCCACAAACCCTCCGCCCCACACCCCTCACAACCCACCCCACACACCACCACAACACCCAACAACAACCCCCACAGCCACAACAACAAAACACACCCCACTACACACACAGCCCCACTCCACAACAACCCCTCCAGACCTCTCACCCTCCATTCACACCTTGCCCCACACACCCACACTCTTTCCTACACCTCCTCCTCCCCTTCCTCCACTCACACACCCTTCCCAAGCTCTACTCTCCCCTGACCCACGCACACACTCACCTATCAACCTCCCACCCGCTTCCCACCTCCTCACCTTGCCACACACACACAACACGCACCCCTACTCAAACAAATCCTCTGCACCACCACCAACACACCCTTCCTCTCCCCTCCACATACAACCTCCCCCTGCAACACCCAACGCACCCACCACAACACCTAACACACTCTCCCCAGACCTCCCTAAACAAAAACCTGCCACCACCCACCTGCGAGCTGCTGCCTGCGCTTGTCCACTCCATCGGCTGGGCTGTGCTGCCTGACGACACCCTAGCGCTCTTCGCCGCCTGCACAACACAACCACCCATTTCCACACAAAGCCACACACAAAGCCCCTCCAACACACACTGCCTCTTCCCTCCCATCTCCTGCCACACCACAACGCCAACAAACACATTCCCACGCCTGCCCGCAACAAACCCTCTCCTCCACTCCACACAATCAAAGGCACACAAGCCTGCACACACTACCTCCTTCCAAGCTCACTCTTCCAAGACCACCTCCCAGCGCCCCCTCTTTCCTCACCCTCACACACCCTGCACCAGCCACCCTTCCCCGTGTCCTGCCCAACACACAGGCCTCCTACCACCTCCACCACGCCTGCCCACGGGGACCCCGCCTCACTCCACCCACCTCTCACCCCTTTGCCCTTCATGCCTCCTACACTACCTAGCCTACACACACCTCCTCACCTCGCCTCTCCCTCCTCCTCCTCCTCCAACAACCAGGACGCACCCACCTTCCCCCATCCTCACCTGCCCTCCACCACCTCCGCACACAGACACTTCCCTTCCCACTCACCCTCCACACCCTCCAACACCCTTCCCCCACAAACCCTCCGCCCCACACCCCTCACAACCCACCCCACACACCACCACAACACCCAACAACAACCCCCACAGCCACAACAACAAAACACACCCCACTACACACACAGCCCCACTCCACAACAACCCCTCCAGACCTCTCACCCTCCATTCACACCTTGCCCCACACACCCACACTCTTTCCTACACCTCCTCCTCCCCTTCCTCCACTCACACACCCTTCCCAAGCTCTGCTCTCCCCTGACCCACGCACACACTCACCTATCAACCTCCCACCCGCTTCCCACCTCCTCACCTTGCCACACACACACAACACGCACCCCTACTCAAACACCTCCTCTGCACCACCACCAACACACCCTTCCTCTCCCCTCCACATACAACCTCCCCCTGCAACACCCAACGCACCCACCACAACACCTAACACACTCTCCCCAGACCTCCCTAAACAAAAACCTGCCACCACCCACCTGCGAGCTGCTGCCTGCGCTTGTCCACTCCATCGGCTGGGCTGTGCTGCCTGACGACACCCCAGCGCTCTTCGCCGCCTGCACAACACAACCACCCATTTCCACACAAAGCCACACACAAAGCCCCTCCAACACACACTGCCTCTTCCCTCCCATCTCCTGCCACACCACAACGCCAACAAACACATTCCCACGCCTGCCCGCAACAAACCCTCTCCTCCTCTCCTCCACTCCACACAACCAAAGGCACACAAGCCTGCACACACTACCTCCTTCCAAGCTCGCTCTTCCAAGACCACCTCCCAGCGCCCCCTCTTTCCTCACCCTCACACACCCTGCACCAGCCACCCTTCCCCGTGTCCTGCCCAACACACAGGCCTCCTCCCACCTCCACCACGCCTGCCCACGGGGACCCCGCCTCACTCCACCCACCTCTCACCCCTTTGCCCTTCATGCCTCCTACACTACCTAGCCTACACACACCTCCTCACCTCTCCTCTCCCTCCTCCTCCTCCTCCAACAACCAGGACGCACCCACCTTCCCCCATCCTCACCTGCCCTCCACCACCTCCGCACACAGACGCTCTCCTTCCCACTCACCCTCCACACCCTCCAACACCTTCCCCCCACAAACCCTCCGCCCCACACCCCTCACAACCCACCCCACACACCACCACAACACCCAACAACAACCCCCACAGCCACAACAACAAAACACACCCCACTACACACACAGCCCCACTCCACAACAACCCCTCCAGACCTCTCACCCTCCATTCACACCTTGCCCCACACACCCACACTCTTTCCTACACCTCCTCCTCCCCTTCCTCCACTCACACACCCTTCCCAAGCTCTACTCTCCCCTGACCCACGCACACACTCACCTATCAACCTCCCACCCGCTTCCCACCTCCTCACCTTGCCACACACACACAACACGCACCCCTACTCAACCAAATCCTCTGCACCACCACCAACACACCCTTCCTCTCCCCTCCACATACAACCTCCCCCTGCAACACCCAACGCACCCACCACAACACCTAACACACTCTCCCCAGACCTCCCTAAACAAAAACCTGCCACCACCCACCTGCGAGCTGCTGCCTGCGCTTGTCCACTCCATCGGCTGGGCTGTGCTGCCTGACGACACCCCAGCGCTCTTCGCCGCCTGCACAACACAACCACCCATTTCCACACAAAGCCACACACAAAGCCCCTCCAACACACACTGCCTCTTCCCTCCCATCTCCTGCCACACCACAACGCCAACAAACACATTGCCACGCCTGCCCGCAACAAACCCTCTCCTCCTCTCCTCCACTCCACACAACCAAAGGCACACAAGCCTGCACACACTACCTCCTTCCAAGCTCGCTCTTCCAAGACCACCTCCCAGCGCCCCCTCTTTCCTCACCCTCACACACCCTGCACCAGCCACCCTTCCCCGTGTCCTGCCCAACACACAGGCCTCCTCCCACCTCCACCACGCCTGCCCACGGGGACCCCGCCTCACTCCACCCACCTCTCACCCCTTTGCCCTTCATGCCTCCTACACTACCTAGCCTACACACACCTCCTCACCTCGCCTCTCCCTCCTCCTCCTCCTCCAACAACCAGGACGCACCCACCTTCCCCCATCCTCACCTGCCCTCCACCACCTCCGCACACAGACACTCCCCTTCCCACTCACCCTCCACACCCTCCAACACCCTTCCCCCACAAACCCTCCGCCCCACACCCCTCACAACCCACCCCACACACCACCACAACACCCAACAACAACCCCCACAGCCACAACAACAAAACACACCCCACTACACACACAGCCCCACTCCACAACAACCCCTCCAGACCTCTCACCCTCCATTCACACCTTGCCCCACACACCCACACTCTTTCCTACACCTCCTCCTCCCCTTCCTCCACTCACACACCCTTCCCAAGCTCTGCTCTCCCCTGACCCACGCACACACTCACCTATCAACCTCCCACCCGCTTCCCACCTCCTCACCTTGCCACACACACACAACACACACCCCTACTCAAACACCTCCTCTGCACCACCACCAACACACCCTTCCTCTCCCCTCCACATACAACCTCCCCCTGCAACACCCAACGCACCCACCACAACACCTAACACACTCTCCCCAGACCTCCCTAAACAAAAACCTGCCACCACCCACCTGCGAGCTGCTGCCTGCGCTTGTCCACTCCATCGGCTGGGCTGGGCTGCCTGACGACACCCCAGCGCTCTTCGCCGCCTGCACAACACAACCACCCATTTCCACACAAAGCCACACACAAAGCCCCTCCAACACACACTGCCTCTTCCCTCCCATCTCCTGCCACACCACAACGCCAACAAACACATTCCCACGCCTGCCCGCAACAAACCCTCTCCTCCTCTCCTCCACTCCACACAACCAAAGGCACACAAGCCTGCACACACTACCTCCTTCCAAGCTCGCTCTTCCAAGACCACCTCCCAGCGCCCCCTCTTTCCTCACCCTCACACACCCTGCACCAGCCACCCTTCCCCGTGTCCTGCCCAACACACAGGCCTCCTCCCACCTCCACCACGCCTGCCCACGGGGACCCCGCCTCACTCCACCCACCTCTCACCCCTTTGCCCTTCATGCCTCCTACACTACCTAGCCTACACACACCTCCTCACCTCTCCTCTCCCTCCTCCTCCTCCTCCAACAACCAGGACGCACCCACCTTCCCCCATCCTCACCTGCCCTCCACCACCTCCGCACACAGACGCTCTCCTTCCCACTCACCCTCCACACCCTCCAACACCTTCCCCCCACAAACCCTCCGCCCCACACCCCTCACAACCCACCCCACACACCACCACAACACCCAACAACAACCCCCACAGCCACAACAACAAAACACACCCCACTACACACACAGCCCCACTCCACAACAACCCCTCCAGACCTCTCACCCTCCATTCACACCTTGCCCCACACACCCACACTCTTTCCTACACCTCCTCCTCCCCTTCCTCCACTCACACACCCTTCCCAAGCTCTACTCTCCCCTGACCCACGCACACACTCACCTATCAACCTCCCACCCGCTTCCCACCTCCTCACCTTGCCACACACACACAACACGCACCCCTACTCAAACAAATCCTCTGCACCACCACCAACACACCCTTCCTCTCCCCTCCACATACAACCTCCCCCTGCAACACCCAACGCACCCACCACAACACCTAACACACTCTCCCCAGACCTCCCTAAACAAAAACCTGCCACCACCCACCTGCGAGCTGCTGCCTGCGCTTGTCCACTCCATCGCCTGGGCTGTGCTGCCTGACGACACCCCAGCGCTCTTCGCCGCCTGCACAACACAACCACCCATTTCCACACAAAGCCACACATAAAGCCCCTCCAACACACACTGCCTCTTCCCTCCCATCTCCTGCCACACCACAACGCCAACAAACACATTCCCACGCCTGCCCGCAACAAACCCTCTCCTCCACTCCACACAATCAAAGGCACACAAGCCTGCACACACTACCTCCTTCCAAGCTCACTCTTCCAAGACCACCTCCCAGCGCCCCCTCTTTCCTCACCCTCACACACCCTGCACCAGCCACCCTTCCCCGTGTCCTGCCCAACACACAGGCCTCCTCCCACCTCCACCACGCCTGCCCACGGGGACCCCGCCTCACTCCACCCACCTCTCACCCCTTTGCCCTTCATGCCTCCTACACTACCTAGCCTACACACACCTCCTCACCTCGCCTCTCCCTCCTCCTCCTCCTCCAACAACTAGGACGCACCCACCTTCCCCCATCCTCACCTGCCCTCCACCACCTCCGCACACAGACACTCCCCTTCCCACTCACCCTCCACACCCTCCAACACCTTCCCCCCACAAACCCTCCGCCCCACACCCCTCACAACCCACCCCACACACCACCACAACACCCAACAACAACCCCCACAGCCACAACAACAAAACACACCCCACTACACACACAGCCCCACTCCACAACAACCCCTCCAGACCTCTCACCCTCCATTCACACCTTGCCCCACACACCCACACTCTTTCCTACACCTCCTCCTCCCCTTCCTCCACTCACACACCCTTCCCAAGCTCTACTCTCCCCTGACCCACGCACACACTCACCTATCAACCTCCCACCCGCTTCCCACCTCCTCACCTTGCCACACACACACAACACGCACCCCTACTCAAACACCTCCTCTGCACCACCACCAACACACCCTTCCTCTCCCCTCCACATACAACCTCCCCCTGCAACACCCAACGCACCCACCCCAACACCTAACACACTCTCCCCAGACCTCCCTAAACAAAAACCTGCCACCACCCACCTGCGAGCTGCTGCCTGCGCTTGTCCACTCCATCGGCTGGGCTGTGCTGCCTGACGACACCCCAGCGCTCTTCGCCGCCTGCACAACACAACCACCCATTTCCACACAAAGCCACACATAAAGCCCCTCCAACACACACTGCCTCTTCCCTCCCATCTCCTGCCACACCACAACGCCAACAAACACATTCCCACGCCTGCCCGCAACAAACCCTCTCCTCCTCTCCTCCACTCCACACAACCAAAGGCACACAAGCCTGCACACACTACCTCCTTCCAAGCTCGCTCTTCCAAGACCACCTCCCAGCGCCCCCTCTTTCCTCACCCTCACACACCCTGCACCAGCCACCCTTCCCCGTGTCCTGCCCAACACACAGGCCTCCTCCCACCTCCACCACGCCTGCCCACGGGGACCCCGCCTCACTCCACCCACCTCTCACCCCTTTGCCCTTCATGCCTCCTACACTACCTAGCCTACACACACCTCCTCACCTCTCCTCTCCCTCCTCCTCCTCCTCCAACAACCAGGACGCACCCACCTTCCCCCATCCTCACCTGCCCTCCACCACCTCCGCACACAGACACTCTCCTTCCCACTCACCCACCACACCCTCCAACACACTCCCCCCACAAACCCTCCGCCCCACACCCCTCACAACCCACCCCACACACCACCACAACACCCAACAACAACCCCCACAGCCACAACAACAAAACACACCCCACTACACACACAGCCCCACTCCACAACAACCCCTCCAGACCTCTCACCCTCCATTCACACCTTGCCCCACACACCCACACTCTTTCCTACACCTCCTCCTCCCCTTCCTCCACTCACACACCCTTCCCAAGCTCTACTCTCCCCTGACCCACGCACACACTCACCTATCAACCTCCCACCCACTTCCCACCTCCTCACCTTGCCACACACACACAACACGCACCCCTACTCAAACAAATCCTCTGCACCACCACCAACACACCCTTCCTCTCCCCTCCACATACAACCTCCCCCTGCAACACCCAACGCACCCACCACAACACCTAACACACTCTCCCCAGACCTCCCTAAACAAAAACCTGCCACCACCCACCTGCGAGCTGCTGCCTGCGCTTGTCCACTCCATCGGCTGGGCTGGGCTGCCTGACGACACCCCAGCGCTCTTCGCCGCCTGCACAACACAACCACCCATTTCCACACAAAGCCACACATAAAGCCCCTCCAACACACACTGCCTCTTCCCTCCCATCTCCTGCCACACCACAACGCCAACAAACACATTCCCACGCCTGCCCGCAACAAACCCTCTCCTCCTCTCCTCCACTCCACACAACCAAAGGCACACAAGCCTGCACACACTACCTCCTTCCAAGCTCGCTCTTCCAAGACCACCTCCCAGCGCCCCCTCTTTCCTCACCCTCACACACCCTGCACCAGCCACCCTTCCCCGTGTCCTGCCCAACACACAGGCCTCCTCCCACCTCCACCACGCCTGCCCACGGGGACCCCGCCTCACTCCACCCACCTCTCACCCCTTTGCCCTTCATGCCTCCTACACTACCTAGCCTACACACACCTCCTCACCTCGCCTCTCCCTCCTCCTCCTCCTCCAACAACCAGGACGCACCCACCTTCCCCCATCCTCACCTGCCCTCCACCACCTCCGCACACAGACACTCTCCTTCCCACTCACCCTCCACACCCTCCAACACCTTCCCCCCACAAACCCTCCGCCCCACACCCCTCACAACCCACCCCACACACCACCACAACACCCAACAACAACCCCCACAGCCACAACAACAAAACACACCCCACTACACACACAGCCCCACTCCACAACAACCCCTCCAGACCTCTCACCCTCCATTCACACCTTGCCCCACACACCCACACTCTTTCCTACACCTCCTCCTCCCCTTCCTCCACTCACACACCCTTCCCAAGCTCTACTCTCCCCTGACCCACGCACACACTCACCTATCAACCTCCCACCCGCTTCCCACCTCCTCACCTTGCCACACACACACAACACGCACCCCTACTCAAACAAATCCTCTGCACCACCACCAACACACCCTTCCTCTCCCCTCCACATACAACCTCCCCCTGCAACACCCAACGCACCCACCACAACACCTAACACACTCTCCCCAGACCTCCCTAAACAAAAACCTGCCACCACCCACCTGCGAGCTGCTGCCTGCGCTTGTCCACTCCATCGGCTGGGCTGTGCTGCCTGACGACACCCCAGCGCTCTTCGCCGCCTGCACAACACAACCACCCATTTCCACACAAAGCCACACACAAAGCCCCTCCAACACACACTGCCTCTTCCCTCCCATCTCCTGCCACACCACAACGCCAACAAACACATTGCCACGCCTGCCCGCAACAAACCCTCTCCTCCTCTCCTCCACTCCACACAACCAAAGGCACACAAGCCTGCACACACTACCTCCTTCCAAGCTCGCTCTTCCAAGACCACCTCCCAGCGCCCCCTCTTTCCTCACCCTCACACACCCTGCACCAGCCACCCTTCCCCGTGTCCTGCCCAACACACAGGCCTCCTCCCACCTCCACCACGCCTGCCCACGGGGACCCCGCCTCACTCCACCCACCTCTCACCCCTTTGCCCTTCATGCCTCCTACACTACCTAGCCTACACACACCTCCTCACCTCGCCTCTCCCTCCTCCTCCAACAACCAGGACGCACCCACCTTCCCCCATCCTCACCTGCCCTCCACCACCTCCGCACACAGACACTCCCCTTCCCACTCACCCACCACACCCTCCAACACACTCCCCCCACAAACCCTCCGCCCCACACCCCTCACAACCCACCCCACACACCACCACAACAACACCCAACAACCCCCACAGCCACAACAACAAAACACACCCCACTACACACACAGCCCCACTCCACAACAACCCCTCCAGACCTCTCACCCTCCATTCACACCTTGCCCCACACACCCACACTTTCTACACCTCCTCCTCCCCTTCCTCCACTCACACACCCTTCCCAAGCTCTACTCTCCCCTGACCCACACACACACTCACCTATCAACCTCCCACCTGATTCCCACTTCCTCACCTTGCCACACACACACACAACACGCACCCCTACTCAAACACCTCCTCTGCACCACCACCAACACACCCTTCCTCTCCCCTCCACATACAACCTCCCCCTGCAACACCCAATGCACCCACCCCAACACCTAACACACTCTCCCCAGACCTCCCTAAACCAAACCTTGCCACCACCCACCTGCGAGCTGCTGCCTGCGCTTGTCCACTCCATCGGCTGGGCTGTGCTGCCTGACGACACCCCAGCGCTCTTCGCCGCCTGCACAACACAACCACCCATTTCCACACAAAGCCACACACAAAGCCCCTCCAACACACACTGCCTCTTCCCTCCCATCTCCTGCCACACCACAACGCCAACAAACACATTGCCACGCCTGCCCGCAACAAACCCTCTCCTCCTCTCCTCCACTCCACACAACCAAAGGCACACAAGCCTGCACACACTACCTCCTTCCAAGCTCGCTCTTCCAAGACCACCTCCCAGAGCCCCCTCTTTCCTCACCCTCACACACCCTGCACCAGCCACCCTTCCCCGTGTCCTGCCCAACACACAGGCCTCCTACCACCTCCACCACGCCTGCCCACGGGGACCCCGCCTCACTCCATCCACCTCTCACCCCTTTGCCCTTCATGCCTCCTACACTACCTAGCCTACACACACCTCCTCACCTCGCCTCTCCCTCCTCCTCCTCCTACAACAACTAGGACGCACCCACCTTCCCCCATCCTCACCTGCCCTCCACCACCTCCGCACACAGACACTCCCCTTCCCACTTACCCTCCACACCCTCCAACACCCTTCCCCCACAAACCCTCCGCCCCACACCCCTCACAACCCACCCCACACACCACCACAACACCCAACAACAACCCCCACAGCCACAACAACAAAACACACCCCACTACACACACAGCCCCACTCCACAACAACCCCTCCAGACCTCTCACCCTCCATTCACACCTTGCCCCACACACCCACACTCTTTCTACACCTCCTCCTCCCCTTCCTCCACTCACACACCCTTCCCAAGCTCTACTCTCCCCTGACCCACGCACACACTCACCTATCAACCTCCCACCTGCTTCCCACCTCCTCACCTTGCCACACACACACACAACACGCACCCCTACTCAAACACCTCCTCTGCACCACCACCAACACACCCTTCCTCTCCCCTCCACGTACAACCTCCCCCTGCAACACCCAACACACCCACCCCAACACCTAACACACTCTCCCCAGACCTCCCTAAACCAAACCTTGCCACCACCCACCTGCGAGCTGCTGCCTGCGCTTGTCCACTCCATCGCCTGGGCTGTGCTGCCTGATGACAGCCTAGCTCTCTTCGCCGCCTGCACAACACAACCACCCATTTCCACACAAAGCCACACACAAAGCCCCTCCAACACACACTGCCTCTTCCCTCCCATCTCCTGCCACACCACAACGCCAACAAACACATTCCCACGCCTGCCCGCAACAAACCCTCTCCTCCTCTCCTCCACTCCACACAACCAAAGGCACACAAGCCTGCACACACTACCTCCTTCCAAGCTCGCTCTTCCAAGACCACCTCCCAGCGCCCCCTCTTTCCTCACCCTCACACACCCTGCACCAGCCACCCTTCCCCGTGTCCTGCCCAACACACAGGCCTCCTCCCACCTCCACCACGCCTGCCCACGGGGACCCCGCCTCACTCCACCCACCTCTCACCCCTTTGCCCTTCATGCCTCCTACACTACCTAGCCTACACACACCTCCTCACCTCGCCTCTCCCTCCTCCTCCAACAACCAGGACGCACCCACCTTCCCCCATCCTCACCTGCCCTCCACCACCTCCGCACACAGACACTCCCCTTCCCACTCACCCACCACACCCTCCAACACACTCCCCCCACAAACCCTCCGCCCCACACCCCTCACAACCCACCCCACACACCACCACAACAACACCCAACAACCCCCACAGCCACAACAACAAAACACACCCCACTACACACACAGCCCCACTCCACAACAACCCCTCCAGACCTCTCACCCTCCATTCACACCTTGCCCCACACACCCACACTTTCTACACCTCCTCCTCCCCTTCCTCCACTCACACACCCTTCCCAAGCTCTACTCTCCCCTGACCCACACACACACTCACCTATCAACCTCCCACCTGATTCCCACTTCCTCACCTTGCCACACACACACACAACACGCACCCCTACTCAAACACCTCCTCTGCACCACCACCAACACACCCTTCCTCTCCCCTCCACATACAACCTCCCCCTGCAACACCCAATGCACCCACCCCAACACCTAACACACTCTCCCCAGACCTCCCTAAACCAAACCTTGCCACCACCCACCTGCGAGCTGCTGCCTGCGCTTGTCCACTCCATCGGCTGGGCTGTGCTGCCTGACGACACCCCAGCGCTCTTCGCCGCCTGCACAACACAACCACCCATTTCCACACAAAGCCACACACAAAGCCCCTCCAACACACACTGCCTCTTCCCTCCCATCTCCTGCCACACCACAACGCCAACAAACACATTGCCACGCCTGCCCGCAACAAACCCTCTCCTCCTCTCCTCCACTCCACACAACCAAAGGCACACAAGCCTGCACACACTACCTCCTTCCAAGCTCGCTCTTCCAAGACCACCTCCCAGAGCCCCCTCTTTCCTCACCCTCACACACCCTGCACCAGCCACCCTTCCCCGTGTCCTGCCCAACACACAGGCCTCCTACCACCTCCACCACGCCTGCCCACGGGGACCCCGCCTCACTCCATCCACCTCTCACCCCTTTGCCCTTCATGCCTCCTACACTACCTAGCCTACACACACCTCCTCACCTCTCCTCTCCCTCCTCCTCCTCCTACAACAACTAGGACGCACCCACCTTCCCCCATCCTCACCTGCCCTCCACCACCTCCGCACACAGACACTCCCCTTCCCACTCACCCTCCACACCCTCCAACACCCTTCCCCCACAAACCCTCCGCCCCACACCCCTCACAACCCACCCCACACACCACCACAACACCCAACAACAACCCCCACAGCCACAACAACAAAACACACCCCACTACACACACAGCCCCACTCCACAACAACCCCTCCAGACCTCTCACCCTCCATTCACACCTTGCCCCACACACCCACACTCTTTCTACACCTCCTCCTCCCCTTCCTCCACTCACACACCCTTCCCAAGCTCTACTCTCCCCTGACCCACGCACACACTCACCTATCAACCTCCCACCTGCTTCCCACCTCCTCACCTTGCCACACACACACACAACACGCACCCCTACTCAAACACCTCCTCTGCACCACCACCAACACACCCTTCCTCTCCCCTCCACGTACAACCTCCCCCTGCAACACCCAACACACCCACCCCAACACCTAACACACTCTCCCCAGACCTCCCTAAACCAAACCTTGCCACCACCCACCTGCGAGCTGCTGCCTGCGCTTGTCCACTCCATCGCCTGGGCTGTGCTGCCTGATGACAGCCTAGCTCTCTTCGCCGCCTGCACAACACAACCACCCATTTCCACACAAAGCCACACACAAAGCCCCTCCAACACACACTGCCTCTTCCCTCCCATCTCCTGCCACACCACAACGCCAACAAACACATTCCCACGCCTGCCCGCAACAAACCCTCTCCTCCTCTCCTCCACTCCACACAACCAAAGGCACACAAGCCTGCACACACTACCTCCTTCCAAGCTCGCTCTTCCAAGACCACCTCCCAGCGCCCCCTCTTTCCTCACCCTCACACACCCTGCACCAGCCACCCTTCCCCGTGTCCTGCCCAACACACAGGCCTCCTCCCACCTCCACCACGCCTGCCCACGGGGACCCCGCCTCACTCCACCCACCTCTCACCCCTTTGCCCTTCATGCCTCCTACACTACCTAGCCTACACACACCTCCTCACCTCGCCTCTCCCTCCTCCTCCAACAACCAGGACGCACCCACCTTCCCCCATCCTCACCTGCCCTCCACCACCTCCGCACACAGACACTCCCCTTCCCACTCACCCACCACACCCTCCAACACACTCCCCCCACAAACCCTCCACCCCACACCCCTCACAACCCACCCCACACACCACCACAACAACACCCAACAACCCCCACAGCCACAACAACAAAACACACCCCACTACACACACAGCCCCACTCCACAACAACCCCTCCAGACCTCTCACCCTCCATTCACACCTTGCCCCACACACCCACACTTTCTACACCTCCTCCTCCCCTTCCTCCACTCACACACCCTTCCCAAGCTCTACTCTCCCCTGACCCACACACACACTCACCTATCAACCTCCCATCTGCTTCCCACCTCCTCACCTTGCCACACACACACACAACACGCACCCCTACTCAAACACCTCCTCTGCACCACCACCAACACACCCTTCCTCTCCCCTCCACATACAACCTCCCCCTGCAACACCCAATGCACCCACCCCAACACCTAACACACTCTCCCCAGACCTCCCTAAACCAAACCTTGCCACCACCCACCTGCGAGCTGCTGCCTGCGCTTGTCCACTCCATCGGCTGGGCTGTGCTGCCTGACGACACCCCAGCGCTCTTCGCCGCCTGCACAACACAACCACCCATTTCCACACAAAGCCACACACAAAGCCCCTCCAACACACACTGCCTCTTCCCTCCCATCTCCTGCCACACCACAACGCCAACAAACACATTCCCACGCCTGCCCGCAACAAACCCTCTCCTCCTCTCCTCCACTCCACACAACCAAAGGCACACAAGCCTGCACACACTACCTCCTTCCAAGCTCGCTCTTCCAAGACCACCTCCCAGCGCCCCCTCTTTCCTCACCCTCACACACCCTGCACCAGCCACCCTTCCCCGTGTCCTGCCCAACACACAGGCCTCCTACCACCTCCACCACGCCTGCCCACGGGGACCCCGCCTCACTCCACCCACCTCTCACCCCTTTGCCCTTCATGCCTCCTACACTACCTAGCCTACACACACCTCCTCACCTCTCCTCTCCCTCCTCCTCCTCCTCCAACAACTAGGACGCAACCACCTTCCCCCATCCTCACCTGCCCTCCACCACCTCCGCACATAGACACTCCCCTTCCCACTTACCCTCCACACCCTCCAACACCCTTCCCCCACAAACCCTCCGCCCCACACCCCTCACAACCCACCCCACACACCACCACAACACCCAACAACAACCCCCACAGCCACAACAACAAAACACACCCCACTACACACACAGCCCCACTCCACAACAACCCCTCCAGACCTCTCACCCTCCATTCACACCTTGCCCCACACACCCACACTCTTTCTACACCTCCTCCTCCCCTTCCTCCACTCACACACCCTTCCCAAGCTCTACTCTCCCCTGACCCACGCACACACTCACCTATCAACCTCCCACCTGCTTCCCACCTCCTCACCTTGCCACACACACACACAACACGCACCCCTACTCAAACACCTCCTCTGCACCACCACCAACACACCCTTCCTCTCCCCTCCACGTACAACCTCCCCCTGCAACACCCAACACACCCACCCCAACACCTAACACACTCTCCCCAGACCTCCCTAAACCAAACCTTGCCACCACCCACCTGCGAGCTGCGGCCTGCGCTTGTCCACTCCATCGCCTGGGCTGTGCTGCCTGATGACACCCCAGTGCTCTTCGCCGCCTGCACAACACAACCACCCATTTCCACACAAAGCCACACACAAAGCCCCTCCAACACACACTGCCTCTTCCCTCCCATCTCCTGCCACACCACAACGCCAACAAACATTCCCACTCTGATCCCGTCATGGACTCATCAACTCTCATCCCATTTTCTCTTACTGCCCACAGATAAGGATGGACACATGACACATAGTCCACCTTTCTCTTCCAAAGTTCTCTCCTCCTCAGGACTACACACTTTTATCACATCCCTCTAGATATATCACCTCTCTGCCACCATCCCTTCTCTCTCCTTTGCAATCTACTCCAGCAGGTTGCAAGTCAGAAATTTTAGTAGCCACAGCCCACATCCCTCCTTTTCCCCACAAGCTCATTTTTAGTGCATAGCTGCAAGCTTCAATAGCCCAACAGAAAAGCAGTTATTGATTCTCACTTCTCGCAATGCCACTAGCTATTTCTCGTAGACACCAGCATTTCATCTAGCCCACAGCTTGCCCTCACACAGTGTAATGGCGTCCTCTGAAATACCTGCTCTTGGAATTGGTCTTTATGGGGAAATCTCCTCTGCAGAGTTGGCAGTGAAGGACAATGGAGAGAAGAGAGAGGTCACCAAGTTCCTCTCCCCACATGGTCACTTATGACCTGTGTCCTCAGGCAGTCCTTCCCCCTTCCCTCACTCCCCTCTTCCTTTGGCTGCATTGCAGTAACTTGTGTACTAGGAGCCTGAGCCCCTTCCCCAAAGCTCAGCCCAAGCTCTCTTGAAGGCCTGAGCCTAGCTGGTCTTACATGCTGCCCTGCTCTCCTCACCTTGACTAACTCGCCAGGACTCCCAGGACAGCCTTTCCCTGCTCTAGACTCTCTCCTTGCTTTGGTAGGGAACCAGACAGGGGGTTTACTGGGCCCCTTCATCTTTTCCTCTTGAGTGTAAGAAACAGGCTGCTTGTTCTGCTCATGCTCAGTTTTGCAGCCTGCACACTCCTGGCTCTGGGGGGTTCCTCCTAGGCAGTCCTCTCTAGGGTTTTACTAATTGACTCTTCTTTACAGCGCTCCCTGTCTTGAAATGAGCTAGGTACAGCCAAGCTCTGGTTGCTTCCCACTCTGCTAGTCTCATGTTAAGCCCAGCTGCGCTCACCACCCCAGAGTGACTCTCCCCACTACCTCTCCAACTAGAGCCTGTGCAACCATCCAGACCAAGGCCACCACTGTATTTTCTCACTGCTTCCCCGACCACCTGGTGGAGGAAGTAGCCCTTTACAAGCAGGACACACACCACCTCTGAAGGCATCGGCTCCTGACAGGGCCTCTCGCCTACTAGCCAAGCATCACAGGACGTCAGTGCTGCCTCCGGGCCTCCTCCCCTCCGGCCTGCACAAGCCCTTTGCATTAGGCGGCCCACCTGGGACCTCAGCCAGCCCTGCCAGGCCCTGGTCAGGCTCTCCCCCTCCTCCTCAGCCCAGGACGAAGGCCAGCGCACAAAAGCCTGCCGCCTGCCCTGTCTGCTGGCAAAGGGCAGAGAGGCACGCCTGCCTCTGCTTCACCCAGCACCTACAACTGCGTCACCACTGAGCAATGCGCCCATACGCCCCTGTGGCTCTCCCTTCACCTGCAGGTCAGGCATGGCTAGCAGCCCACAGGCTTTGTCTCCCTTGGCCAGGGCAGTTGCAAGCAGTTCAGGATCTAATGACAAGGTCTTTTTCCTCTGCATCTCCAAGAGCCCCTGCCCTAAGTACCTTCTCCCAAAACTCCCCCACACCAGCTGACCATCTGCAGTGCAGCCTCTCTCCAACACCCCCAGAACATCAGGCAACGGTTCACCTTCAGGATTTTAACCCACAAAAGACTCCAGGCTCTCACCCACACATTCCCCTCCAGGCTGCAGGCTCCCCGGGGGCCGGGACCAGCTCCCCAGCAGCCACAGCCCCTCCCTAGTCCCATCCCCCACGGTCCAGTGCAGACTGCCCAGGCCAGGCCAGCTCCTCCTTCGCCTCCACCACATCCACCCTGGGAGCTGCTCCCCAAGGCCGTGGGGAAAGTGGAAAGGTTCACAGGGAAACGAGCAGCCCAACCTCAGCTCTCCCCACCTCACCTCCATCATCCCCTGCCCCAACAGCCCCCTCTTGCAGGCCTGCCTCCCCTCCCACCCACCCTGCAGGCCTCCCCCACACCAGCCCCAGGCCTACCTGCCCAAGCTGGCCGGCCCTGCTGCGCACCCGGCCCCTTCTCCCCTGGCCAACGCCAGGGAGGCGATGGGCCTCCGCCTTCCCTCCTCCACGCCTGGGCATCCTGAGCAGCGCACACCGATAGCCACCGACCGTGGGGAGAACCGCTCTGGCACAGAGATCCAACGGCCGGAGCCCCAGGTGCATCTGTGTTCCCATGGCGATAACGGTCCCTCGGGATGGAAGCGGAAGGGGGAGCAGAAGGGGGCCGCCACGGGGGCTGGGGGAGATGGCCCTGCTGGACTCACCCCAGCACTGCCCGCCCCGCCTGCAGGCACCAACCCTGGCGGCAGCCAGCACTTGCTGGGAGGGCGTTCACATCTCCCCCTTGTTTCCCCGCTGCTCTCCCAAACATGTTTTCTTTTGGGTGCAGCAGTTTGGCCCTGAGATTTGCAGGAGGACAGGGGTGCCCCCAGTGCTGCCCTCATGCTCAGACAGCAGGAGGCTGGGCTACAACGGGGCCCATCTTTCCCTTTCCCCACCAAAGCCCCCGGGCTGGGACCTCACCTGGGCACGTGTTGGCGCTCCCCAACCAGCCTGGGTTACTGATACTGTGCACTGGAGCCAGAGCTTTAGGGGCACCGTGCAAGGCAGCTGGACGCTTGGTGCTGCCCGTGCAGGCAGGCCCCTCTGCGCTGCTCCCACGGGGCCTCCTGGGCAGCAGCTCTGCGCTCAAGCCCAGAGGCGGCAAAACAAGGCAGAGCCCCAGCGCTGAGCCTGGCCACAGCTGGTCTCTGCTGGCCCCTCTCCTCAGCCCTGGCCCTCGGCTGTGCAGCAGCACAGTGCTGCCCCTCAGGCTCCTGCAGGGGCTGGGGACCCCCTGCCGCGGGCCAGGCCCTGGCTGCTGGAGCCAGCCCGCGGCCAGAGCTGGTCGGTGCCTCCCGGCCGGCAGGCAGGGCCCTGGGCCAGCACGGCCACAGCCAAGGCCCGGCCCTGCCGGCCGCAGCGGGAGGGCTGCCGAGCCCCGGGACGGCCACGGGGCCGGGGCAGAGGGCGCGAGAGGACGCTGCCCTGCCCTGGGCGCAGCAGGACGCTGCCGCCGGCTCCGGCACCCCGGCCATCCCCAGGGCCCCGAGGCCGGCGCCAGGGCCGGCGCCAGCACAGGCCCCGGGGCTGCTCCCCGGCACCCGGCCCGGCCCCCGGGCGCAGGGCACCCAGGAACCCCGGCCCCTGCGGCAGAGCCCAGCCCCTGCCGGCAGCCGCCCGGCCCCGCGGCCCCGCACTGCCCGGGCACTAGGGGCCCCCGGGCTGCCCCCAGGCCCCGCCACGACCCGCCCTCCCGCCACAACATGGCGCCCCAGCGGGGAACTGCCCAGGCCTCACATGGCCCAAGGGTTGCCACAGCAACGCCCCAGTGCTGCCCTCCTGGTGGCTGAGGAGAGCAGGAGGGCGGGGCTGGGTGTGATGGATGGCTCTGCCAGCCAATCCGAGTCCAGCACGGGGGAGGGGAGGGAGCGGTGGGGCCTGGTGTGGGGGAGAGAAGAGGGAGGAGAGAGAGGGAGCGAGGGGGGCGAGAGGGGAAAAGGGTGCAAGAGAGAAGGGGAAGAGGTGAGGGAGAGCAGCAGGAGAGAGGGAGCGGGAGGGAGAGCGGGTGCGAGCGGGTCGGGGGGGCGGCGGGTGCGTGGAAATGCCGGCGGGTGCCCTGGCGCTGGGGCGGGGGCAGCGGGGCTGGCGGCGGGGCTGCTTTGGCCCAGGAGCTGCCGACGGGGCTGGTGGGGCTGTGACCACGGGACAGAGCGGCCTGGGCCAGAGGGGAGCTGGCCGCCAGTGCGACGGGCCACCCTGCCCCGGCCCCGTCCGCCGGGGCGGCTCACTGGGGTGTTGGGTGCAAGAAACTTTGCCCCTGTGGCAGCTCTGAGACCCATTGGAAAGCGTTTCCCTGAGCTGCTGCTGCCCCCGCAGCCCCCAGGTGCTGCCCAGAGCTGCGTTTGGGAGCTCCTGGGCAAAGGCTGACCAGGTGGCTGGTGTGCTCGCGAGGTGCCCTTCCCCATGTTCTCTTTTGTTTGGAAAATTGCATTTTGGCATGGCTCTGAGAGAGGCTGTCCCCATACGTCACGCCGTGCCCCAGCCATTGTTCTTGCTCCATGCCTCTTGCTTTGCCCTGAGAGCTGGGACCCTGGAAGCAGCCTGCAGGGTGTTTCCAGAACAGCTCTGTAGGTGTAAGCAGTTTTGGTTTTGGTGGGACAGGAGGCCCTGCTGCCTTCAGTTTCATGATCACTGCTCCCACGCAGTCACAGAATCACTGAATCACAGAACTGTGGAGGTTGGAGGGGACCTCTGGAGATCATCTAGTCCAACCCCCCTGCTCAAGCAAGGCCATCTCGAGCCCGTTGCCCAGGATTGTGTCCAGATGGCTTTTGAGTATCTCCAGGGAAGGAGACTGCACAGCCTCTCTGGGCAACCTGTGCCAGTGCTCCGTCACCCTCCCAGTCCAGAAGTTTTTCCTCTTGTGCACATGGAACTGCCTGTGGTTCAGTTTGTGCCTGTTGCCTCTTGTCCTGTCGCTGGGCACCACGGAGAAGAGTCTGGCCCCATCCCCTCGACACCCTCCCTTCAGAGACTTGTACACATTGATGAGATCCCTTCTCAGTCTTCTCTTCTCCAGGCTCCACAGGCCCAGCTCTCTCAGCCTTTCTTCAGAGGACAGATGCTCCGGGTGGCCCCTCATCATCTTTGTGGCCCTCCGCTGGACTCTCTCCAGTAGCGCCATGTCTCTCTTGTCCTGGGGAGCCCAGAATTGGACACAGAGCTCCAGGTGAGGCCTCCCCAGGGCTGAGGAGAGGGGGAGCAGCTTGGTCATGGTGAACCCTGTTACCAAGAGGCAAGGACACCATGTGTGCACTTCAGACTAGAGACATGCTGGCATAGATAGCAGGGGGCAGTGCAATGGTGAAATGGGGTTCCCACCCACAGAGCAAACCCTGCAGAGCCCAGGGCCAGCAGGAACCAGAGGTGGGCTGTGCAGGAATGGCAGGAGAGGGCTTTGCTGAGCAAATGACCTCTGCAGCACCTTGGTGCCTGTGACAGACTTGAAGTGGTCTCTGGGAAGGCCAAGGTGTGCCTGAGGAAGTCCCTGGGCCTGGACAGCCTGCAAGCCAGCTGCCCTGTGGATGTCCCTGATGATATCAGGGATGCCCTGCACAGTCCCTGATGATATCATCTGGGGCTGAGAAGAGGTTCAGGGGAAGGAAAGCTGGAAGATTTATTTACGAGTGCAGGGACATGAGTGGAGAGCTTGGTGTGCTGTGCTTCGCATTGATGAAGCACACTTGGCTGTAGATGGGGTGGACTTGGCCTAAAGGCAGAGGTGGGATTAAGTTGTTTGGGCCCAGGTAGGAAATCTGAGATGCCCTGGGCACTTCCCCAGCAGCCACTCCAAAAGGGCATGGTTTTTCTGTAGGTCCCACGCTGTATCTGCTCGAAACGTGTGGTTGTGCTGGACACCCTAGACATTCAACATGGCCCCTTCCAGCCTCTTTTCAGGTCATTAAGGCAAGAGTCTGCACTGAATTCCATTAGCTGTTTGCACTGTAGGGATCTGCATGTGCCTCAGCTTCATAGTAAGTGGCGAGAGCTCTCGTAGTAGTAGGCATTGAGGGTCATTTCAGATGAGCACCTGGCCCCCACTTGATGCTCTAGAAGGATGTGGTCTCACAGTTGCTCCATCAGAGCAAGCAGGCACTGGCACATGCCTTGGACCACCTCTGTCTCTTCTCACGTCACTAGGTGCTTGTGTGCGGGTGACTGAGACCCACTGCAGGTCCTGCCATGCAGCTTTGTCCGTGACCCTGAGGTGCCCAAGTCCCTCTCTCTAACTTCTGGGGCTCTGGGCAATGCAGTGTCAGGGCTTGGAATGAGCCAAGCTGGGCTGCAAGCTGCTCTCCAGAAGGCCACAGGTCTCCCATTGCATCTCTGCATCATCTAGGAACGTCATGGAGAAGCCACCTAGGTATTAAGGCCATGAAAATGCTGCTGGGCAGCAGGTTGTGGGCAGCTGAAATGAGCCCAATGTCTTCCTGGCTAGAAGGGGAACGTTGAGACCCACCTCAGATGCTCAGAGAAAGGCTGGTGAGTGTGTTGATCTGCACTTTGGAAGGGGATTCCTCTGCTCTCAGCAGTGTCATTCCTCTTTAGGGCAACTTGGGTGCAATTGTCCTCCACCTCAGAGGTGTGAGCACAGGGCAGCTGGGAACAAGACAGATGGACAGGCCAGCTCTCCTCACCCTGCACTAAAGCCAGAGTGAATCCTTTTGCCTCTCAGGAATCCCAGCTGTTCGCTCTGAGTGCAGGAGCAATGCTGAGGATGTCTATCTCCTCCTGGCAAACTCAGCTGGCACAAACTGGAGCTCAAGCCTTGCAGCTCAATGGCAGTCCTTCCGAGATGCGTGTGTTATAAAGGACCCCAGGCATTCACCACTGAGTCAGAGTCAGACTCTCATACGATCGTTTGTTTCAGCTCGAGCTGGGTGCCTCCAAAGAGGGACCCAGAACAAAGACATTCTGGGCTAATTATACTCCTTCCAGTCTTATTTCCCTGCCTGCCAGTGACAGTCTCTTCCAGTCTTCTTTCCTGAGTTGCTGGTCTCTTTCCTTGTGAATGGTTCGTGCCTACATCCCAGGACGGTTGCTGTGTTCCTGCTTCACAGTGCCGTATCTTATCTGGAGGTTAACCGTGACCTCTGTCCATTGTGTGCTGTATGTTGGAGGGCTGATTCTGGCTGGTTCTGCAGTTGTTGTGCCAGCAGTAGCCCACAGGTTTGGTTAAAGTTCAAGCTTAGGCCTGCAGGCTTCGCTACTCCAAGCACTGAGGCTAACTTTAATCAAGGTTATGCCAAGGGAAAGAACAGGAGTTTTCTTACAAATCCCCCATTTGTTTTTCTGGCTGTTTCTTAGTAATGTATCCCTTTTTCAAGACGAGCAGCCAGCCTCCATAATTGTATCTTGTTATGGAAACAGTGTGACCGTAGGTTTCTGAGGAGCAGAGTCTCATGCAGGGAGAACAGGAAAAATAATGATTTATTTAAATGACTGTACAGCATAGTAACAGCTTGAGCTGGCTGCCTCTGGAGAAGGACGCCGAACAAAGAAATTCTGGGGTAATTAGACCCCTTACAGTTTTATTTTCCCACCTGCCAGTGAAGGTCTCCTCCAATCTTCTTTACTGAGATGGTGGTCTCTCCCCTTCTCATTGGTGTCTCTCTCCTTCTGACAGCTCCTGGCCTACAGCCCAGGCTGGATGCCATGTCCTTGTTTCTCCCAGGCCCTTATCTTCTCCAAGGTCAACCCCAACCCACGTGCATCCCATCTTGTCTCCTGCAGTCTACTTTGTAGCCTCATTAGCTAGTTTTGTATCTTTGTCAGCTAGTTGTAACTGGTTTTGCAGTTACAACATTGGCAATGTCACAGCCTTAGCAGTGATTCTGGAGTTCCTGGACAGTTCAGCCTTGAGGCCTGCAGGCTTCATCCTCAGGAGAGTTCAAATGGCTGTCCTGAGCGACATCTATTTATACTACGTCCATGATTTGTACCATTAGCCAAATCAGGTGTCATCTAGCCACGGTGTGTCATATTGGAAGTCACGTACCTTTCAAATTTCAGGAGGAAGTTTCTCCTTTGCTCCCCAGCGAGGACTTCTCACCCGGGCTTTTTGCTAGTGACTTTACCACTAGTCGTTTGTACGTGCCGAGGTCATGGTCGATCACTTGGGAAAGCGGAGGGTGAAGGTCCTGCCACCTTCCCCCCCACCTCCCCCCCAACTAGAGTCAAACCATCCACCTCACAAAGTGGCCGTACAGCTGCCTCTTGCCTTCGTGGTATAAATAGACCTCAGTGTCTACTGATCAGCATATATTAATTCAGTATGTAACAGCAGGGCTTGTGTCTTTCGCAATAACTACCACACACAGAGGTGTAAGAGGATTATGAGCAGTAAAGAGAACAATGTTGATGCTAGCAATATCACTACCGGGTGAAGCATAAGGTTAAAAATTCCTGTTGCTGTTAGTGACCATTCAGAAAGAGTTCCTCACTAATGATGTTCTTTTGATTTTTCTTTTGTACTGGTTTAGTGTAGAATTGGACTGCAGCTGCTGTTGAGATGTAATAGGAGCTGAGTAATTCCAGTTGCATCCCAGGATCCCAGGAAAGTTACGGATACAAATCTTTGGGTGATTGCTTGCATCTACAGCAATAGTATTTATGATTATAAAATGACAAAGGGTTCTCATACAAACACATCAGACAAGGCAATCGAGTTAAATTACAAATCAATGTTTCAGAAAACCAAACAGAGAGAAGCAAAAGCTTTATCATTATGCCACAAATCACAAGTCACTTGAAAAGGCGCCAAGGTGTTGCTGGGTTGTTAAGAAAGCCTTTCTGCACTGATTTGGTTTGGAGACTCAAGAACTGAGATGCAGCTGTGCTTTTGCAGCCAGGCACTAATTCATTAAGCGCAAAGTATAGGCATTCCTCTTTTTCGATTGTAATCCCGTTCCCAATAGTGCATTAAGACAAACAAGAAGTTATGTTAGCATTTTTAGTTATTGAAGGCAGAACCCTGAAGGAGATAAGCCAGCCTTAACTAGCATAATCCTTCTGTTAAGCAAACATGAAGATGGTACTGCTCTTTTGGAAGTTTGTCTGCACCTCTTGAAAAAGCAGGTATCTCCCTAAGAGACAGCATCTCGAAGATGTACACAATATGCTAAACATTTCTCTCTCCTCAGAGTTTTTGGATTCCCCTGTCTCTAGTCATTGTGAATACTGTCCACCCTCCCGAGCTGATCCGCTTCCCTGCGGGCTCCTTACTCCTGGGGACCTTCTTGGACAGAGGGGACCTTCTCTCTGCCTACGTCCTACATTTCCACAGAAATAACATTCCGGTCCCTCACTGTCTCCCCATCTTCTCCTGTCTCCTTCTTGTCCTTGCCCTTGGCATTGTCCTAGCCTTCCTCGGCCTCCTCTGTCTCTTCTTCTACCCCTTCCTCTAATTTGCAAGTTCCGTCCTGAAGCTGCTGCTAAGAGATTAGCCTCTTCTTGTTTTTCCTTTTTCCGTTCCTTTGCTTGCTTCACTTTCTGTTTCTCCTCTCTCCCGTCATAGACCAATACTGCTACACTTGAAATCCTTTGTGAAGTTTGCCTTGCCACCCTGGCATGTGCTCCTTCAACTATTTCGGGCTCTCCGGAGTGGCCTGATGGACAAATACACTAATGGCTAGTGCATCATTCCAGTTCTGGAAAGTCCTTCCCCCATAGTTCAACAAGGCTTGCCCTAGTCGTCCCCAAAAATCCCTGGCCTCTTTGTCCAAGCTCTGTCTACGCTCCTGCACTTTAGTCCAATCCACTCCTAATTTCCTACATGCTCTAATAGCTTCTACCAAGTTCCGGAGTCCTGTCTGGCAAGTGACTCTGTCCCCTGCGTTACTGTAATCCCAATTTGGATCGTTTGCTGGCTAACGATTTCTGTTTCCCCCAGTCTGTTGTACAAACTTTGCCTCTTTATTAACTATTTTATCTCGCTCGTTTGGTCAGAACAACTCTCTCAAGAGTACTTGGGTGTCCCGCCAGTTTGGATTATACCCAGTGCATATATATTAGAAAACAGCTGAGCGCTCCTTTCCGCATCCTCCCTCAACCTGGCCATTTTGCTTGCCCACAATGCTCAATCACTCGGACTCCAGGGCTGGCTAGTGAATACATGCAGTACCACGTGAGGGGGGTTAGCTCCCCCCGCAGCACTCGGTTGTAATGCTGCTGCATTAGGTAAAACATTAGAAACCATAGGATGGAGTCCTGCCACGGGAGGAGGGGAAGTCTGAGTAAGGCAAGGAGAGGGACAGATAGACAGATCTTCAGGAGGCACCACCAGAGGAGTGTAAGGCGGAGCAGTAGCTCCTGGGGAGTTATTTGGGACACCTATATCTGCTGCAGCAAGAGTAGTTTTACACAGGGTGCCATTTGTCCTCCTTGGATATCGCCGGTCCCGTGCTCAGTTATTCCACACATACCAATAATCCATTCAGTGAGGATTTTCATCTTCCAATATACGTCATAGCATAGCGAATTTCGTAGAGTCGAAGGCTCCTTCTTTGGGTTAACCCCCACATTAATTGTCAGATGGACAATCATCCTGACATCAAGTGACAGCTAGCTTTTTGCATAACTTTACTGTACTGCCTTTTGTCTTCTTTTTTCCTTTTCCTTTTCTAATTTTGGACGTTTGGAGCCAAGAGGGTCCAATGGTGATTGGCTACACTCCCATCTGGGGTGCCAAAGTGCTGTGGAAACACTTTGACCCTAGGTGTCCGAGGAGCAGAGCCTCACGCACATCTAGCAGCAAAATTTGATTTATGTAACTGATGCTGCAGCATAGTAACTGCTGGAGCTGGGTGCCTCCAGGGAGGGACCCTGAACAAAGAAATCCTGGCGTAATTAGACCCCTTACAGTTTTATTTCCCACCTGCCAGGGAAGGTCTCCCCCAATCCTCTTTACTGAGTCTTCTTTACTCTCCTTCTGGTTGGTGTCGCTCTCGTTCTGCTTGGTCTTGTCCTTCAGCCCTGGCTCGTTGCCATGTCCTTGTTCCCCACAGTCCCTTATCTCCTCAGAGGTCAACCCCAACCCACGTGCATCCCATCTTGTCTCCTGCAGTCTACTTCGTAGCCTCATGAGCTAGGTGTATATCTTTATTAGCTGCTTTTAATGGGTTTGGCAGTTACATCCTCAGCAATGATTCTGGAGTTCATGGACGGTTCGGCCTTGAGGCCAGCATGCGCAGGGTAGGCAGTGGTGATAGAAACAGAGCTGCATGTCATACCCCAGCTCTGCCCTTCCACCTGAGATGCAAGCCCTGAAGACAGCAGGGGCCTGCTCTTGCCCTGGGGTGACTGGAGAGGGCAGGGGAGGCCAAAGCTTTTCTCCCACTTTCCCTTGGCTATTGTAGGCCAGTAGAGCAGTTGACGCTTTGCAGCAAAACCAAAGTGTGTCCGGCTGCTCTATGCTGGCCTGGGATATTGGAACGAGTGGACACCCCGTCCCACCCAGGACAAGCCAGATTCTTGCAGGCAGCAACTTTTGCCCCTTGCCTTTGGCTCCCTAAAAAAAGAACACTCACTCCAGCTGAGGAAACGGGGCTGTATCTTTGCGGGAAGTACAACAAAGCCATGAAGTGGTAGCACAACAGGGGCTGTGCTTGAGGAGTCGAGCTGTCCTGTGGCGGCGGGAGATGCCAGCAATGAGCCAGACCTTCCAGCACACTTGCGTGTGTCCGTGGTGTGCAGCACCATGGCATTGGCACAGCTGCGTCAGCTCTGCTCAAACGGAGTCACCTCCTGGCGGGAGGGTGCCACCTCACCCATGCTCTCTGGAGCCAGGGACACAGTGCTCCGAGGTGGAATCTTGATGCTCTCCTTGGCACCCTCAGGTTCATGATGGTCTGTGACACCAGGCAACGGACTAAAGGTTCAGCATCATTTTCCAGGGGCTGGAGGGCTGCGAGAGAAAGGCACCGAGCTGAGAACAGACTCCCACCTTTGCAGAGATCCCAGGAATCCCCCGCCAGGCAGGGCCAGCCCCACTCAGCTCTTCCCATGGGGAGGAGGCAGCAGGTAGGACAAATGGATCAGCTGGCACTTGCCGGTTGGCCAAGCCCCAGATGCCCCCCAAATACCCCCTGCTCTCCCCCACATACGGACACAGAGCCTTCCTCGCCTGGGGCAGGCCAGTGAACTGGAGCTCACTTCCCAGCCTCCTCCCTCCTCCCTGCCAGGGCTGCCTGACACAGCGCTGCTCTCACTCACCAGTGCACATCTCCTGCACCTTCTCCTTTCTCCGCTTCTTCACTTGCTGCCCGATGAGCCCTAGGCAAACACCTCCGCTCACCCCTCATACTCCTCACCAAGCCCCGAGCAGCACAGCTCCCATCTGGCCTTGCCAGCTTGGCCATGAAGCCTCCTCCCCTTGAGCAAGGCTGGCCCCAGCCCCGTCCCCAGGGTCCCCAGGGTGCAGGACCCAGGGACGGTGGGAGGGACTGAAGACCCTCCTGTGTGCCCGTCTGGGTGGGCAGGCATGGCCCTGGGCTTGTGGCTCACCAATGAACCTCACAGCTGCCTCCCGCAAGGATGCGTCCGGGTTCTCCAGGTATGGCAGGCTCAGGCACAGGTGTTGCGCTGCTCTGCTCCTGTCCCTCAGCAGCTGCAGACAGCACAAGGACAGGGGGTTGGCACCGAGCCTCCCCAGAAGGCCAGGCCTGTCCCTCCTCCCTGCTCCGGCCTCCTCTTCCTTCCTGTTCACGCCTCCCAGCTAGAAGCTGGCTGGTAGCCAGGTTCAGAGGGAGCAGAGGGCAGAGCGGGGCCTGTGGGTGCTGAGATCCCCGCCATGCTTCTGCCAAGGCCCAGCCAGGCCAGGGGCCCCTTCAGCACCCCAGCGGGCACTTAGAGCAGAGGGCCCTGCAGCACAGCCCAGCACAGCGGGGGCTCTGGGCTGCAGCAGTGCGTGAGGGGCACAGTTGTGCACCCTGCACACTGGCCATGGTGGCAGGCCTCGTCCCGCCGGGGCCCCGGGGGCTTTGGCCACGTCCTTACCACGTACTCCCCGATCTTCCACGTCTCCGCTCTTCTGGCCAGCTGCTTGAGCTCCTCCCACTTCAGGAACTGTGCAGCACTGACCAGGGCTTCCTGAGAGGCCTGCAGAGCAACAGAGACCAAGAGATGCCACCGCAGCCACAGCACACAGGAAGCTGCACCTCATGCTGCCATGCGTTCCAAGGCACACTTGGCAGCAGCCCTTGCCTTGCTGCTCACCTCCACCCACGGCATGTCAGCATTGCTTCCCCAAAACACTGCTCCCTACCTGGGCCACTCTCTGCACCTTGTCACTCACGTGGAGGAAGAGCGGCACCAGGCTCCTCTGTGCATGCTGCTTCAGGTTCCATTTGTTCTTCCCCACCACAATCTCCAGCAGGTCTTTGAAGAGGAGGATGGAGAGCTCTCGCACTCTGCTGTCTTCCTGCGGGCAGGGAGGAGAGGAGGGCAGGCCTCAGCAACGACTCCAGGAACGGGGCCCGACAAGAGCGTTTGCTGTTGTAAGGCCTCGTCCTCTCTGGGCACAACTGTCCCCCAGCCCGGCCAGAGGTCGGAGCTGAGGACAAGCCTCTGCTGAGGCAGCCTGGACAATGAGGGTTGTCGGCGGCAGCAGCACGACAAGCTTCCCTGGGCTCTGTCTCCCTCTCCCTCTGGAGGGAGCTTCTTGGATTTCCCGAGGGCTCCATCAGGGCCCCCGCACAGAAAAGGACAGAAAGGGACAGCCCCAGGGCACAGCCTCTCCCTCACTCTCTAGCCTGCTCCTGCTTCTCTGCTCATCACTGCCCCAGGCCACGGCCGAGAGCAGACAGGGGGCTGGTTTGCTCTACTCCCACAGCCCAGGACACCAAGGCCAGCACAGGCCATGGGCTGAGAACCACAGGGCAAAAGGTTTCCTGACACACAGCAGGGCCTGTGCGGGGACGCGCCAACAGGCACATATGCAGAGGGGCACACAGCACCCAGACCACGCATACGGACCCCCGGACACACCAGCAGAGCCCCGGCTCTCCCACCAGCCTTACGTCATCAAAGCGTGGCAGAAGCTTCTTGGCCAGCTGCAGAACAATCGGGTTGGAGCCCTTCTGTTCCAGGTAGCTGAGGATGTTTCTCAGCAGCATCAGGCTTCCCACACACACTTTCCTGCAAGCATGCTGCAGCCACTCCATGCTGTCTGGGAGCAGGCTCTGCATTCTCCTTTTCTGTGGGAAACACACAACTTTCTTTGTGGGAAGCAAGGACAGACCCCCCCCCACCCAAAAGTGCTCTGTGTGCTCTTTTCCCATCAGGGCTCAGTGGCCAGGGCCAGGGCTCTGCACACACACAGGCCTTGGGCACAGAGGCTGCAGTGCAGGGCACAGATCTCCAAGGGGGCCCTCAGCAGGCACTGGCCTCTGTAAGGACAAAAGCTGCTGCCTCAAGGCCCAGGAGCACCTGGCTGCATTTGCCCGGCCCTGTGCTCCAGCTCATTGTCCCTCTCCCAGATCTTCCCAGTGGGCATTGGTGCCTTTCTCCTTGTGCAGCACGGCCAAGGGCCTGGCATGACACTTGGGGCAGATGAATGGGGCAGCGGAGACTTGGGAGCAGCTACCGCACCTCCGGATTGCCAGCAAAGTCCAAGCCACTCTCTGACCCAGTGTCTCCTGTCAAGCCCCAGGCTGCCAGCACGGCTTCACCCGCCTGCCCCCCTCCTCACCATCTTGGGTCTCTTCAACAGAGTCACGAGGCCTCTGAACGCCAGTCTGCACATCTCCAGGCTCTCACTCTGCACATAACTCTGGACGAGTGGCAGGACCTCCTCATCCATGTCAGCAAGCTCAGGGCATTCCAGCAGCTGAAATGCACTCAGCACTGAAAGACTGGCAGAGCTGGCAGGACTGCCTGCAGCGTGCAGCTCTCCATCCCACCCACCATCCAGGGCAAGGGCACCAGGCCCTCACAAAGCTCAGCCCAAACACAGCAGGCATTGTGCAGACACCCCTGGGCCCTGCTCCCAGCCCTGCACCTCATGGCACGCTGCACACACCGCTCGCCTCCTCCTCCCGTCCCCTGAACCCTCTGCAGCCTCTTGTTCTCATCCCTTGGAGGAGCAATTGAACACACAGAGAACTGCCACAAAGGAGGCACAAAATACAAGTGCTTACGAGTGGTCGCCCAGCAGAAACGAGCCAAGGCCGGGGCTACTAACAGGAGCGTATGCATTGCCCCGGCTCCATTCACCAGCATCACCCCACACGCATGTGCACAAGCGAGCTACAGCATTTAGAGGCCCCTCCAGAGAGGCACCGCTTGCCATGAGGCCCACCTCGACAAAGAAAGCCATGACGGGCAGCTGATGAAACTGGTCCTCCCTCCTCAGAAGCCTTGCCAGCTGGTGGAAGAGCCAGCAACGCAGGTGACTGGGAGCCCCCCTCATCGCTCTGTCAGAGGCAAGAAGGCAGTGCTGGGCCTCAGGTGAGCAGGCAAACCTCCTCTGGCATCTCTCTGCCCTCTCGAGCCATGTCCCTCCAGCACAGGGCAAGGCAGGCCAAGGCAGTGCTTGGCACGCAGCTCCTGCAGCCAGCGGCATTTCATCATGGAGCACTGCTCTTGCCCTACCACACCTTGCCATTAGAAAGCCAGCGTCAGTCATCATTACGTTCCTTTTGGTGGGAGACCGGAGAAACAGCCTTCCTGCCCAGGCGGCATGGCCTGCCCACACATCCCCGCTCCTGCCCGCTTTGGATTCCTGTGCCCCTGGGCCCTCCCCATGTTCTCCTGTGCCTCTTGCACCTTTCCTGGGGCTCTGCCCTCGGGGGCACTGCAGGCACACCGTCCCCAGTGCTCTCGGTCATGTGAGCCCAGGCCCCACAGGACGGCACTCCAGGCCTTTGGGAGGGGACCACTCCTGCACGCGACCCTCTCCCACAGCTCCTAACACCACCTGCTCCCCCAGCAGCTCTCCAAGCTGGGCAGCATGGCAGCTCCCAGGGCCCTTCTGCTGGGCGAGCCCTTGCCACAAGGGCTGAGGCTGCAGCCCCTTTCTTGGAGAACTGGCGCTCCCCCTCCCCCAACAAGAAGCACAAGGGGTGGCACACCCCACATCCAGGGAAGAGGTGCTGGGCCACAGCAGGCCGGAAAGGGCTCAACCTGGCCAGCACCACCACTCCCTTCTGGGAGGTGTCCGCATGCAGAAATAGGTCCCAGCCACCCTTCCTCTCAACAGCCACGGCTATGGTCTCATAGTGAGCACAGCGCAGCAGACTTTTCATGGCCTGCACGGCGCACCTGCATGCACAGCAAAGCCCAGGTCATACTGGCAGCCTGGCCCTGCCTCCAGGTGCAGCGCAGAGACAGGGCCACCGGGATCGAGCACCTGACGTGGCTGGTGGGACGGGACTCATCCCCTTGGCATTCCCTCAAAAACATATTTGCTTCCTGGTGGCTGAACTCTGCTGTGAAGACCATCTGCAAGAGCAGCGCCAGGAAGAGCTGGGGGAAAAACGCCTTCACCGTCTCTGGGCAGACGGGCTCCCGGACGATCTCACACAGTGCCCTCGTTGCCTGCAGAAAACACCCAGACACACCTCGCACTCCCGAGCAGCCCCTGGCATGCTTCCACAGCCCTCCAGGTGGGAGGCTCGGGCACAGCCTTGGAGCATGGGAAATGCAGATGGAGGCCTCAGCCTGGCTGCCTGACCAGGGCCAGCACCCGCAGGCTCTTTGGCCTCAGCTCCTGGTTGTACACAGTGAGCCTTCCTGCCTCAGCATGACCATCACCTCGGCAGGCTTCGTGTAGCGTGCACGCTCTGCCAGGCTCCCTGTCCCAGGCCGTGCTGCCTGCCCAGGTTTTGCAGGAGCCCTACTCCTGCCCCTCACCTTGCCCCGAACCTTACCCTGGCTTTCCAGCCTGCTGAGCGAGGTCGGCGGATGCAGGGACAGGGTATGCAGGATGGACATTTCCTGGGCATGGCCAGCCTGGCTGTTTGTGTGCAGAGAGGCCAGGCAGCACTTGGCAGCCCTGTGCGCTGGCGCAGTCGGAGGCCTGGCACTGGGCATGTTGTATCCATGGGCCCAGGAGAGGTCCCTGCTTGGGGACACTCCGGCAGGGGAGAGGGCGAGAGGGGGCCTAGAGAGGCAGGCACCAGCCTGGGGGCACGGGAGGCCTCGTCCCCTGACTCATGGCCAGCGGAAGGATGCAGTTGTTGTCCCTGTTGGAGCTGGACTGCTTGTGCAGTGGCCACTCCTCCAGCAAGCTCAGCAGCTCCCGCAGCATGTCCAGCGCAAGCATCGGCTTATCCATCAGCACCTTCCACATGCTCACGGCAGTGCTGCAGGCCAAGAGCGCTCTGTCAGTGGTGCCTCCTTGGCCGCAGCACCGTAGCCTGGGCCAGCCCTGGAGGTCCCCAGCTGTGTGCCAGCCCTGCCCCTGCCCACCCCCTCCTCGCTGAGAGCCCCAAGAGGGTCCTGTCCAGGCAGGCACGACGTGACCAAGCTGAAGCCCCTTGCACCATGGCCCAGGAGAGCCAGGAGCAGGTGCTGTGCTGGGTAGCAGCACCATGGGGCATGTGGCCAGAGGGCCAGCAGGGCAAGGCAGGATGCTTGGGAGCAGGCTCACAGTGCACTGGCTCTGCAGGCAACCCTAGCTTGCTGGTGGCCAGCAGGCTGCAGCTGCTGCTGGGACTCTTGGAGCCAAGCCTCTGGCTAGTCCCCGCTCAGCGACAGTGGGAGACACAGCAGTGAGAGCGGGGCTGCTACCAGGCAGCAACCAGTACTCTAGGTGCCACTCAGAGCTGCTTCCTTCTCCACCACCACCTCCGTACCAACCCCAAGGCCCCCTCAGCCCCACTCATTAGGCATCCCTTTGCTCATCCACGTCTCCTCAGGACCCCATGGCCAACAGTCCCAGCAAGGGAAGTGCTCCTCACCCTCACGATCACGCTGATGTTGCTCGTCCACAAAAGGCAGAGCTCATTGTCGGCTTCCCTCTCCTTCTGGGGCTCCACATACTCTGGATCATCCTGCAACATCGCCCGGCCTGAACAGCAGCAGAAAGACACAGTGGTCAGGAGGAGTCATGGAGAGCTGCAGGTGGCAGACTCATGGCGTCAGAGAGCAACCAGCCTGGCAGAGACAAAGGGCATGCCAGGAATGTATGGGGAGCAAGATTCCCAGGGAGGGTCGGGGCCTATTCCAGGGCAGAGAAGGGCAGTTGCTTCAAAGGGTACTAAAAGCCCCACGGATTTGATTGGACTTTCCAGTGGGAAGCCCGACACAAGCCGTAGCCTCTGAGCAGGGGCTGCTGAGCATTTTCCAGGCCAGTGGTATCCAGGACAGGTACTAACAGCCTGCTCCCCTGCTCCTACATCAGCCGTGCCTCCTGCTCCTTTGCCTCACTGAGCAGAGGGGCCAAGGCAGTGCGATGCCTTCCCCGGCCTTGCCAGCATGGCCGCGTGCAGAAGCACACAGCCCAGCACTGCTTCTCTTACGTCTTCGCTGCACAATGAATCTGAAGAGGCAATGGAGAGCATCCAAGGCCCCACACTTGGTCTCCGCGTCCTCGTACGCACAGCAAAGGATGAGGCAGCCCACCAGCTGTCCCAGCATTGGCATGGGACAGCAGTGCCTTCCCATAGCAGGCAGGGCTCTCATCCACTCCTCCAAAGGGGTGCCACATCGGCGGAAGGCGGGTGGGACAGGTAGAAGGGCTGACGGGAGGCAGTCACCACCAAAGCCCTGAAGCCAAGACTCTGCCCAGGCATGGATCCCAGGGGAGCCAAAGCTCTCGATGGCCCTGCAGGCCTTGCCTGCCAAAGCAGCAGCCCAGCACAGGCAGCACTGCCAGGCTGCGGCTCACATCATGCTCCGTGCGCACTGCTCCCCTGCACAGGGCTGGGGGCACAGCTGGCTCCTGCGACAAAGGGACTGCAGAGAAAAGCCCATGGAGAGAGCGCCAAAGAGCTTTGCTTCAGGGCAGAGCCTTGCTCACTGCCTTAACCTGTGCCCACGCTTCCCTCCGAGGGACCCCTGAGCTGCACGGTGCTCTGGGCTGCTGCAAAGGGCCAAAGCGGGGGCTGCACGGTGCTTGGCTCCTTACCTCCAGCGAGGAAGAGTTGGCCAGCAACTTGCTCAGCCTCCCAATCCTCCCCACGGCCCTCTCACGCACAGCTGCTCTCTCCGTCTTGCTGAAGGGCAGCAGCATCTGCAAGGAGAAAGGCTACTGCTCTGCCCGGGGAGCTGACGTCCACTCCAGCAGAAGCAGCTCTGCTAAGCGCCTGCCTGCAGTGATACAGTGCACCAAGGCTTCCTCGGAGCTACAGCCAAGCCTGGAATGGCCTTCCTGCCCCTACAGGCCCCAGCCTGCAAGGCCCACCTTGCCCTCAGGCAGCCAGCCACACCTAAACCCCCTCCCAGCCTCTGCTCCTGTGCCTGCACATGGCCCCGGGTGCCCTCTTCAGGATGGCAGGGCTTTCAGGCCACACCTTCCCTAGGGGTCTGCAGTGGGCAGCCTGGCCTCCGACCTCCTGGCATGGCAGAAGAACCAAGCTTCCAGGCTCGACTCCCCTTGCAGGACACGCAGCTCCCAGTGGGTCTCTGCCCCATTCCGATCTGGCAAGGAAAGCACAAGGCACGGGGAGGCAGGGGGGCAGCAGCACCAGCTGCCATCTGTGCGGTGCCTAGAGAAGAAGGGTGACAGTCCTCGCACTGCTCTGGTGCAAGGAGAGCTTTGGGGGCAGAGGTGGCCCAGGAGTGTTCATGGAGGAAAGAGCCTGCAGCGTGCTGCCTGTACATGGCACTCGGGTGGGGAATGTCCACTCGAGGGTGTCACTTCCCTCTGCTGAGGAACAGGCCCAATGCAGACCACTCTTTGCAAATGCCACACCTGCAAGATCTTCTGCAGCTCCAGGAGGCTGGAAGTGGCCGACTTGAGCACCAGCACCTCCAACATGCTATCCATGGCATCGAGGGTCCATGGCAAGGAGGACAGGGGGTTGTGGCATTCCTTCCCCACTGCCTCTGACCCACAGCAGACTCAGTTGGACCCCTGCTGCCCAGGGAGGACACCCGCTGCCCTGCACGGGCCAAGCAGAGGCCTCAGGGCAGGAGACCTGCTGTGCACGGACCAGCCCCTGGGCACTGCCCATGGCCCAGCCCCGCGGAAGGGCATGAAGGCAGGAGGGTGGGAAAACAAGTCTGAGATCCTGCCCAGCCTTGGATCTATCTGGCAGTCGCCTCTCAGCACAGCGGAGCCAGGGGCAAGCCCAGAGGGGCTGGCGGGCTCCCTGTAGCTCACCCAGCGCCTACCTTGGAGTAGAGGGACATGTCCACGGTCTCCATGTCTTCTCTTGGAGGAAGCAAGAAGACACTCTTGAAGCAGGCATGGAGGAGGCTGCTCTTTTTGCCCTCCCCAACCGGCTCCACTGCACTGCAAAGAGAAAGAGAGAGAGACAGCAATGCCTCTTGGACACTGGTGCTGGGAGCGGTGCCTGGATTACCTGGGGCCCTCTGCCCTGCTGACAAGCCTGGGCCAGGGGAGAGCAGAAGCGCAGCAGACAGCACCGCCAGCCTCCTCCCACCATGGTGCACACCTCCCGGCCAGGGACGGTGCCATCAGGCACATGCTGTGCACAGGTCCTGGCCAAACCAGGGGCTCTGCTAGGTACCTCACTGCCGTGATAGCAAGCCTGGCTTGCTGACGCACGGCTGTGCCCAGGAGCTCCAAGGGCTCCTCTTCCAGCAGCACCTGCAGAGCACAACCCGCATTCAGCGCGGCAACTGCCACCACCCAGCACCAGCAGACCCAGGGCCCAGCTGGCCTCGCCCCTGTCCTCACACCCGCTGCCTCTCCCCTCACCTCGATATGCTCGGCCAGCTCCTGTCGGCAGCAGAACACCTCCAGGCCCAGGACAAGGTCTTGGCGCTGCTGCCTCCGCAGAGGCTGCCGATGGACGCTAGAAACTTCAGCTTCTGCGCCTCTTGCTGACAGACGGGGAAGAGAGACATGGGGGGTGCGAGAGGGGACAGGGAAGGCCAGCAGGACCATTTCCTGCACTCAGGGGGAATTTCCTGCCTCGCCATTTTGGGCCAGGGCAGCACCAAACTCCTGGGCCGGGGCCGGGGGCGGAGGGGCGGGGCCATGGCAGGGACGGGGCGGCTGCTGGGGCGCGGCCGTGGCGCAGGGACAGCCCGCCGGGCGGCCATTGGGCGGCCTGCGTGTCGCTCAGGGCTCACCCCGCCCCTCCCGGGCACCCATTCGCTCGCTGCCTCCCCTCGCTCCCCGATTGGCCGGGCAGGGGGCGGGCTCTCCAGCCGGCCGCCCGCGGCAGCTGCTGGCGCCAAGCAGAAGCTGAGGCTCGGCTCTGTGGAGAAAAGGAGGCTGCAGAGAGCCGCTCGCTCTGCCCGCAGCCCCACTGCCTCCGCGCAGCGTCATCCCGCCCGGCACCTGGCCCCTTCTCTGCACGGCACAGATTATTGGCCTTGCCAGTTCTGCTGGCACCCGGGGCCATGGCAGGGCTCCCAAGTGGGCAGAAAACCACAGGGACGTCGGTCAAAGAGCTGGTGAGCAGCCTGCACTGGTTCAGGCTGGAGCACGTTATACAGCGTAGAAATTACGCCCTCCACTCCTACAAGTAGGAGGATGTTGGCCCGTTCAGCTGGCACGGTTGGAGCTGGAGAATGATGCCTGCCCGTTGCCTAAAAGAACTTGTTGTAAAACCTAAAACCTTTTCCCTGTGTTTCACGAAAGCCAAACAGCTAACCTCGTGTGAACTCAAGGAGCAATTTCTCTGGGATGACTGCATGAAAACTGAGGGGTTTTTTCTTTTTTAGGAGAAAAAGCACTCTTTCTTTTCCAAACCCTTGAGTCTGTGTTCTTTGACCTTCATATGTGAGTCTATTTCAGCCTAGCAGGCTCTTTTCACACCTGTAGGTGTTGATGTTGACAAAGGCACCGATGTGCTTTCTAGTGTGGCATGCTAGCACCTATCCCAAGAAGTGGAACTCTCTCTGCTTATTGCGTTGTGGCCAAGCAATACATCCCCACAATGGAAGAAGGTGGAGGGCAGAAGCCTGGCTGTGACTGACCACAGGTGTTGCCAAGAAAGCTGGATGAATCTCAGCACAAAGGGAGCCACAGGCTGGCCTTTGTTTTAAGGCATCCTCTGGACTCCTGCAAACCCCTGAAGGCTGGAAATCCATCCTTCCAGGAGCAGAAACGATGAGCAGTAGAGGGAATGTGCTGCGCAGGTGAGCTGCAGCTGGTGCAGCAAGCACTGCTGGTTTGAAGCGGTGGCTTGCTCCTTTGCCCTTTCCCACAGAAATGCAATCTGATAATGGATGACATTTGTAAGAACAAAGAACTGCAAAGGTGGAGTTCTTCCCATGGAGTCCAGTGGCCTTTCCACCTACCGTGTCGAGCTCAATGCAATGGGGGAGGAGAAAGATGGCATGGATGAGAGAAAGAACAGCAATGCAAGAGTGACTCTTCTCTCTTCGAGTACTTCTAAGTGGGGATTGCATTGGTGGGAAGTCTGAAGTTGGCTAAATAAGGACAGGCAACCTTCTTGGCTCATTGGGAAGTGTTAGAGAAGGACATTGTATCTGACTGAGCTTCAGCTTAGTCTCAGTGCCTAAAGTAGATGAAGGCTGCGGGCCTCAAGGCCGACCTCTATGAACTCGAGAAACATTGCTGGCAATGTCCCTGCAAAACCAGTTAAGCCCAGCTACTAAGGCTGCAAACCCAGCTAATGAGGATATAAAATAGGATGCAGGAGACAAGAAGGGATGCACGTGCGTTGTGGTTGACCTTGGAGGCAATAAGGGACTATGCAAGAGAAGGACACGGCAACCAGCGTGGGATGTAGGCCAGGAGCTGTCAGGAGGAGAGAGCCACCAATCAGAAGGGGAGTGACCACCGACTCAGTAAAGAAGACTGGAGGAGACCTTCAGTGGCAGGCAGGGAAATAAGACTGTAAAGGGTCAAATTACCCCAGAATGTCTTTGTCCAGGGTCTCTCTGTGGAGGCAGCCAGCTGGAGCTGTTGTTTTGCTGTACTGTCATTCAAAGAAATAATTAATTTTGCTGCTTTATGTACGTGAAACTCTGCCCCTCGGAAACCTCGGGTGGGGCCATTACTACAAGAGGAAGTCCCCTAGATGAGGGGTTTGTGTCAGTAGCTGCACGAATTCCTTTGAAAACCCTGTCAAAGTCCTGGAGAACCACAGAATCACAGGACGGTTGAGGTTGGAGGGGACCTCTGGAGATCATCTAGTCCAACCCCCCTGCTCAAGCAGGGTCCTCTAGAGCCCATTGCCCAGGATCGCGTCCAGATGGCTTTTGAAAATCTCCAGGGAAGGAGACTCCACTGCCTCTCTGGGCAAGCTGTGCCAGTGCTCAGTCCAGAAGTTTTTCCTCCTGTGCACATGGAACTTCCTGTGGTTCAGTTTGTGCCCGTTGCCTCTTGTCCTGTCGCTGGGCACCACGGTGAAGAGTCTGGCCCCATCCCCTCGACACCCTCCCTTCAGAGACTTGAACACACTGATGAGATCCCTTCTCAGTCTTCTCTTCTCCAGGCTCTACAGGCCCAGCTCTCTCAGCCTTTCTTCACAGGAGAGATGCTCCGGGTGGCCCCTCAACCTCTTTGTAGCCCTCCGCTGGACTCTCTCCAGTAGGGCCATGTCTCTCTTGTACTCTCTTTCCAGCAGGTCAACCCGCAGCCTGTCCTGGTGCATGGAGTTCTTCCTCCCTAGGTGCAGGACCCCGCACTTGCCTTTGTTGAACCTCAGGAGGTTCCTCTCTGCCCATGAAGTTGTGATTGAACAAGGTTGTGGCTCTTTTTCTGGATGGTGGATGGTGGGATGGCAGCAGGACAAGGAGTCATGAAGGGAGGAAGGAGCATTCCATTAACTTCTGCACCTGGGTTAGGTTCTCGGGAGTGTTATTATTGTGGGAAGTGAGGACATATGCAGCGTGAGTGCCCAAGCTGTGCACGAATTCAGCCACAGTCAGGGGTGAATCCTCCTTCGGGAGAAAATCAAGATGTCGGCCGAACTGATCAATGACTCGTTGAGGAGGAGTACAATTGTATTAAATGTGTATGTATGTTTTTGGATGCAATCCCTTTGGCTAGTCAGGGCTGCATAACCAGGAAAGTTGCTGGAAAGCAAGTAACCTTTCTAGTGGCTGCAGGGGCTACTTTGTCTCTTTTGAATTATACAGATAAAAGGTCCCCCTCCAGCTGTAAAACAATATGCTGTCCTGCATGAGGTAGAGTAAAATATTCCAAAACAGAGGGATACCTATTTAGAACAGGGGATTTTGAAGCCCTGCATTTCTCCTTTTAATACACCCATTTTACCAGTACACGTAAACATCGCCTGGACAGTGAGGGAGATCCTGAGTATCGATTTGTACAGGCTGTACATGCTATTAATCACTATGTTGTCAGTTTTAACTCCAATTCCTGTATGGGTTAAGGGGTTTACAGTAATAGATTTAAGTTCCACTTTCTTTAGTATACCTGCAGGAGAAGAGAGTCAACTTTTGTTTGCATTTCCCTGGAAAGGACAACAACCGACCTGGACGCGACTTGCACAAGGATCCACTGGCTCACCAACTAGTTTTGCTCGGTTGCTGCAGAAAGGCTTACGTACCGTTGTTTTATGCTCTGATGTGGGGATTGAAGACACGAACCTTGTGTGTAGTGAAGCAAGATTGTATATTTTATAGTCCATCCTCTCTTATATACCTTAATGGGTGAGAACATACACCTTATCATGTGAGAATATCGCGGTAGTTACTGTGAGAACATACACCTTATCATGTGAGAATACCGTTGTGTTTCCAGATTAAAGTTACTTGTTATTTTGCTGCATTGCTACAAGCGGCGCTCTGCATCGAGAGTCTCTTCTCTCTCTGCCGTCCTTGCCCAGCTCAGGTGCCCCCGTCCGTCTTGGCACTGCCTCAAGTCTTCGGTGCACTTTCCCAGGGCTTGTGGCACTGAGAAAATACTTTGCTGCTGCTCCCAGTCGTCTTCTGGTACACATCGCCCCCGACACTCGGATTCCATGCTAATACAGGATGTAGACGATTTATTGCTTGCTAGGAGAACAAAAACTGCTTGTACCTCACATGCAATAATTTTGTGTACAGCCTTAGCTGAAAAGAGACATCGTGCATCCCCACCTAAGCGCCAGTTCTGTCAAGAAAGAGGAAAATATTTAGGATTCATTCTAACGGAAGGAAAAAGATCTATTGATCCTGAACACATGAAAGCAATTGAAGATTTACCTCGACCTCTGATGAAAAAGCAGATTAGGGTTTTTTAGGGGCAGTAGGCTTCTGTAGGCCATGGATTGCTGGCTTGGGGACTTAGTTAACCCATTAGTGGAAGCAGCTGAAGAGGAAGCAGTAGAAGCTATAAAGTGGACAGCCAGAGAGATTTGGCATTTAACAAAATTAAGGAGGCATTCGGTGAATCCCTGGCTTTAGGGCTCCCCCATTATAAAAAACCTTTCCAGCTGTACATTCATGAACAACAAGGGCTTGCCAGTGGAGTGCTGGCTCAAATGCTAGGTCCTCAACCCAGACCAGTCACGTATTCTTCAGTACAGTTGGATGCTGTCCTTCTGGGGACTCCTGGATGTATGCGTGCGGTGGCTGCTGCAGGAATCATTGTTGGGAAATGCCGAACCATAGTTCTGGGACTATAGCAGATAAATTGGGTGCATCCACAGCAGATTTGTATAAGTTGCAACATCCGTTGCGGTCCTCTGTGACGGCATTAGGGAAAAGACAATGGCTAATATCAGACGTGTTTCCTCGGTGGGAGGAGATGAATGAGCAAGACCACCGATTAATAGTAGACCCTTTAGGGGTATGTGAAGGAATACATGCCCTTAGTTGCATTCAAGCCCAACTTTGGCTACAAACAGTAGCTGCATCCCTCACAAGGGAAGGAGAGAATGGTATGCTTCCTGCAGAAATCTGAAACTTGATATGGGAAAAGAGTACTGTATTTGAAGGGAAATATCCAGCTTGGTGGCAAATGCTTAATTTTCCCATTCAATAAGGAGCAAAAAGTGATAACTGCTCTCGTTCTCACTATTCAAGAAGCACAGGTCTCTACAATCTCTCCTAGTGTGCCTCTAGGCCGGGTCCATGGGGATGTTACATTACGTCCTTTGGAACACAGGGGATGGGCACAGCACATTCGTGATAAGTGGAACACTATAGATTTAGCCACCTGGATGGGTTGGGATCAATTAGGATTTGTACGTGAAGGTAATGGCCTACAAACTCAAGACATTTGTTTAGCCACGGAACACAGTGTTTGTCATGTTGGGGTGCAGACCCAAAGTGCAAATGAGAAGGCAACTTTGGTCTCTCCTGGAAAGGGTTGTCTATGTTTGCGCAGTCAGGGCAGCACTGTTGTAATTGATGGTGCAATGTTGTATCACAATAATAGTTTAAATTTGTGCATGTGTAACTGTACAATGATGAAGGGATGTGGCTACAATTATACAAGCCCCGTAACAACTCACCAGTTACTCCAGGGGGATTATTCATGGATTCAAGAATTATCACCAGTACCTACTGGAATGCATCTCAGGTCAGTGAAGGAATGATTACACCATGAGCCGTTGCGGACATTACTCCAAAAGGTCAAAGAAACAGGGAAAAGTACCCTGATGACTGCAGAGCATGATACACAACAGAGTCAAGCGATACTTGAAAGAACCAAAAAGAGACGCGGAGCATAAATGGTGGGAAACTTTGTTTGGGTGGTCTCCCACCACTTCTGGCTTGTATGATTGTTTGCTGCATGCTGTAGGGATTCTGTTCTGTGTGATCATTGTGTGCTTTGCGCTCTCCTTGGGACTGTGTATAAAATTGTGGAGGCTGGCTGCTTGTCTTGAAAAATGGCACGTGATGGGATAGCTCACAGCACCGGAACCCTGCAATAATGGGATATAGGCTCTTCAGGAATGCTCAGCACGACCTACAAGAGCACAGGACATGTCGTTCAGGCTTCTCCCTGCTGGTCAGCCCTGATGTTCCAAAACAAAACCAAAAGTCAAGAGGAACGTGCCGTAGCTCAATTTGTTTTGTCAAAAGTTGAAACTACAAACTGACAACAGCAAGATGGTGGTGAGGTGGCCAAGAGGTTACAGGGATTCAGTGCTAATCTATTCTGCACCCTGCACACAGCCTCCAACCCCATCCTCCTCAAAGACACTCCTGTTTCTGGCTCAAGACCCACCTGGAAGGAGTGTGTTGGGGCAGTGAGAGTCCTGCAGTTCCTGTCCCTACAGGCAAGCCTTTTCAAGCTCCTTCTCAAAGCTGGCAGCAGCTTCCTCTCCGAGTCAGTCACAACAAAAGCCCAACTTCCCTGGAGGCACATCTCTGGGGAGTGAGCTCTGGCACAGCAGATCTGCTGGTGGCTGGGACATGCATGTCGCTGTGGGATGTCCTTTCTGGAGCATGTGGGATGGCGACAGAAGCTGGAGACCAGCATGGGGGATGCGCGCGTGTCCTGTTGCCACTGAGCTGAGCTGAGTTGTGCCATCTCCTTCCCTGATGGGAAGGACAGAAGAGGGAAGAGTGTGTGTCAGCGCTGGGTGGGCGTGTCCGTACATCTCGTTACTGAACGGGGAGAAGGGAGGGTGCAGTGGCATGGGGCAGTGAAAGAGGCTGGCTGAGCCCCCTGCTCCAGCACCTGGGTGGCGACATGAGAGCTATTCAGACATCTGCCTGATGCTCAGACAGCTCTGCCAGAGACCCCCCCGCCATGGTAAGGTCAGTCCTTCATCCACCCTGAGCGCAACCTCGGGGGAGAGGACAGTGCTCTCAGTCCAGGCTGTGCTCGAGCCTTGGCCTGACTTGTTGGCTGGAGACAGGCTGAGACTAGAGACAGAGTGGGATGTCCTGGGTCACAGTCGCAGCTGAGCTGCTGACGGGAGAGCAGGGTTCGGCAGCAGCAAGAGCTGGCAAGAGGGGCAAGAGGCCCGAAACCACTCGTGGGGTTGCAGGAGCAGGCCTTCCCCTTCTGTGCAGGGGCGGAGGGCTGCAAGGTGCTGCAGCTGGGCTGGCCGGGACAGTCTGGTGAGCGAGTAGGTTTGGTAAGGGAAGTGGGGAGGACTGAGACATTTGTGCTGTGAGCTGGTACCGAGGGACTAGGGAACACAAAAGCAAAGTCTGTTTGCAGTCTTCAGCATGATGTTCAGCACACACTGAGACACAGGAAGTTCCATCTGAAGAGAAGGCAAAAGTTCTGGACTGTGAGGGTGACCGAGCACTGGCAGAGGTTGCCCAGAGAGGCTGTGGAGTCTCCCCCCTTGGAGAGATTCAAAAGCCGTCTGGGTGGGGTGCTGGGCTGCAAGCTTTAGGGGACGCTACTAGAGGAGGCCCCAGGTGGGGCTGGCCAGGGACATAAAGGCCTGTTAGTGCCCTCAGGGCCCTGACAAACTCGGGGGTCATCCGGATCACAGCAACTCCATAGGTCATCAGCAACCAGGCAGCTGGGCAGGCATTGTGATGTCCTCAAGGGCATCAGAACATTGCCCCAGCCAAGGTGACAGATTTGGGGCAGAGGAGAGGGAGGACAGGAGAGAGGACATGGCTGGTGCCTTGACGGTGAGGTCACTCCTGTCTCAGCCATGTGATAAGGCAGCAGCAGGCAGGCAGCAGGGCAGCTGTTGGGAGGTCACCCAAGGCATCCGAGAGCTGGCCTGGTTGGATCAAAGAGCCCTGACCCCATCCTCCATCACTGCTGCCGGTTCTTCTCCTCCTTGAACCCTTTCCCTAAGCACAGAGGCCCAGAGACCTTTTGGGGAAGACTGAGGCAAAGGTGGCACACAGTAGCTCCGCCTCATTGCTTTGCTCTCCTTAATTCAGCCACCCTATTCAGCAAGGTACCAGTATTTTCCAGTTCAGCCTGCACATTTAGCAGAGGAAGCTCTTGTCGTCGACGTCCCTCGCAAGCCTCAACTCCAGCTGAGCTTTGGCCTTCTTGACACCATCCCTACACACCCGGGGCTTATTTCTGTATTCCTCTGCTCCTTGCTTCCACCTCCTCTCTGCTCCCTTTTTTGCACTGCAGTTCCATCATGAGTTCCCGGCTCAGCCAAGTCAGTCGCCTGACACCTCTGTTTGTTTGCCTGCCTATCAAGGTGCAGCCTTCTTGTGCTTGGAGGGTGCCGCCCTTACACACCTGCCAGGTTTCTTAAGCTCCTTTGCCCCTCAGGCCTGCTTCTATGGGACACCCCAATCAGTTCCCTGACAAGGGTGAAGTCTGCTCGCATCAAGCCCACGCTCTGCACTCTGCTGCTCTCCTTCCTTGCTCCCCTCAGGCTCTTGAACTCCATTATTTCATGGGGGCTACAACCAAGGCAGCCACGCACTGTCATGGCCACTCCCTACTGGTCTTCAGCTTCCATTGCTAGTCCTTGCGATCCACAGTATTCCCTTCACACCCCCAAAAGCCAAGTACTCAGTGCAACAAACCTGCACACGAGAGTTGAGGTCCCTTCTTGCAGCCAGGCCTGGCAGCAGGAGAGGGAGGCCCTGGCTCCACCCCCTTCTGCCTCAGGAGGGCTACACCAGCTCTTCCCACCTCCCTGGAGTGTCCCCTTGTCACCAGGGGGTGTGCTGCCAGGCAGGGGCTGACTCCACTCCTCTGACTGGCTCCTGCAAAGAGTAGGAGGTCCCTGAGCCATCAGGACCACAGCTGCCGACAAATAGTTATGGCATGACCTTGGGAGAGAGCTGCCCTGGCAGCAGGCACTGACACTCAACCCCTGACTGCTGAGCTCTTGTTTTGGGGCCCCTCTGGACATTCACATGCTGCAAATGGCAGAGTTCACACCAGGCCAAGGAAATAGCCACAGCCCCTTGGAGCTCTGGTTTAATGCACAGGAAGACAATTCTGTGAGGGCCGGGATGGCTGGCACTCACTGGTACCTCTGCTGTTGGCTTGGCAGGTGGCTCTTCTCTCCAGAGCTAAGGAGCAAGAAAGGAAGAGGCTCAGTGGGATGCACAGGCAGAAAGGCAGAGAAACACTGCAGGCTATGTCAGGCCATATATTTGTGGCTGTGCGTCTGATGGCATTTCCATACTCACTGGGCTGTGATACAGGCCCCTGGCTCTACCCAAAGTCCTTGGAGCAGTTGGTCAGGCTGAGGCTGAGCCTGGTGGGGCCAAGACTGGGCGGGAAACCCATTCCTTGGCTTGAGCATTCAGCATTCAGCATTCCGGGGGAGGTTTGAAAAGGGGCAGACAAACATGCCTTTGTGTTCAGTTGCTCAAGACTTCCATGTCCCACACTGTAATCCTATTTGGAGTGCCCAACAGCTGCCCCTTGGAGGGAAGGCATGTCTGAGGCATCCACCTCCAAGGCAGTGCTGGGCATTTGCTTGGGGCTGCAGAGAGGGGCATGGGATCAAGGTCTAAGCCAGGTCAATCCCAAGTCACAACAACTCCTATTCAAACCAGTGGCTCTGGGATTGGGATTCTGACACCTCGGTGGGTCACTACCCCTGCACGCTCCCAGGCTTTGCCTGGAGCTGGCACACACTTACTCCGTCTGCTGTGCCCCCAGCCTCTCGGCTGCTCTTTTCTGCTCCTCGTCTATGCGGGAGAATAAAACATTGATGGTCACATCCTCATCTGGTGCCAGGCGGTACTGGAGGACATCCTGAGAAGGCGGCTTTTCTTCACGCAGCTTCCCAGCACTCTCCTCCTCTTTCCCAGCTGGGGCTAGGGATGAGCCCGACTGGACCCTTGACTGGGTTTCACTTCTCTGCTGAACCTGCAAGACAAGTCAAGGAAGGTTTTAGCCCCACTTCCAAGCACGCTCAGAGGCTCTCTACAGGCACCAAGAGAGCAGCCAGTGCCTGCAGGATCTCTGCTGTCACCAGACCCCTTGCTCTGGCCTGGCCTCAGGCACCCCATGAAGGCACGTTGCCACTGTAGCTAGAGAACTGGCAGGGTCACTGCAACATACCCTACCTATGTCACAGCCTGACCAGGTGTCACTGCTGCTTCCCACGGGCACTTCTCTCTCAAGCTGGGATCTCTCAAGGCAACACAAACGAGGGAAGGGAATTGTGACTTGCAGAGCAGGACACCTGCCCTGCCTTCATCCCAGGCAAAGAATGGGGATGGGGGTTTAGCAGGGCTCGTTCTTCCTACAGGGCACAATTGTCTCACAACTGTCTCCTCTGCCGCTTGACTTGAGCCATCCAGTCAGCAATCTTAAGCTAATATTTGCAATACTAAGCCTCAACTCCCTTAAGCAAACACAGCCCACAACTTTGCACAGGGGCTCTTTTCTACCTAGAAAGCAACCTCAACATGCTCTCAAGGGGAAACTGATGCATCACCAGGGCATCACTGCAATTCCCCATTGGCCCCCCCTCTCCCACCAGGAGCTCACTCCTCACATCATGGATGAGTGGAAGGCATTGCCAGTGCTAGAGCAGAACTCCAAAATGAAATCCTCCCACCGGGCTCAGTGGCTCAGAGCACACAGTCGTCACAAAGGAGGGGAAGGAATTGCTGTTGGCTGAGCAGGAGCTGGGAAGGCAGCCCTGCTGTGGCGTTCAGCACGTCACACCAAACAACCCTGAGTGCCCCTGCTGACCTCAGGTTGCACCATCAGCATCAGTGCTCATGGCCTCGCCTGCTGCTTCCCTAACCCCCAACAGCCCAGCAATGGGCCTTTCATACCACTGGCACTTCTCTTGGACCACGGAGCCCATTCCTGGGCATCCTTGGCCTCTTATGGATGCTTCTGCAAAAGAGCTCCAGAATACGGGGGTCTTCTTCAAACATGCTCCTCTGTCTTCAGTTGCCTTGCTTGCCTTTTCAGCCAAACCCACAGGAAAGGAAAATCTTCCTGGGCGTTCAGATTTTAGGAAAGACAGGACTCCCCTGCCTCGCTCTTCGGCAGCAACAAGGCACCTCCAACCTGGCTCCCTGAGGAACCTGCAAGGCTCCGCTGCCCTGGAGCAGAGGAAAGGCTTTTTCTGTCGGAAGGTTTACAAAGTACCTGGCTCCTCTCTGGCTCTTCCTTTTCTCCCTTGCCTTTCAGGCCTGCCCTTTCTTTCTTCTCTTTTGGCTTAGCTGAGGAGTCCCAAAGATCTCTTTGCCCCTGCACAACAGACAGAAAGGCTGCGTGCTGCAGGGCCACAGAAAAGACACAGCAAGGAGCACTACTGGCATCTGTTTCTTTCCAGGGCCAGAAGGTAATTTCTCTCTCTCTGCAGCCCTTTGTCTTGAGCCTTTCTCTGGGCGCTCTTAGGCCCTAAAGCTAGTTCTGGCCAGACAGAAAATCCCTGCTTTCTTCTGACCAGGGAGCTAAATAACCACTCAGAGAAACAGAAGGTGCCCTCCTTCCATCCCTGAAAGGCCCAGCAGGTACACTTCCACGAGGAACAGGGCCAAAGAGGGGCTTTTGATGTGATTCCGGAGAAGGCAGTAGTGACCAACGCCTAGAGAAAATAGAGCCTAGCCTGCGCCTTTTAAAGCAAGCCCCTGAAGAGGCCAATCCAAGGTCTAATGAACACTTAGGAAGGAGGCTTCCATACCCGCGGCCCATAGAACTGCACTTTTCTACAAGCCCATGTGGCACAAGGAGGACCTCAGTCACTATCACCTACCTGTCCTGCCCTCTCCCCGCTTTTACTGAGAGGGCTCACAGCGGGGAGTCTGGCTTCAGCACTTTGCTTCCTCCTGCCTTTCTCCACCTTCCTTGAGGAGCTCCCTCGGATGGCTGGCAGCACGCTGAAAACACACATCACGGGGAGGTGGTGTGAGCACAGGGGCAGTTTGCTCCCCAGCCCGCACTCACGAGCTGGCCACCTGCCTCTGCAGCACAAGACAGTTGTGCAGGGGAATGACGTGCGTTCCAATACATGTGTTCTCTGTGCCACAGAGACAGAGATCACCCCTGGCTGAAACACCCCGGGCTGCACAACATGCCCACAGAAATGCTCCGGATGCCCCCACATCCAGGCTCTCTCTTGATGCAGCCAGGACTTGTGGCGCCACGTCATGTGCAAGGACAGGCTCCAAGAGACACCAGTACACCCCTTCCTGGCAGTTACGTTTATCACTGCTCAGTGGTCCAAAATACTCTGTGGTTGGGGATGGGAAATGTTTTTTCACTGGGGACTCAGTGTCAAGAATGGAGCAAGTGATCCGGGGAGGAAAGCACGCCTGCCATTTACCCATCCCTGCCACTCTCTCGTGCCAGGCATAAAAGCAGGCTGTAATACAAAAGAAGAGCTTTCCCAGGAACTGAGTCAACCTAAAACACTAGCAACGCAGCCTGCTCTCTCCCTTTGTCTCTGCAGTCCTCCATCACTCCTGTCCCACATGGAAAGCCTCCTGTGAGTGTCCAAAAACTGCCTGGTGGGTGGAAGGGCTATCTGAGCCGATCCAAGGGCACAGACGTGCAAGCCTGCTGCTCTCTGTCCCGTGACAGCTCTCCGGAAAAGACCCTCTTTCCCTCATGCTGCTGGGGGCAGAAGGAAGGGCACTGCCCAAGGGGAAGCAACACTTGTTTTTGGAGATATTCACCTGAGGCACTCCCCTTCTTCAGCAACGTTCCTTGCTCCCATCTCTTCCACCTGACTCTTCTCTGCCTCCTTGTCGAGACTGCTCGCTGCTGCTCGAAGCGCCTGCAGCCTTTGTTTGGAAACCATCCTGCGAGAGCAGGGACAGAGTCTCTCTCACGCTCTGGAAGGAGCGGAGCCCTCCTGTCTCTCAAAGGCCCTGTACACACACACTCCCAATTGGACTGAGAGCCCCCAGCGCCGGACAAGTTGTTGCTACTTGGTTGAGGATGCTGAGAGGCACTTGCCAGCAGGCTCTACCCCAGGCATTTCTCATCTGCCCAGAGAAATCCGAGGCTCCTGGGGCACTTCAGCCCCACCACCCAGCAATGTGGCTTCCTCACCCTGCAGGGGGGTCACTGCCATCCAAATGCCACAAGGCCTTGCTGCAGCTGGGGCACACGTACCTTTGCAGGGAGCTGCCGCTGGCCTTGTCCTCTGGAGATGACTCGCCTTTATACTCCTCCCACTCCTCCATCATCCAGCAAGTGAAGGAATCCTGCACATGCGCAGAGACTCTCATACAACCTTGAGACTGCGCAGTGCTGCTGCCCAGCCCACAGATCCACAGGCAACTTCCCCTAGGAGCGCTCCGCAGCAGCGCTACAGCCCATGAAGTGACCTCCACACGCTCTCAGGGGCATGCTAGAGCATGACCAGGGCATCACTGCAATTTCCCCATTGGCCCCCACTATCCCACCAGGGTCGCACTCCTCACCTCAGCAACAAGCAGAGAACATTGCCACTGCCAGAGCACAACTCCAAAATGAAACCCTCCTTCCGGGCTCAGCGGCTCACAGCCCACAGTCCTCACAAGCCCTACTGAGCTCAGCCTTCACCCTCAGAATCACACACACTCACGTCATATCCCATCTCTTCCGATGGCTGCTGCTTTTTCTTCTCCTCCTCATCTATGTGGGAGAAGTAGAGGAACACTGTCATCTCTTCTTCTGGCCCCAGGTGGTAGATGTACACTTCCTTAATGGTGGGCTTTCTCTCTGCAGGACGATCACCAGCCCTCTCGGGTAGGCGGAGGTCAGGCCGCAGGTTTGTCAGTGTTTGCGACATCCGCCGAACCTGCATTGGCATCAGAGCAGGCTTTGTATGCTGGGTCTCCCCTCACTTGGATGCTCTGAACATGCCACACTAGAGCAGCCGGCACCTGCAGGAGCCCCCCTGGTGGGGCCGCAGGTACCCCAAGGCAGGAGAAAGCCCTTGCTCAGGCAGGGACGCTCCAGCCGTAGCTGGACAGCCAGAAGCTGGACAACCAACTCCACACAGCCCTCAGGGCACGGCCCAGCCTCACCAAGGCTCCACAGTGATGCCAGACAAGCTTTCTAGCTCAGTCACACATCTCTCATGGCCCAGCTAAGGAGGGGAGGAAACTGCTGTAGGCTGAGCAGGAACTATGAATGCAGCCCTGCTGTGGCGTTCAGCACATCAAGAGTGACCCCTGGTTGTACCATCAGCATCAGTGCTCATGGCCTCGCCTGCTGCTTCCCCAACACCCAACAGCCCAGCAATGGGCCTTTCATACCACTGGCACTTCTCTTGGACCACGGAGCCCATTCCTGGGGCTCCTTGGCCTCTTACAGATGCATCACCAGGCACCTGTGACAGGTTCCTGAGCTATCTTCCGGGTTCAGCTTCCCTGGAGTAGAGGAAAGGCTTTTTCTGCCTGAAGGTTTACAAAGGCTTCCGGTACCTGGCTTCTCTCTGGCTCTTCCATTTCTCTCTCTGCCTTCAGTGCCGCCTTTGCTTTCTTTTCCTTTTGCTTTCCCGATGATTCTGGGAGTCTGGCTTCAGCACTTGGCTTCCTCCTGCCTTTCTCCACCTTCCTTGAGGAGCTCCCTCGGATGGCTGGCAGCACGCTGAAAACACACATCACGGGGAGGTGGTGTGAGCACAGGGGCAGTTTGCTCCCCAGCCCGCACTCACGAGCTGGCCACCTGCCTCTGCAGCACAAGACAGTTGTGCAGGGGAATGACGTGCGTTCCAATACATGTGTTCTCTGTGCCACAGAGACAGAGATCACCCCTGGCTGAAACACCCCGGGCTGCACAACATGCCCACAGAAATGCTCCGGATGCCCCCACATGCAGGCTCTCTCTTGATGCAGCCAGGACTTGTGGCGCCACGTCATGTGCAAGGACAGGCTCCGAGAGACACCAGTACGCCCCTTCCTGGCAGTTACGTTTATCACTGCTCGGTGGTCCAAAATACTCTGTGGTTGGGGATGGGAAATGTTTTTTCACTGGGGACTCAGTGTCAAGAATGGAGCAAGTGATCCGGGGAGGAAAGCACGCCTGCCATTTACCCATCCCTGCCACTCTCTCGTGCCAGGCATAAAAGCAGGCTGTAATACAAAAGAAGAGCTTTCCCAGGAACTGAGTCAACCTAAAACACTAGCAACGCACCCTGCTCTCTCCCTTTGTCTCTGCAGTCCTCCATCACTCCTGTCCCACATGGAAAGCCTCCTGTGAGTGTCCAAAAAATGCCTGGTGGGTGGAAGGGCTATCTGAGCCGATCCAAGGGCACAGACGTGCAAGCCTGCTGCTCTCTGTCCCGTGACAGCTCTCCGGAAAAGACCCTCTTTCCCTCATGCTGCTGGGGGCAGAAGGAAGGGCACTGCCCAAGGGGAAGCAACACTTGTTTTTGGAGATATTCACCTGAGGCACTCCCCTTCTTCAGCAACGTTCCTTGCTCCCATCTCTTCCACCTGACTCTTCTCTGCCTCCTTGTCGAGACTGCTCGCTGCTGCTCGAAGCGCCTGCAGCCTTTGTTTGGAAACCATCCTGCGAGAGCAGGGACAGAGTCTCTCTCACGCTCTGGAAGGAGCGGAGCCCTCCTGTCTCTCAAAGGCCCTGTACACACACACTCCCAATTGGACTGAGAGCCCCCAGCGCCGGACAAGTTGTTGCTACTTGGTTGAGGATGCTGAGAGGCACTTGCCAGCAGGCTCTACCCCAGGCATTTCTCATCTGCCCAGAGAAATCCGAGGCTCCTGGGGCACTTCAGCTCCACCACCCAGCAATGTGGCTTCCTCACCCTGCAGGGGGGTCACTGCCATCCAAATGCCACAAGGCCTTGCTGCAGCTGGGGCACACGTACCTTTGCAGGGAGCTGCCGCTGGCCTTGTCCTCTGGAGATGACTCGCCTTTATACTCCTCCCACTCCTCCATCATCCAGCAAGTGAAGGAATCCTGCACATGCGCAGAGACTCTCATACAACCTTGAGACTGCGCAGTGCTGCTGCCCAGCCCACAGATCCACAGGCAACTTCCCCTAGGAGCGCTCCGCAGCAGCGCTACAGCCCATGAAGTGACCTCCACACGCTCTCAGGGGCATGCTAGAGCATGACCAGGGCATCACTGCAATTTCCCCATTGGCCCCCACTATCCCTCCAGGGTCGCACTCCTCACCTCAGCAACAAGCAGAGAACATTGCCACTGCCAGAGCACAACTCCAAAATGAAACCCTCCTTCCGGGCTCAGCGGCTCACAGCCCACAGTCCTCACAAGCCCTACTGAGCTCAGCCTTCACCCTCAGAATCACACACACTCACGTCATATCCCATCTCTTCCGATGGCTGCTGCTTTTTCTTCTCCTCCTCATCTATGTGGGAGAAGTAGAGGAACACTGTCATCTCTTCTTCTGGCCCCAGGTGGTAGATGTACACTTCCTTAATGGTGGGCTTTCTCTCTGCAGGACGATCACCAGCCCTCTCGGGTAGGCGGAGGTCAGGCCGCAGGTTTGTCAGTGTTTGCGACATCCGCCGAACCTGCATTGGCATCAGAGCAGGCTTTGTATGCTGGGTCTCCCCTCACTTGGATGCTCTGAACATGCCACACTAGAGCAGCCGGCACCTGCAGGAGCCCCCCTGGTGGGGCCGCAGGTACCCCAAGGCAGGAGAAAGCCCTTGCTCAGGCAGGGACGCTCCAGCCGTAGCTGGACAGCCAGAAGCTGGACAACCAACTCCACACAGCCCTCAGGGCACGGCCCAGCCTCACCAAGGCTCCACAGTGATGCCAGACAAGCTTTCTAGCTCAGTCACACATCTCTCATGGCCCAGCTAAGGAGGGGAGGAAACTGCTGTAGGCTGAGCAGGAACTATGAATGCAGCCCTGCTGTGGCGTTCAGCACATCAAGAGTGACCCCTGGTTGTACCATCAGCATCAGTGCTCATGGCCTCGCCTGCTGCTTCCCCAACACCCAACAGCCCAGCAATGGGCCTTTCATACCACTGGCACTTCTCTTGGACCACGGAGCCCATTGCTGGGGCTCCTTGGCCTCTTACAGATGCATCACCAGGCACCTGTGACAGGTTCCTGAGCTATCTTCCGGGTTCAGCTTCCCTGGAGTAGAGGAAAGGCTTTTTCTGCCTGAAGGTTTACAAAGGCTTCCGGTACCTGGCTTCTCTCTGGCTCTTCCATTTCTCTCTCTGCCTTCAGTGCCGCCTTTGCTTTCTTTTCCTTTTGCTTTCCCGATGATTCTGGGAGTCTGGCTTCAGCACTTGGCTTCCTCCTGCCTTTCTCCACCTTCCTTGAGGAGCTCCCTCGGATGGCTGGCAGCACGCTGAAAACACACATCACGGGGAGGTGGTGTGAGCACAGGGGCAGTTTGCTCCCCAGCCCGCACTCACGAGCTGGCCACCTGCCTCTGCAGCACAAGACAGTTGTGCAGGGGAATGACGTGCGTTCCAATACATGTGTTCTCTGTGCCACAGAGACAGAGATCACCCCTGGCTGAAACACCCCGGGCTGCACAACATGCCCACAGAAATGCTCCGGATGCCCCCACATCCAGGCTCTCTCTTGATGCAACCAGGACTTGTGGCACCACGTCATGTGCAAGGACAGGCTCCGAGAGACACCAGTACACCCCTTCCTGGCAGTTACGTTTATCACTGCTCGGTGGTCCAAAATACTCTGTGGTTGGGGATGGGAAATGTTTTTTCACTGGGGACTCAGTGTCAAGAATGGAGCAAGTGATCCGGGGAGGAAAGCACACTTGCCATTTACCCATCCCTGCCACTCTCTCGTGCCAGGCATAAAAGCAGGCTGTAATACAAAAGAAGAGCTTTCCCAGGAACTGAGTCAACCTAAAACACTAGCAACGCACCCTGCTCTCTCCCTTTGTCTCTGCAGTCCTCCATCACTCCTGTCCCACATGGAAAGCCTCCTGTGAGTGTCCAAAAAATGCCTGGTGGGTGGAAGGGCTATCTGAGCCGATCCAAGGGCACAGACGTGCAAGCCTGCTGCTCTCTGTCCCGTGACAGCTCTCCGGAAAAGACCCTCTTTCCCTCATGCTGCTGGGGGCAGAAGGAAGGGCACTGCCCAAGGGGAAGCAACACTTGTTTTTGGAGATATTCACCTGAGGCACTCCCCTTCTTCAGCAACGTTCCTTGCTCCCATCTCTTCCACCTGACTCTTCTCTGCCTCCTTGTCGAGACTGCTCGCTGCTGCTCGAAGCGCCTGCAGCCTTTGTTTGGAAACCATCCTGCGAGAGCAGGGACAGAGTCTCTCTCACGCTCTGGAAGGAGCGGAGCCCTCCTGTCTCTCAAAGGCCCTGTACACACACACTCCCAATTGGACTGAGAGCCCCCAGCGCCGGACAAGTTGTTGCTACTTGGTTGAGGATGCTGAGAGGCACTTGCCAGCAGGCTCTACCCCAGGCATTTCTCATCTGCCCAGAGAAATCCGAGGCTCCTGGGGCACTTCAGCTCCACCACCCAGCAATGTGGCTTCCTCACCCTGCAGGGGGGTCACTGCCATCCAAATGCCACAAGGCCTTGCTGCAGCTGGGGCACACGTACCTTTGCAGGGAGCTGCCGCTGGCCTTGTCCTCTGGAGATGACTCGCCTTTATACTCCTCCCACTCCTCCATCATCCAGCAAGTGAAGGAATCCTGCACATGCGCAGAGACTCTCATACAACCTTGAGACTGCGCAGTGCTGCTGCCCAGCCCACAGATCCACAGGCAACTTCCCCTAGGAGCGCTCCGCAGCAGCGCTACAGCCCATGAAGTGACCTCCACACGCTCTCAGGGGCATGCTAGAGCATGACCAGGGCATCACTGCAATTTCCCCATTGGCCCCCACTATCCCTCCAGGGTCGCACTCCTCACCTCAGCAACAAGCAGAGAACATTGCCACTGCCAGAGCACAACTCCAAAATGAAACCCTCCTTCCGGGCTCAGCGGCTCACAGCCCACAGTCCTCACAAGCCCTACTGAGCTCAGCCTTCACCCTCAGAATCACACACACTCACGTCATATCCCATCTCTTCCGATGGCTGCTGCTTTTTCTTCTCCTCCTCATCTATGTGGGAGAAGTAGAGGAACACTGTCATCTCTTCTTCTGGCCCCAGGTGGTAGATGTACACTTCCTTAATGGTGGGCTTTCTCTCTGCAGGACGATCACCAGCCCTCTCGGGTAGGCGGAGGTCAGGCCGCAGGTTTGTCAGTGTTTGCGACATCCGCCGAACCTGCATTGGCATCAGAGCAGGCTTTGTATGCTGGGTCTCCCCTCACTTGGATGCTCTGAACATGCCACACTAGAGCAGCCGGCACCTGCAGGAGCCCCCCTGGTGGGGCCGCAGGTACCCCAAGGCAGGAGAAAGCCCTTGCTCAGGCAGGGACGCTCCAGCCGTAGCTGGACAGCCAGAAGCTGGACAACCAACTCCACACAGCCCTCAGGGCACGGCCCAGCCTCACCAAGGCTCCACAGTGATGCCAGACAAGCTTTCTAGCTCAGTCACACATCTCTCATGGCCCAGCTAAGGAGGGGAGGAAACTGCTGTAGGCTGAGCAGGAACTATGAATGCAGCCCTGCTGTGGCGTTCAGCACATCAAGAGTGACCCCTGGTTGTACCATCAGCATCAGTGCTCATGGCCTCGCCTGCTGCTTCCCCAACACCCAACAGCCCAGCAATGGGCCTTTCATACCACTGGCACTTCTCTTGGACCACGGAGCCCATTCCTGGGGCTCCTTGGCCTCTTACAGATGCATCACCAGGCACCTGTGACAGGTTCCTGAGCTATCTTCCGGGTTCAGCTTCCCTGGAGTAGAGGAAAGGCTTTTTCTGCCTGAAGGTTTACAAAGGCTTCCGGTACCTGGCTTCTCTCTGGCTCTTCCATTTCTCTCTCTGCCTTCAGTGCCGCCTTTGCTTTCTTTTCCTTTTGCTTTCCCGATGATTCTGGGAGTCTGGCTTCAGCACTTTGCTTCCTCCTGCCTTTCTCCACCTTCCTTGAGGAGCTCCCTCGGATGGCTGGCAGCACGCTGAAAACACACATCACGGGGAGGTGGTGTGAGCACAGGGGCAGTTTGCTCCCCAGCCCGCACTCACAAGCTGGCCACCTGCCTCTGCAGCACAAGACAGTTGTGCAGGGGAATGACGTGCGTTCCAATACATGTGTTCTCTGTGCCACAGAGACAGAGATCACCCCTGGCTGAAACACCCCGGGCTGCACAACATGCCCACAGAAATGCTCCGGATGCCCACATCCAGGCTCTCTCTTGATGCAGCCAGGACTTGTGGCGCCACGTCATGTGCAAGGACAGGCTCCGAGAGACACCAGTACGCCCCTTCCTGGCAGTTACGTTTATCACTGCTCGGTGGTCCAAAATACTCTGTGGTTGGGGATGGGAAATGTTTTTTCACTGGGGACTCAGTGTCAAGAATGGAGCAAGTGATCCGGGGAGGAAAGTACACTTGCCATTTACCCATCCCTGGCACTCTCTCGTGCCAGGCACAAGACAGCTCTTCAGATGAATGAAAAGGCTTAAAGGGAACCAAATCATTAGCAGACCCTCCTGCTCTGTATCCTGGCTGGCAGGAGAACTGCAACTTCACTTTGCCTTGCAAAGCAACGTCCTTTCCATTCAAAGAAAGAGCTCCTCCCTGTTTAATCCTTTCTGACTTAGTACTCAGTGGCCATTGCAAAGAGCCCAGAGAGTGGCACAGAGCTCAGACAAACACCTGCTCTGTCTGAAAGCCCTCAGGGCTGAGGAGAGGGCGAGGATCACCTCCCTCCACCTGCTGGCAACACTCAATGCACCCACCCCAGGATCCCATTGGCCTTCTTGGCCACAAGGGCACACTGCTGCCTCATGCTTCACTTGGTGTCCACCAGCGCTCCCAGCTCCTTCTCTCCAGACATCCTTTCCAGCAGGTCAACCCCCAGCCTGTCCTGGCCCATTAGAGTTCTTCCTCCCTAGGTGCAGCACCCTGCACTTGCCCTTGTTAAACTTCAGGAGGTTCCTCTCTGCCCAGCTCTCCAGCCTGTCTACATCCAGCTGAATGGCAGCACAGCCTTCTGCTGTGTCAGCCACTCCTCCCACTTTAGTCTCATCAGCAAACTTGCTGAGGGTGCACTCTGTCCCTTCCTCCAGGTCATCGATGAATACATTGGACAAGACTGGACCCAGGACTGTCCCCTGGGGGACACCGCTAACTACAGGCCTCCAACTAGACTCTGCTCCACTGACCACAGCCCTCGGAGCTCGGCCATCCAGCCAGTTCTCAACCCACCTCACTGGCCACTCAGCCAAACCACACTTCCTGAGTTTACCTGGGAGGATGGGATGCGAGGCAGTGTCCAAGGCCTTGCTGAAGTCCAGGCAGACAACACCCACTGCTCTGCCCTCATCTCCCCAGCCACTCATCCCCTCCGAGAAGGCCATCAGGTTGGTCCAGCATGAGGTCCCTTTGGTGAGTCCACGCTGACTACTCCTGACCACCTTCTTGTCCCCCTCCACCTCAGCGCCCCTGCTCTGCCATGGCCCCGCCCCTCCCCGCCCCTCCCCGCCCCCCCCACACTACGCACGCGCACTGCCGCCCCCCGCCTGTCCCTCCTGCAGGTCCCACCCCAGAGGCCCCGCCCCCTCCGGAGCGAATGGGGGAGCGCGGGGTGGGCGGGGCGGGGGCGCTGGAACCGTCACTTCCGGCGCGGGGGGCGGGGCTGTGTGGGCGTGGCCGCCGGCCCTGGTGCCGCTGTGGAGGCCGGGGAGAAGCAGCGGAGCCAAAATGGTTGTTGCCGGCTGCTGCGCCGGGAGCCGGCGGGGTCCCGGGGGCTGGGGCGGAGCGGGGAGCGCGGGGGCCCCGCTCTGGCCGGCGGCCCCGGGGCGGCGGGAGTTGTCCTCCGGGGGAGCCTGCGCGGGAGAGGGAGACGCTGCGGCCGGGAGCTGCTGCCGGCTGCCGTGGCCAGGGACGGGCAGAAAAGAGGGCTGTGCAAAGGGCAGGGCCTGAGCGCCTGCCTGCCTGTGCAGGGCGCTAGCGCCTGTTGGACAGCTTCCTTGTTGCGCTGCCCTTGCTAAGGAGGAAAGTCAAAGGTGGGGCACAAACGGGCTCTGCCCTGCTAGACCGAGGAGAGGGATGCGAGCACCCCCTGGCGTGGAGAGCCTTTTCAGAAGGTTCTCCGGCTGGAGCCCGGGTTTCCTCTTGGTTTCCAATATTCCTCAGCACCAGTGTCCTTGTTCCTTTCTCCCAGGCCCTTGGTTAAACCTCCGGTGTCAAGACCGAGCGTAACCCTCTCAGGGAGGTGTGCATTGCTGTGGGGGGTAGCTAAGCATAGATGGATTTTTTCCTTGCTTCTGCCTTGTGTCCATCCATGTTTGCGGGCTCTGGCTGCTGTAGAAAGTCCAGTTTTCCCCTTTCCTTCCCCAAATTGTGAAGAGAAAATGGATCCTCCTGTGTCATCAAGGTATTTCTCATCCCCCAAGCGTTTGACAAAGGGCTGAATGACGTTCTCACGGACGTTGAGTGCTCTCCTAAAACTGGAGCAGGGTGTGCTTGCGGGTGTTGTTCCCACAGCCAGGTACTGAGACTCTATTTCTCCCTGCAGGTCACCTGGAGACGGTGGAATTGTACTTAGCCTCTGCTGGAAGGCTGATGCTGGCAGGCAGTGCCTGGAGGCAGCTCGACTGAAACTTGTGTTGTGCTAAAGGTTCAACTGGAGGACACAGCAATGTGTTGCCTGCTTGAGTTTGGCCTTCTGAAAAAAACAGAGTACGTGGAATGAGAAGGTGTTTTTATAGGAATAGATTTGCCTTTACCATCTACCCCCCGATAGATTCTGTCTGCCTTTAGTAGTATATTGATGGCAACTCTTCCCTGGGTAGGGTGAAAGGTGCAGTTAAGCATATCAGTTCTGTTGTAGGAAGTTTTTGTGTAGCTGCCGCAGGAGGGAGATAGTCCAGGGGTGATGGTACAGGCTGCCTTTGGGAGCAAAAGCGTGGAGAAGAAGGGATTTTGTTGAAGAAAGCCTGAAGAAGCCTCCGAGGGTTTCCTTGTCGTTTTGAAAGCAGCTAGAAGAGACCTGAGAAAGCGCTTTCAGTCTGTGTTGCTGTAGCAGAACTCTTTGCAAGACTCCAGCTTTGTTTCAGCTGGCAAAATGTTTCAGCTGACCGTTGCCTTCTGCCTAGTGCGGAAGTGTGCAGCTGACTGAGACTTGTGGAAAGACCTGGTTCCTGAGCCCTGCTTTAGCAGCAGGTGATTTAAATGGGTGCCTGTGAGTTGCTTTTCTGTCTTTTATTGCAAATGAACAATTTAATTTATTGTAAACAAACAATTTCTGTAATTCAGAGCAGTGTCCCTGCACGCCAGGGTGCTGTGTGCATCAGGACCATGCCTTGCAGGTGGGCAAGGAGCCCTCAGGCTCTTGCCACCCTGTGGGAGAGGTACTAGCCTCTCAGAGGACTGGGAGGAGGAGGCACAGGTCCCTTGCAAAGTGAGGGTGCTGACCCGTGCCTGGGGCCAGGGCCGTGCAACCTGCTAGGTTTTTCCCAGGGGAAAAACCTTCCGCGTGTTCCTGGGAGTTAATGGAAGTGTCGCTTCTGTTTGAGAACATGAGAGGGCAGCAGCAGGGAGGTGGCTGGGGTTTGTGCTTGTGAGAGGACTTCTGCCTGAGTACCGGATAGGTCAGCAGCAAGAGCAGCATCAGCTAAGCCACTGTGAGGTCCCGTCAGTCTGAGCAGCTGATCAGCAGGAAGAGGGCTGGGAAATTGCTTGTGGGGACACTTCTGTCTCTGCAGATGAGAGGCCAGAAATGCGCTGGCCTTGCAGGGCTGTTCCCTGCTGGGCTGGGGCACTCTGGGGAGGCCTGAGCCGCCCCGAGGCGGCGCTGGGCAGGGGGCTTGTGTGGGCTCCCACTGCCATGGATCCAGCAGGCTGCCTGGAGTCCACTGAGTAGACTCAGCACTGAGTTCACGCAAGCAGGGGTTTGGTTGGTTTGGTTGGGATTGTCTTTCCACACTGAAATAGACTGCTGTTACACTTAAAAACAAGATTTATCAGCTCGTTCCAATGAACCGCACACCACACGCAGCCTTGACAACACAGCTCATGCAGTTGGGTGGTGACTCTGTTCACTTGTGTGGGGACAAGTGCTCTGTCATGAAATATATGTATGTGTGTATATATATATGTATATACACACACATACACACATATTATATATGTTTGCATAGAGACCCCATATGTATGGTGTCTAGGAACTACAGAAGGCATTCCTGATGGTCAGCTGTTTTTATTCTTGGGAGAATAGGGCTTTTCACCACTGCAGAAATAGCCTCAGGCAAATCAGGGGATTCAGGGGTGCCTTGTGGAGACTGTTTGTAGAGTCTCCTTGGCTGGGCGGTAGGATGGAGTTTTAAGCAAATAGCGTGTTGCCATTAAATCAAAAAATGCAAGATAAGGCATTCCAGCCCTAATTTAGAAGCTGTACTAGTGCAAGTGAGGCATGTGGACTATTCAGGGGAGTGAACTAATCTCTCTTGTCTTTCCGACAGGATAAATCATATCGTAACAGAGGATGCACTGCATAGTGGTGAAGAATCAGCTTCAGGGTTTGAAGATGAGTTCTGTCATCAGATGCCCAGTAGACGAAACAGGTAACTGTCTGGGTCCTTTGGATTCCAACTCTTCAGAGTGCTGGGTCTTTGTAAGCAGTCCTTGCTGTTGTCAGCGTGAGGGGATGTAGAGGAGGGAGTAAAGACAAGTTTGTCAGGGAGGGAGGGTTATCTCAATACATGCAAGAAGTAAGCACAAAGATAAATCTAGGTACGAAAGTTCCAGGAAAGTACATTGCTATTGTGGATCAAATGGAAGGACCCAGCTGCCTTTTCTTGCACATAAAAGATCCACAGACTATTGGGACCCGTTGATTTAATCCAGGGTATTGCTTCAGTAACTCAAGCCCAAAGAAATGTGCTGTCTCTCCTTTTAGATAAAAAACCTATACAGATTTGTGTAGCCCTCTTTGCCCTTCCCACTTCCAGCATTGTTAAAACAGCAGTGAATTATGTAGTGGGAATAACATTGCACAACTGCATGTGTTTCGATCCCCCCTTTTTTTCCCCTAAAAAGGCTACTCTGCTCCCGGCATCACGAAAACGAGTGTCTGGGTGGTGAAGAAATCCCGGCGGGTGTGTGCTGAGGGAGAAAGTTGTACTTCTCCCCCAGATCAGTCACCTGAGCCCTTGTCCCTGCGTGCATTTGGCTGGCCAGTGGCCGTGTGTTATGTGAGAACCATCACTTGCCTAGACAGCATAGTGGGGAACCAGCAGACGTGGTGGGGCTCGGCAGGATTGCTTAGGGGAGGTGTGGTATGAGTCAGCCAGAAAATGGGCTGTGGTAGTCTTCCTGATCCCAGAAGAGCTTGTTACCTGCTGGAGGATGGAGACTATTAACAACAACAAAAGTGGCGGGGAGGGGGAAAGAGAAGAAAAAACCAGTAACATCTCTGCCTTCCTTGCTAACTTTATTTTTATATCTCTTTCTTTGCAATTGCTGTTGTTGAAATGCTGGTTGCCAGCCAGCATGGTCCAGGGCAGGGCTCTAAAGAGCTGGAGAGCCAGGCTACAGGCCAAGGTCTCCTTTGGAGCCTGCAGCAAGACGTGCTTGGGAAAAGTTGGCAGTTCATACCCTGGGCCTGTCAGGTCTGCTTGTTAACACCACATCCCCACCACCTGTCGGGGCTCTGCTTGGGCCTTTGGAGGAGCTTGTTGGAAGTTGTGGAGGCTTTGCGGGGACCCCTGAGGAACTAGACGGTGCTTGCTGCTAGCAGGAAAGGAGAGCTAGGCAAGGACAACTGCGGGAGGCCTTGACTTCTCCTGGGAAGTTGTAGCTAGGTGTGGCTGCTGCTAAGGAGCAGCACCTGGGTTGCCCCTGAGGAGAGGGAGTTGGGGCTTTTGATCCAGGTGGCACCACCTTGATTGGGTGGGTCAAGCACCCTGTGAGTCACTGCTAGGCAGAGGCCTCTAGAAGAGCCAGGCCTAGAGCACAGTGAACAGAGGCAGCAGTTTGTGCAGGAGGCACCTTCCATTTCTGGTAGTGGTGTGTGCTTCCTCAGGTGTGGTCATGACATGCTGCAGAGCACCTTCCCCAGTGGCTGCTGGAGTTGCTGCATCACCTGTGTCTGAAGCTTCAACCCAGACAGACCCTCTGACAGCAGATGCAGCTGTAGAGGTGTCAGGCTGCAGGGAGTGCCTGGGGCCTCTCTGTGAGGCCTGGGCTGACAGTCAGCTCTCCTGCAGAAGGTGTGCTCTGGTTGATCAGTTGTATTGGCAGGTAAAGGAGTCAGGCAGGGAGGAAGCCAGTAGGCTGTGCAGCATCCAAGAAGATGAGTAAGAGATGGACGGGGTATTCTCGGAGACTGTGCAGCTCCAGGAGTCCCCACCCCGCACTGCAATGGAGTTGCTGGAGGGCTCTGTACCGTGTGAAACAGTACATCATAACACTGTTGAAGAAGGCTGGAAAGTGGTCACTTCTTGTAGCAGGAGAAAGGCTCTTGCTCCCCCTCAAGACTTGCCCTTGAGGAACAAGTTTAGTGCCCTGCAGGCTGAGGAGGAGCTGGGCATGACTTCAAGGGAAGCTACTGGCCTGACAGACCTGACAGACTGGCCATGCGGGAACACCCGGAAGAAGTGGCGAGTAATTGTTGTGGGTGACTCCCTGCTGCAGGGGACAGAGGCACCTATCTGCTGACCGACCCTCTTGTCTAGAGAGGTTTGCTGCCTGCCAGGGGCTCGAATAAGAGATGTCATGGAAAGACTGCCAAAGATCTTCTTATACCTCTCCTGAGAGGCTGCATGCTCGATTGGCTCTCTGAAATGCCTGTACACCAATGCACACAGCCAGGGGAATAAGCAGGAAGAATTAGAGATCTGTGTGGGGTTGCAGGGCCGTGATCTCACTGCAGTTACAGAAACATGGTGGGATAGCTCACATGACTGGAATGCTGTCATGGATGGCTCTGTGCTTTTTAGGAAAGACAGGCCAGGAAGGTGAGGTGGTGGAGTTGCTCCTCATGTGAGGGAGCAACTAGAATGTGTGGAGCTCTGCCTGGAGGTGGCTGAAGAGCAAGTTGAGAGCTTATGGGTCAGGCTTAAAGGGCAGGCTAGCATGGGTGACACGGTGGTGGGGGTTTACTGCAGGCCACCTGATCAGGAAGAGGAAGTTGATGAGGCCTTCTACAGACAGCTGGAAGTAGCCTCACGATCACAGGCCTTGGTTCTCCTGGGAGATTTCAACCACCCTGACATCTGCTGGGAAGAGAGCACAGCTAGGCACAAACAGTCAAGGAGGTTCCTGCAGAGCACTGAGGATAACTTCTTGACCCAGGTGGTGGAGACGCTAACAAGGAGAGGTGTGCTGCTAGACCTTGTCCTAACAAACAAAGAAGGTCTGGTTGGAAATGTGAAGGTTGGGGGCAGCCTTGGCTGCAGTGCCCAGGAGATGGTGGAGTTCAGGATGCTGTGAGGAGGGATCAGGGCAATAAGTAAGACCACAACTCTGGACTTGAGGAGAGCTAACTTTGGCCTCTTGAGGGACCTACTTGGAGGAATCTCATGGGGTAGGGTCCTAGAAGGAAGGCAGGTCCAGGAGAGCTGGTTAATAGTCAAGTATCACTTCCTCCAGGCTCAAGAGCAGTGCATGCCTCTGAGTAAGAAGTCCAGCAAAGGGGGCAGGAGAGCTGCCTGGCTGAGCAAGGAACTCCTGGCAAAACTCCAACAGAAGAAGGCAGTCTACAGAATGTGGCAAAGTTGACAGGCCACTTGGGAGCAATATAGGGATACAGAGAAGGCAGAGTTGCTGAATGCCTTCTTTGCTTCAGTCTTTACTGCTAAGGCCAGCCCTGGGGAATTCCAGAGCCTGGGGACAAGAGGGAAAGTCTGGAGAAAGGAAGACTCTCCCTTGGTCGAGGAGGATCGAGTTAGAGATCATTTGGGCAAACCTGACATCCACAGGCCCTGATGGGATGCACCCATGAGGCAGAGGGAGCTGGCGGATGTTATTGCTAGGCCACTCTCCATCATCTTGGAAAGGTCCTGGAGATCAGGAGAGGTGCCTGAGGCCTGGAAGAAAGCCAGTGTCACCCCAGTCTTCCAAAAGAGCAAGAAGGAGGAGGCAGGAAACTACAAGCCTGTCAGCCTCCCCTCCATCCCTGGAAAGGTGATGGAACAGCTCTTCCTGGAGGTCCTCACTAAGCATGTGGAGGACAAGAAGGTGATCAGGAGTAGTCAGCGTGGACTCACCAAAGGGACACCATGCTGGACCAACCTGATAGCCTTCTCGGAGGGGATGAGTGGCTGGGGAGATGAGGGCAGAGCAGTGGGTGTTGTCTGCCTGGACTTCAGCAAGGCTTTGGACACTGCCTCTCATCCCATCCTCCCAGGTAAACTCAGGAAGTGTGGTTTGGCGGAGTGGCCAGTGAGGTGGCTTGAGAACTGGCTGGATGGCCGAGCTCCGAGGGTTGTGGTCCGTGGAGCAGAGTCTAGTTGGAGGCCTGTAGTTAGCGGTGTCCCCCAGGGGACAGTCCTGGGTCCAGTCTTGTCCAATGTATTCATCGATGACCTGGAGGAAGGGACAGAGTGCACCCTCAGCAAGTTTGCTGATGAGACTAAAGTGGGAGGAGTGGCTGACACAGCAGAAGGCTGTGCTGCCATTCAGCTGGATGTAGACAGGCTGGAGAGCTGGGCAGAGAGGAACCTCCTGAAGTTTAACAAGGGCAAGTGCAGGGTGCTGCACCTAGGGAGGAAGAACTCTAATGGGCCAGGACAGGCTGGGGGTTGACCTGCTGGAAAGGATGTCTGGAGAGAAGGAGCTGGGAGCACTGGTGGACACCAAGTGAAGCATGAGGCAGCAGTGTGCCCTTGTGGCCAAGAGGCCAATGGGATCCTGGGGTGGGTGCATTGAGTGTTGCCAGCAGGTGGAGGGAGGTGATCCTCGCCCTCTCCTCAGCCCTGGTGAGGCCTCACCTGGAGTACTGTGTCCAATTCTGGGCTCCACAGGACAAGAGAGCCATGGCGCTGCTGGAGAGAGTCCAGCGGAGGGCTACAAAGATGATGAGGGGCTGCCTGGAGCATCTCTCCTCTGAAGAAAGGCTGAGAGAGCTGGCCTGTAGAGTCTGGAGAAGAGAAGACTGAGAGGGGATCTCCTCAATGTGTACAAGTATGTGAAGGGAGGGTGTTGAGAGGACGGGGCCAGACTCTTCACCGTGGTGCCCAGCAACAGGACAAGAGGCAACAGGCACAAGCTGAACCACAGGAAGTTCCATCTGAACAGGAGGAAAAACTTCTGGACTGGGAAGGGTGACAGTGCACTGGCACAGGTTGCCCAGAGACGTTGTGCAGTCTCCTTCCCTGGAGATATTCAAAACCCACCTGGACGCGATCCTGGGCCATGTGCTCTAGAGGACCCTGCTTGAGCAGGGGGGTTGCACTGGATGATCTCCCGAGGTCCCTTCCAACCTTGGCCATTCGGTGATTCTTTACTCTCATAGGATTAATTGACTCAGGTGAGGAAGGTGGGATTGGTGGTTAAGGAGGTGGCCTGGTTTTAATGTGCTGCCTGTTATTTCTGCCTTAATACCCACGTTTTCTTTTGGATTGAATGACCTCAACTAAGGATGTTGCGCATGACCATGTTTTCCGCTCCAAATTGAAAGTTGCTGGATGAAAGATGCTGAAAGGATGTTGCTGGCAGTTCAGGGAGCTGGAAGATGCTGCTGCCATGCTCTGTGCATGGCAAGAACTCCTGCTGACCTCAGTGGGATTCAGACCGTGGGTTTCATCGCCTCGGAAGACTCTGTAGCTCCCAGGAGATGGCCCTGCATCAGCCTGACTGTAGGTCGTGCACTTTTTCTGGCCTCCTTTTGTTATAATGGGGTAATGCAACCAAAGTTTCTTTGCGGCAAGAAAGGCGTTTCTTTTCTTTCATTTAACTTGAGAGGAACAGTTATAGTACACTTGTCGATTAATATGAACATTTCCTTTAGCTGGGTGCGTTTTCCAAACATAACCAGTCCGACAGCCTGTCATGCTGCATTGCAGGTGCTATAAAGCATTTCAACTCTCAGAACCCTTCTCTGTCTACAGCCGTCTCTTTGTCTTAAGGAGACGGATAAAGCACAAATAGGCTTAGTGATGTTTTGTTCCTTTTTACTTTTAGGCAGGCAGTCTATGCTGTTGTTTGGCAGCATCTGGACCTTTAGGAGAAGCAGCTGAGAGCTGTGAAAGTGCGGACAGACCTGTAACGTGGCTGGATGCTCCTCTGTCACATAAGAGGATTATCTCTAGTTGCCTGATGTGAGGGCTGCCTCTGTGGTCATCTCCCAAGAATGTCTAGCTACTGCTAGCACTTTCCACCTGGGGACCAGGACTGTGTGAGTCTTGAGGATGTGATCAGATGCAGAGAGAAATGCATCCCGTGAAAGAGTGCTTGCTGCTTTGTTCATGAGGTAGAGGCTGGTCTGCTTATGTGCTTGAGGTATCATGTGGAGGCAATGGCTTGTGGTCTGCCTGAGCGAGGAACGTGGTCCAAAGGAGCCTCTGGAAAGGAGAGAGCAGGCTGTGAGCTGGGGAGCTCTTCAGAGAGCTTGAAGGCTGGTCACCTCCTCTAGAATTAACTTTGAAACTGCGATTCATAGCCAGGCTGCTTTGACAGTGCCTGCCCTCACCTTGTCTGAGTGCGTTGTGCTGCTTGTGCTCCAGGCTGACTTGGGCACAAGCCCACCCTGAACTGAAAACTTGGCAGTCCCGGGGGTGTAGCAGTGCACCCAGGCTCATCCCCCTTGCTGAAGGGCTCGGCTTCTTTTCTCAAGCACACCCCGAGCCGAATCGAGCTGTGAGGCTCCTGAGGAGTGACCTTGCATCTCAGGAGCTCTGAAGTCAGGCAGAGGTTAAGGTCTGTTTCTCTTTGTGCAGCTAGGTCTTGAATGTAATCAAAGCAGAAATTATACTTTCGTGTTAAGCAACGGGTTTGTCTTGGTAGGTGTGTTCTGACACTTAGTGCTGTGTGGTTGCTGCACAGTTTTCAGCTGACATCCTGTTTACATGTGCTCCCATGTGTTAGTTTGCAGAGATCCATAGTTATGAGCTCCACAGCAGCCTATTCTACATGCCTCCAGGTTCTCATACCAACTTCCTTGTCACCAGCATCTGGGAAGCCCAGAGGAAGGCACCAACTGTCCTTTATACTCCCCATGCCCATGTATGCTGGGAGGATATGGGAGTCTCATTGAAAGCTCCACTTACAACATTGTTGCAGAGCAGTGCAGCACATGCACCAGTTGTGTTGCTTGCAACTCCAGGCGTATGGCTACGTAGATAAAATATTGAGTTTCATGTCATTTGCCTTTCCCACTTTCATTTTCATTTCTGTGCCCTTGAAGCACCTGAGTGCTGTGCTGTCCCAAGGAACCGGATGCTGTTGTCACTAGGGCACCCTACCGGAATCTCGTATGGTTTGCTTAGGCAGAAAACAATCCTGACAACTTGTGTCTAAACTGTTTTCTGAGTCAAGAGATTGCCTTGGAGCCAGCCTTGCCCACGTTCCCCCACACAGAGGCTTATTAGGCAGATCTACAAATTTCCCTAGGAGAATCACTCCAGGGACTTTGAGATGGCTATTTATAGCCTGACTTAAGCGTATGCAGGCGTGTCACGTACAAGGCAGTCAGGATGTGTGCACTAAAAGCCTACCTCCCAACAGTTTGCCACTGCCAAGTGTAGTGGTTACAGTTTTCAGAAGAGAAATCGATTGAGCGTTTCCATGCCTTGACTACAGTGTCAGCTCTTTCTTCATATAGGCCAAAGCTTTACAAATTAGGAAGCTAAATTCCGTCTTGTGTTTCAGTGACTTTAGGAAGACAACTACCTTGATTTCCATCAGCACGCTTCCGTCGACATACAGCCTTCACTTTCTAGCCTGCTGAGAGTTGGCATTAAAGGAAGGGGTTTACAAGATGAAACAAGTTACTCTGCAGCTGATGATGTTTTCCTGACTATGGAAACAAAATTCCTAACTGGATACTGTTTCCATCAAATGCTTTGAAAGTGCATAACTTGGATACTGCTGGTAAACTCCTTCTAAGGCTGAATACTGAAATTCCAGTGTGTCAACAGTTCCTGGCAGGTCCATCTTCTCACAGACGGCTCGAGTAGTTCAAGGCTATGCCCCAGGTCAGGGGTCAGTGCTGGCCCTGGAAACAGTCCTCCCTTTCGTCAGGATCGGAGAAGCCACGTCGCTCTCTGATGTCCAGGAGCCAGGGTGCCAAGTTCCTGCCTTATTTTTTCAGAGAGGATGAGAAAGAAACGGATTTGGGATATAAGAGGTAACATTGGCCTCCTCAAAGAGTTCAAAGCCCTCCAGCCCAAGTAGCACTGCCTCAAACCCTGACACCTTTGAGCCTCTACCTGAAGCCTTTCTTGCAGCTCCTTCAAATAGTGTGACTAATGCTGTCCTGCTATCTGAAACCTTGCCGCTTCTCCCCAAACTAGTGCTGCTTCCACGCAGTCCATCTGCCTCCTCCCATTTCCACTTCATGTCTTCAGCAGCTCACTAAACGCAGCCCACTAGTCAGTCCTCACCCATGTATCTGATCTGTCTCCAGATGGACAGGCAGGAGGACTTGACAGGAAAGCCTGCCATTCCTTCCTAAAAGGATGTCAGTTCCTGGATTTGGTCTCCCCACATTTTTCACAATAGCTGAAGAGAAAGTCTACAGCTGGCAGCAAGAAAAAGGTTTTCTGCATGTCCAGATAACCACTTAAATCTCAACTAGAAAAGCTAGCCTGCTGTTTTCTAGAAGAGAATTTCAAAGCAGCAAATCCTGTGAAGGTTTTTGTTTCATTGCTTTCAGCAATGTTTACGTTGTTGAAACCAAAGAACTTAAAGTCGTAGTTCAGCCTACTGTGGGTTGAGTTTTGCTGACCCAGGATGCATACAGCTAATCGTTAAATCTACAGATAGCACTCCCATAAAGGTCTTTCAAGCAACAAAGTACAAGTGACTCCCACTAGATATACCTGGCCTGCTTAGAAACCACTCAGGCTGGCATGTACAGAGAACACACAGACAACAACCTCCCCAAGCCCACCTTTTTAAACCAGAAGACTGGTTTTAGGGAGTATGCTCCCCTTTTTTATTACAGCAGACACTAAGCCTTCAACCCTGACAAGGCATTGTTTGTATTTGGAATCCACATACGTTTGGCATTTTATCCATTCTTAAGAAACTAGTTTTTTCTACTCCTATAACAGCTCAGTCCTGACAGAAGTTTTGCAAGCACACAAATGTATTGATTCCTCAGGTCTCTTCTCCTGCAAACAGCTGAGTCAGCATTTGTAGTTCTAACACAGCCTCCATTGCCTTGGATGTCACACTTTGAATCTGTCACAGGACTTCTGGATAAGGCAATGGAAGAATGACCATTTCTCTTCTAAAAGCTGAAATTTGGTCAAAGAGACCACCCACATCATCAAAGTGTTCCTCAAGATGAATTCCACACAAGCCACGTGTCAAAGAAAGGTAAAGAAACTCCCATCATTGTCTCTATATGTTTTCTGTTATTCTTTCTGAATAACCTACTGTAGAGCAGAGGCACCGTGGGATTTTACATTAGACTCTTTAGAGTTTGCTCCTAACCCCTCCAAAGAAATCTAACTGCGCTTGAAGAATCCGTTCTAAAAGAGAGCCCACTTAAAGCCATCAGTGCCAACAGATTAAATCTTATGCCAGGGGATTAAACACTGCCCCCATTTAGATTCCATAGGAGAGCAGGGAGGGGAACACTTCACAGTCAGGCAGCTGCTCCTCGTCTTCAGTAATTTCCTCCCTCCCCTGTTCTCTAGTGACACTCACCTTCTGGAAGCTCTGTTAGGGCTCTGCTTCCTATGCCTCTGAAAATGTTCCTCATCATTAGAGGAGGAGGATGGGGAAGTACTGTTGTAGAGTTCATCTTTCCATCTGAAAGCATTGGAAAGGCAACAACAAAAACAAGGTTAAGAACACACTAAGTCCTGCCAAGACTCAAGGGAGCTCTCTCTCAGAATGTCCTGTGAGAGCTATGAACTTTCCAGTCCGTTTTATTCCTCAGGCACGTGATTTCAAAAAGCATTACCTGTTTTCCCTTGTGAGAGCAAAATTCAGTCTTCCTTGGGAAGGGGAAATGTTGAACTATGACTCCTCTGTGTCTCTGCCTTGGTTTTCCTCACAGTGTGCCTCTTTGCCACAGGTAGAGCAGGCAGTGGTGCATGGAGCTTGGAAAGCAGATGCAGATCTATTCAAAGGCAGCACCAGCTGGGTCTAGCAGCCTGCCAGTGGAAAGGCGTGCCTGGACATAAGTTCTCAGTCTTCTTTAACATCCTGGCAGGCTACAAAATAGATGGCGTAAAAAAACAAGTGACAATAGAGATTATCTGATGCCCTACATAACGCGGAAGTACTGACCGAGCTGCATACCCAGTTCTGCCTGTAAGCTAACAGTTGGTTCCAGCTTCTTTATTGACCCTAAGGACAGATGAGCTGCTCTGAATTTGGCATAGAAACAAGAACTGAGTTCCACCTCTGAGTCGAATGAAAAAGTTTTCATGAACCCTTTCTGAATCGTGGAACAGAAGAGACTAAGAATACTGGAAAGCTTCTAAACAGACTCTTCTGCTAAGTCTAACTAAATTACCTACCCGGTTTCCGAAATCCTTGGCTATCCTTGACGATTAAATAGTCTGATGAAGATTTTGAGAAGCGGCTTGTGGCTTCAAGTGCAGAACAAAAAGGATTTCAGGTACAGAATCTCAGCCAATACTTCCTGAATCCTGTCATCCCTGACCTCAGGCGTTGCAGTTTTTGAAATCACTAGCTCTTGAAAGGTATTCTGTCTCCCAAGGAAAAGATCTGGCTTCCTTTGTACCTTCAGACTGTCACAGTTACCATACTACAAGGATTCTGTAATTACCACCCATCTGAAAATCCTTTAAAGCATTTTGGGGAGTTGTGACTGACACTACGACTGATAAAGAAGAACGATCGTTGGCCATACACTTACCGATTAGGTCTTTTGCAGCAAAGGCTTCATGACTGGGCACTTCTAAACGTGCACGTTTGTGTGACTGCAGAAGACCAGCGTGCACACAATATCTTACTTTGTCTGAAAGCAAAGAATTCAGAAGAGTGTTACCAGCGCCTTTAAGATAAATCAGGTTAGCCGTGAGGCAGAACATGCGAGGTGTTTCACCCATCTCTTTTTGGACCACAGGGACGTTTCAAGTGTCTTTTATCAATGCCCAAGTCAAGTGGACTACACACACGCCTGCTTTTTCAGGAGGACTAAAAGTCACCCCAGAGAGAGCGAGGAAGCTGGTTTGGGTACTGTTCTTTGAGGGATACCCAGGCCATTGTTTTAACTCTGTGTGGAGAGCTTTAACTGAAAGCCGGGAAGTTTGATATGGAAACAGTAAAACTCAGTCGGTAACTCTTTGGTAAAAGTAGTGCAGTGAAATGGAAATGGTATTACCCAGCGCAGACTCCGAGTAGGAAAAGAAGCTGAATTAGAGAGAGTAGACCTGTGGAAGTCACACTCTGCAAATGTTAGCATTACATCTGCAGTAGACCTCTGATACCCTTTAGACACAGACCAGTGTATCTAAAAAAAGGAAAACAGCAAGGAGTAGGCCAAGTGACAAAGAAATACAGCGTGTGCAGAGACCTGCATCTAGCAAAACCAGGGAACTTGACTTGCAGAATGACAGCAAGAAATTTAAAGAAAAGTAGCGTGGGTGTTTATATGCTTTTCCTTCCTGAAATTATATCCTGCTTGTACACAAGAAATCAGCCCTTCCCAGGAATTGCGCATATAACCTACTTTCCAACGGAGCTTGACAGCATTCAACAGTTTTCCTTGGTCTAAGCTCTTAGGGCATTCAAGAATCTTTGCCATTTTCCGCTTCTCAGTCTTAGCTTTCTTCTGACGACACGATAATTACACTACGCAGACCAACATGCAACTGTTCAAATACTATTGGAAAGTATATCAAATCCAAAATGCACCATACAGGCACCTATGGGTTTTACTCTTGTCATCATGCCAAGGACACGCTAGCCCTGACAACCTGCAAAACCTCAAGAACAATATGGGCAAGACACATTCCAGCAATCAGAAATCAGCACGGAGGAGCACGCATACCGATTTGTCACTAGCCTCAGTGATAACAATGGACAAAACACCCTCCCCTTGCTTAGACAAGAGTCAGCTGCTGGGAAAGCAGTTATTTCTTAAAGTTATTCCTTGTTATTCTGAGAAAATGGGCAAGGAATTTTTTTCTTACTCTAGCGTGGTAATAAGTCTTGTAATCTAGTTACAAGGCTGAGCTCTGCCCCAGATGACATGAGCAACAACAGGCAAGTTCCCAACTGGAACATTCCCCAATGAGAAAAAACATACCCAAATGCATGCAGGACAAGTTTATGCCAGTAGCTTCTGTAAAGTACCTGGAAAGTCTTCCACCGAGATGTTTGCATTCAGATTACCTCCTGACAATTCTTGCTGGGCTCCTCAAAACCCATGTCAGGCTACTGCTATAGTGAGAGCAGGGCTTATCATTCAGAGTAGGACTATCCATTGCCTTGTATGCCCACCTGCCAACAGCCAGCTGTTGCCTTTTCTGTTCTGCTAGGTTGTAAGCATTTGGGAAAGGCACTGATTTCTTCTGCTGACTCTCTGTCCTGAGCTTACGAGCAGGGCCCTGGAGTCCATGACTGGTCTGTAAGCTCTGTGGCGATAGACAAATGTGAAGAGATAAAAATATCCAGCAGTTCAGCTTGTTTCCACTGTTTAAGGTAAGGCTTTGGGTCAGAAGCCAGTAAAGAAAACTGAAAGCCAGACCTAACCTCCACTGCCCTCTTCACTGTCCACAATTTCACAGTTTCACCCCCAGATTTTTCAGTTTCTTTCTCGTTCTTTCCTCCTCGGCTTTTCCTAATTAAAAGAGACAAGAAGGATCAGGCACAAGCATGCAGAAAATCTGACAGGTGCACACTCGGTGCCTACAGAGGAACTTCATCAAGGCTCTGCGTATGCACAAAAGATTAGCCTACAGTTCTACTCTGCAGAAAGCAAGTCCGGATCCCTGGAATCCAGCCATCTAGTTTTACTGATTTTCACAAGTTTGTATCTTTCAATCTCATGAAGATGAGGAAATCAGTGCAGGATTTAATAGAAGAAGGAAACCTAGACTTGTAAATGTAGGTCATGGCCTACTTTGCTCTCTGTTAACATGCTTACTCCTGGCCCAGGAAATGTTAAAAAAAAAAAAAAAAAAAAAAAGAAGATGAGCAAAGCAAAAAGCAGGACATTCACCGAGATTCCTGGAGTACAGGACTCTATTTTTGCTCTTTATCCTAGAGTTCTCAAAGAACAGGGCAGTAGTAGCTGCAGGGAGCACCCAGGAGGAGAGAACAGGAACATCATGTTGGCAGCCAAGATTAACCCCCAGAATTTCTGCTCTTAACCGCGGTTCAGTAAATGTGGAAGTTGCTGCAAATTTCTCATCCAGATTCAAAACTGAGTGTATCAGCTAATCACCAACTACTAATGCACCAGTAGAATCCTGAAAAAAGCAATAGTCTCTCCGCAGCCACCAAAGTGTTCTTAGTGGCACTTGAGGGATATCATAGGAAATACCGTGGCTGATTGTTACAGATAACAGAGGTTGCTCTAGGGACAGAGAACCAGTTACACTCCCAGGCAATGCTGGCACCAGAACAAACACCCCGAAAGTTGCCATGGGGAAGTGCACTTTGGATCTGAGAAGGCTTCAAATCCCTGGAAAGGAAATTCTGGAAGTAGCTCTCGAGCAAGGGAATGCTTCACATGGGAGCTTAAGTCAAGTCATGAAAATGATTTGAGGATACCTTTGCCTGTAACAGGTGACTAAAGTGGAGGACACAGGAGACTCTTAGTGAGGTGATGAAATGTCAGCAAAACAGGTACACAGAAATACAAACCGGAGTCTGGGTTATCACCAGACTCTTAAATCTGCAATGCAGCTTTAATGGCTAATCTCCACAAACACAGAGGAGCAGAGGAACAATGACAGGCTGAGGAACCCCCTGTAACTTCATCAGGTCCGAGAGAGCGCCTGAACCTGGCTCCTCAACCCACTGTCCTGGTGTGACACCCACCACATGGTCTCCCTGGACCACCTTGCAGACCCTCTTGCTGGGGGTAACTGCCTGCAGGTGTAGGGGATGCATTATGGGATTCCAGGAAGAACATCCTGAAATTGAATGAGCCTTAATGTGGGATGTTTCGGAGGAGGCCCAAAGGCTGTGAAAGGGAGGGATCAAGCTGGTTTGGGGAGGAACCAATGCGGAGAAGCAGAGGGGGAAAAGGGATGCAAGGGGCAGAGAGCTTCTGACCAGGTGCCTGGTCAGCAAGCTTCTCTAGCCATGCCCTGGGCCTGATAACTGCAGCCGGTCCTGTCTTCTTCTTAAATCCCTTTTCCAGCTGTTGTCCAGGCTGAGGAAACTCTCTACACTGTGTGCCTGTGTGTCTAAGGAGGTCCAAGTGCCAGCCACTGGTGAAGGGGCCAGGGGTCACTGGGGCATGTGAGCTGAGGGTGCTCGCAGCTGGAGAGAGCGAGTGTGCACATTGTGCTGGACCTGTTAGCAGAGAGACCCTTTTGCATGGGTGTGTCTTGGGGAATCAGTGCCTAACAGGCCTTAATGGCCCTGACCAGCCTCACCCGCAGCCTCCACCCATACCCTCTGCCCATGGTGCCAGGGCATCACTGAAGACCAGCCCTGGACCTTCAGTCCCTGCCTGAGCGACAGTGTAGGAGGACTGGTCTTCAGCACAGCCGCAGCCATGTCCGTGCCTGGCCATGGACCCTGAGAATCTGCACTCTGACCTGCAGAGTGATTTCCAAGCCAGGCCTTGGACCTGCCTCGTCACAATAGATTTGCCCCACGATCACTGGACTGTGTCTGACACTGATCACCCTCAACACACCTGAGGATTGACTTCTCGGCTTGACTGTGGACATGCCACATCACCACACACTTTCCTGATGGTCTGGATCCTTGCTTGAACCTGCACAGCATCCCCGCGCCTGCCCGTATTTGCCTCGCTCGGGTACTGGGGGGTGGGCGCTGGCTGGTGAGGCCCCTGCCCTGCCAGCTGGGTTACTGCCTTTGGCTCTCCATTCCTGTGGGAGCAGCTGACCCTCACCGCTCCCCGACAGTGAGACTGCTGGGAGACCAGGGCTCGAGGGGCCATTACTGCATAGTCTGAGTGTCTAAGGCCACTTCCTGGTGTGATTGAGTGCGTAGGTGCGAGGGGACCTCCAGGACCACAGCTGGAGTGGGGCTGTGGGTCTCTGGGGTTCACATGCCCAGAAACCAGAGACTGGGGAGACCAGGGGATCCAGGGCTGAGCGACTCAGTGGACCTGCCTGTCTAAGGCCAGACCTGGGCAGATCCATGTTGTAGGTATGGATATCAATAGCTGTTTTTTCCACTCATGGGCTTTTGTCCTGATCAGTCGGAGAGAGGAACAGGATCTGGCCTGTGCTTTGTGGGAGTGCTGTGTTTTCTGTGTTGATCTGTGTGGTCAGTGATACCTGTATGGAGGGTGTGTAGGTGTGCTTGTCTGCCTATTGGGAAAACAGGCTCAGGCTCGCTACTGCCTGGACAAGGAGACATGGAGCTGTGGCAGCCTCGCTTCCGTTGGGCTGTTGGACTCAGCGTCTCCTACCTGAGTGCACCTACAGGGCTGAGTGGAGGCAAGCTCATGTGGGAGCTGCCACTGCTGCTCTCACTGCTGGCCTCTCTGTAGCACTGGCGCTGAAAAGCATCTGCCTAGAGGGGTATTATCCCAGCTGCTCAACTCCTCCTAAAAAGGCCCAAGGAAGATGGTTGGTGCCTCTTCCGAGCAGGGGCAACCAGCCTTTTGCTTGCCTTGGATTTCCCTGCAGGAAAGGGGAAGAGCTGTTAAATGCCACGGGCTATCCCACAGGCCTCCGTATGGCCACTGCAGCATACACAGCTCTGTCTGGATCACCTCTCCTTTCAGCTAGGAAGCTCAGGAGCAAGTGCAAGCCAGATCGTGGAGTGGGGAATCGAGGTCTCTGGGTGCTGCAGGGGCTCTCCCCCAGGGACCCCCCACCAAAGTAAACCCTGTCCCAGGGCCAGCACTGAACAGCCCAGGGACTGGCTGAGACCCAGAGGGCAGAAGTGACATTCCCCAGACTTGTCTGCCAGCAGTGCGCTGGAGCTGGGAGAGAACCCAGGTGTCCAGGCTCCTAGTCAGCTCCTCCCCTCCTCTACTCCATAGACCCCTGCCCTTCCCCTTGCAGTGCCAACAATGTGTGGACAGGTCTCTTTTCCCCATTTGGAGTCCCAGGAATTAAGGGGGATCTTTGGCCACAGCATGCTGCATACTTCTGCAACGTGCCCGTTTAATGCTTAATCCTCTTGCTCCAGACCAACCACAGGAGATATCTTGGGGACAAAGGCACTCGCACCAGCTCCGTGATTTCTGAGTCCAGCGAACCGCATCCGTGGGTCAGAAGAGGAGCAACTCGGAATGGGTGAAATAACAAGAGAAGGGAAGAGAAGAAAGAGGGGAAAAAAGAATCAGTGTAAATGCAGCAACTTAGGAAGTTACTGTTGGTCTCGCTCATCTACTGCCATAACTAAGGGCAAAGTGCAATGAACGCTAGCAGCATTATGCTGTTTGGGGAAGTCCAGGTAAACTGGTGCTGCTGGCTAGCTAGCCTGCCGAGGAAAATACATGTTATCCTTGTACTTACCCTGAGATTTGCACTGTGGTCAGCTTCTATCGCTGCAGCAGCACCTTTACTGAGGCAGCCTGAAAGAATGCAAACAGAAACGGAGTGCCCATACCTCCCGTGAGAATGGGCTGGGCTTTCAAGAACAAGACGCTCTGAAAGACGGAAAGAAACTCCCCTGATTCACCCGGGAAAAACATTTTCACAGCCAGTGGACAAGCTGCACCAATTTCCTGGCAAACATCAACAAGTCCTACAGTCTGTTCCAGCATGCATTTCCCCTAAACGCCTGGCCTGTTGTTTATTTGGGCTGCACTGACAGCAGATGTGCTGCTCTCCAGCAACTCCAGCCACAGCATGAGAAAGGCAGGAGCACAGCTCCCATCACCTTGCTCAGTGTGCACTCGAGAGGACCGGCAGGAGAAGGAGCAGGGTACCGTTTTGCCTCTGCTCTCCTGCCTGCGGGATCTTGCAGTGAACTGCCAAATGCTTTGATTTCCTTTCCTTGTTAGGGGCACTAAACCCACCCACAGGTGCGCCTTGCTTCTCAGGCCTCTTTCAAGGTACACTGAGAAACCTTGAGGGCAGCTGCCACGGACCCAATCCCCATCAAAGCTGCCTTTCATTTACTGAGGGAAGGAGCTCATCACCAGGGCTTTCACACAGCCTCTGCTCTCAAACTGACTGCTGGCACTGCAATTTCTCACGTCGGACAAAGCTTCCTTGCCATAACTGGAGTGAAATTCCCCCACAAGGTAATACAGTACCTGCTGACGTTCTGCCCACCAAGAGGATCAGGCTCTTGCTGAGAAGCACAGCCATCCTTCAGAGACGCCAACACGCCATGCTCCCAAACATCGACATGCGACTGTGCAGTCAGTGACCAAACGTGTTGCAGCTTGCCTACATAGGGCAGAGAGAGAGCACAGGTGGCTTCGCTGAGTAGCGTCATCCTCAACCCCAGCAGGAAAAGACAAAGACTCCTTCCCTTACAGAGAGCAGCAAGCTAGGTGCATTGCCACTGGATTACTGACAACAGGCCAACAACCTCATGGGAAGGACAAACCACCTGGGACAGAAATGTAATCAGTGTGGCTTTTTTCCTGGTTTTCCCCCTCTGGTTAGGCGCCTCCAGGATCACTTCTGCTAGTGCTCCAGATAGGCCAGAGGACACAACTGCATGCTGTTCATTGCTTGCTGCCACCCAGGGGTCTCACAGCAAACATGGGCAGACCTGCTTTCCTGCAGCAAAAAAAACCCCAAAACAAACCAAAAACAAAACAAAACACCCACACCCCTGAGGAGTGCTCTGATGGCTTTCCAGACTGGTGGTATTTTCAGGAAAAAAAAGACAGTCTGCACTGCAGTCAGTGATCCGAGGGAACAGGAATAACACTGGGCTCTGGATCCCAAGACGAGCAGAAGGGAAAGCAGTTCAAAAAGAAGAACACACTTCCTCGCTTTGAGACAAGCCTCTAGCCACCGCAGGAGAGACACATAATAGCAAGAGAAGGCTCTTGTACAAACCTCTCAGGGCCTGTTATATTCCTATAGGGAATGGGTGCTATAAACGTGGGTGGGTATTTCTTCCCGGTCTGGACAGCACAGAAACAACGGGGATGGGGGGAAGAGAGGGCAGGGAGGAAGAAGAATGCAACCACCTCATGTATTTTCCCAAAGTATTTCCCAGTACCTGATAGGCAGCAGAGGGAAGCTGAAGCTGCAGAATAAGGAGCTGGCTCCAGGTTTGCAGAGTGCTCTCTGGTGGCTCTCCCCCTCCCTGTGGCTGGACTCCTCAGCCCTCCTCTTCCCTGCGGCAGCTCAACTCGGGCTGTCTGGTGTGTGGTGAACGCTCGCCCATCTCTCACAGCCTTTTCAGTGCTCTTGCAGCAAAAGGAACTCACTAGAACAGTAGGAGATGGCACATCCACAATAACAGCTCTACCTCTCCCTACTTCCCTACTGCTGGCTCTGAGGCAGGAAAACATCAGAGCTCCTCTGCTTAGCAGAAGCAAGGACAGTTCCCCCTGCCCCCTCCAAATGCTTCCTCTCTCTTATCATCCAAGACAGATGAATCCTTTAGGCTGCCTCCTTCCCACAAAAGAGGGGCCCAAAATAAACACAACTACACCTTGAATGCAGGAACTGCTGATGGTCAACCTCAGCTATAGGCATCGGGTGCCACCAACACATGAAAGAACACCATAACCAGAGCATGTTGCAGCAGGAGCCTCTTGAAAGGGATCTTCAACTCATGCCTCTGACTTCTCTTCCACTTTCTCTCAAGCTCTCTCATTGCTATATGTTACCACACTCCAAAATAAGGTTCCCTTACAAAAGCCCTCCCTATTCTGCTGGAAAGTGCTTCCGAAAAGGTCACGTAGCCTCTTTCCACTTAAATCAAATGCTGATAAGAGCATCTGCTTGTAGAAATGCTAATAGGAGCAACTCCCAGCTGCTGCATTAGGCAAAGTATAGGCCCTCTTGCAGAAGCTGCCCCCAGCAGTTATGAGGTTTCCTCTGTGGCAGTGAGAAATAGCAGTGTACAGCAAATGTGATGCGACACTATTTAAGAAAGCATACTTAATGTACATCCCCTACTTATTCTGTGCTATTAACAATAATTCTACACAAACATAGTCCACCCACATCTGTTACCAAACAAGAAAATTCCAGCCAGTTCCCACTATACAACAAACGAAACCTTAACCAAAAAAACACTTCCAAACCACGACATGGGCTGTTACACTCTCACCCTCCATTCACACCTTGCCCCACACACCCACACTCTTTCCTACACCTCCTCCTCCCCTTCCTCCACTCACACACCCTTCCCAAGCTCTACTCTCCCCTGACCCACACACACACTCACCTATCAACCTCCCACCTGCTTCCCACCTCCTCACCTTGCCACACACACACACAACACGCACCCCTACTCAAACACCTCCTCTGCACCACCAACAACACACCCTTCCTCTCCCCTCCACATACAACCTCCCCCTGCAACACCCAACGCACCCACCCCAACACCTAACACACTCTCCCCAGACCTCCCTAAACCAAACCTTGCCACCACCCACCTGCGAGCTGCTGCCTGCGCTTGTCCACTCCATCGGCTGGGCTGTGCTGCCTGACGACACCCCAGCGCTCTTCGCCACCTGCACAACACAACCACCCATTTCCACACAAAGCCACACACAAAGCCCCTCCAACACACACTGCCTCTTCCCTCCCATCTCCTGCCACACCACAACGCCAACAAACACATTCCCACGCCTGCCCGCAACAAACCCTCTCCTCCTCTCCACACAACCAAAGGCACACAAGCCTGCACACACTACCTCCTTCCAAGCTCGCTCTTCCAAGACCACCTCCCAGCGCCCCCTCTTTCCTCACCCTCACACACCCTGCACCAGCCACCCTTCCCCGTGTCCTGCCCAACACACAGGCCTCCTCCCACCTCCACCACGCCTGCCCACGGGGACCCCGCCTCACTCCACCCACCTCTCACCCCTTTGCCCTTCATGCCTCCTACACTACCTAGCCTACACACACCTCCTCACCTCTCTTCTCCCTCCTCCTCCTCCTCCAACTACCAGGACGCACCCACCTTCCCCCATCCTCACCTGCCCTCCACCACCTCCACACACAGACACTCCCCTTCCCACTCACCCTCCACACCCTCCAACACACTCCCCCCACAAACCCTCCGCCCCACACCCCTCACAACCCACCCCACACACCACCACAACAACACCCAACAACAACCCCCACAGCCACAACAACAAAACACACCCCACTACACACACAGCCCCACTCCACAACAACCCCTCCAGCCCTCTCACCCTCCATTCACACCTTGCCCCACACACCCACACTCTTTCTACACCTCCTCCTCCCCTTCCTCCACTCACACACCCTTCCCAAGCTCTACTCTCCCCTGACCCACGCACACACTCACCTATCAACCTCCCACCTGCTTCCCACCTCCTCACCTTGCCACACACACACAACACGCACCCCTACTCAAACACCTCCTCTGCACCACCAACAACACACCCTTCCTCTCCCCTCCACATACAACCTCCCCCTGCAACACCCAACGCACCCACCACAACACCTAACACACTCTCCCCAGACCTCCCTAAACAAAACCTTGCCACCACCCACCTGCGAGCTGCTGCCTGCGCTTGTCCACTCCATCGGCTGGGCTGTGCTGCCTGACGACACCCCAGCGCTCTTCGCCGCCTGCACAACACAACCACCCATTTCCACACAAAGCCACACACAAAGCCCCTCCAACACACACTGCCTCTTCCCTCCCATCTCCTGCCACACCACAACGCCAACAAACACATTCCCACGCCTGCCCGCAACAAACCCTCTCCTCCTCTCCTCCACTCCACACAACCAAAGGCACACAAGCCTGCACACACTACCTCCTTCCAAGCTCGCTCTTCCAAGACCACCTCCCAGCGCCCCCTCTTTCCTCACCCTCACACACCCTGCACCAGCCACCCTTCCCCGTGTCCTGCCCAACACACAGGCCTCCTCCCACCTCCACCACGCCTGCCCACGGGGACCCCGCCTCACTCCACCCACCTCTCACCCCTTTGCCCTTCATGCCTCCTACACTACCTAGCCTACACACACCTCCTCACCTCTCCTCTCCCTCCTCCTCCTCCTCCAACTACCAGGACGCACCCACCTTCCCCCATCCTCACCTGCCCTCCACCACCTCCGCACACAGACACTCCCCTTCCCACTTACCCTCCACACCCTCCAACACCCTTCCCCCACAAACCCTCCGCCCCACACCCCTCACAACCAACCCCACACACCACCACAACACCCAACAACAACCCCCACAGCCACAACAACAAAACACACCCCACTACACACACAGCCCCACTCCACAACAACCCCTCCAGCCCTCTCACCCTCCATTCACACCTTGCCCCACACACCCACACTCTTTCTACACCTCCTCCTCCCCTTCCTCCACTCACACACCCTTCCCAAGCTCTACTCTTCCCTGACCCACGCACACACTCACCTATCAACCTCCCACCTGCTTCACACCTCCTCACCTTGCCACACACACACAACACGCACCCCTACTCAAACACCTCCTCTGCACCACCAACAACACACCCTTCCTCTCCCCTCCACATACAACCTCCCCCTGCAACACCCAACGCACCCACCACAACACCTAACACACTCTCCCCAGACCTCCCTAAACCAAACCTTGCCACCACCCACCTGCGAGCTGCTGCCTGCGCTTGTCCACTCCATGGGCTGGGCTGTGCTGCCTGACGACACCCCAGCGCTCTTCGCCGCCTGCACAACACAACCACCCATTTCCACACAAAGCCACACACAAAGCCCCTCCAACACACACTGCCTCTTCCCTCCCATCTCCTGCCACACCACAACGCCAACAAACACATTGCCACGCCTGCCCGCAACAAACCCTCTCCTCCTCTCCTCCACTCCACACAACCAAAGGCACACAAGCCTGCACACACTACCTCCTTCCAAGCTCGCTCTTCCAAGACCACCTCCCAGCGCCCCCTCTTTCCTCACCCTCACACACCCTGCACCAGCCACCCTTCCCCGTGTCCTGCCCAACACACAGGCCTCCTCCCACCTCCACCACGCCTGCCCACGGGGACCCCGCCTCACTCCACCCACCTCTCACCCCTTTGCCCTTCATGCCTCCTACACTACCTAGCCTACACACACCTCCTCACCTCTCTTCTCCCTCCTCCTCCTCCTCCAACAACCAGGACGCACCCACCTTCCCCCATCCTCACCTGCCCTCCACCACCTCCGCACACAGACACTCCCCTTCCCACTCACCCACCACACCCTCCAACACACTCCCCCCACAAACCCTCCGCCCCACACCCCTCACAACCCACCCCACACACCACCACCACAACACCCAACAACAACCCCCACAGCCACAACAACAAAACACACCCCACTACACACACAGCCCCACTCCACAACAACCCCTCCAGACCTCTCACTCTCCATTCACACCTTGCCCCACACACCCACACTCTTTCTACACCTCCTCCTCCCCTTCCTCCACTCACACACCCTTCCCAAGCTCTACTCTCCCCTGACCCACACACACACTCACCTATCAACCTCCCACCTGCTTCCCACCTCCTCACCTTGCCACACACACACACAACACGCACCCCTACTCAAACACCTCCTCTGCACCACCAACAACACACCCTTCCTCTCCCCTCCACATACAACCTCCCCCTGCAACACCCAACGCACCCACCACAACACCTAACACACTCTCCCCAGACCTCCCTAAACCAAACCTTGCCACCACCCACCTGCGAGCTGCTGCCTGCGCTTGTCCACTCCATCGGCTGGGCTGGGCTGCCTGACGACACCCCAGCGCTCTTCGCCGCCTGCACAACACAACCACCCATTTCCACACAAAGCCACACACAAAGCCCCTCCAACACACACTGCCTCTTCCCTCCCATCTCCTGCCACACCACAACGCCAACAAACACATTGCCACGCCTGCCCGCAACAAACCCTCTCCTCCTCTCCTCCACTCCACACAACCAAAGGCACACAAGCCTGCACACACTACCTCCTTCCAAGCTCGCTCTTCCAAGACCACCTCCCAGCGCCCCCTCTTTCCTCACCCTCACACACCCTGCACCAGCCACCCTTCCCCGTGTCCTGCCCAACACACAGGCCTCCTCCCACCTCCACCACGCCTGCCCACGGGGACCCCGCCTCACTCCACCCACCTCTCACCCCTTTGCCCTTCATGCCTCCTACACTACCTAGCCTACACACACCTCCTCACCTCTCCTCTCCCTCCTCCTCCTCCTCCAACAACCAGGACGCACCCACCTTCCCCCATCCTCACCTGCCCTCCACCACCTCCGCACACAGACACTCCCCTTCCCACTCACCCACCACACCCTCCAACACACTCCCCCCACAAACCCTCCGCCCCACACCCCTCACAACCCACCCCACACACCACCCCACAACACCCAACAACAACCCCCACAGCCACAACAACAAAACACACCCCACTACACACACAGCCCCACTCCACAACAACCCCTCCAGCCCTCTCACCCTCCATTCACACCTTGCCCCACACACCCACACTCTTTCTACACCTCCTCCTCCCCTTCCTCCACTCACACACCCTTCCCAAGCTCTACTCTCCCCTGACCCACACACACACTCACCTATCAACCTCCCACCTGCTTCCCACCTCCTCACCTTGCCACACACACACAACACGCACCCCTACTCAAACACCTCCTCTGCACCACCAACAACACACCCTTCCTCTCCCCTCCACATACAACCTCCCCCTGCAACACCCAACGCACCCACCCCAACACCTAACACACTCTCCCCAGACCTCCCTAAACCAAACCTTGCCACCACCCACCTGCGAGCTGCTGCCTGCGCTTGTCCACTCCATCGGCTGGGCTGTGCTGCCTGACGACACCCCAGCGCTCTTCGCCGCCTGCACAACACAACCACCCATTTCCACACAAAGCCACACACAAAGCCCCTCCAACACACACTGCCTCTTCCCTCCCATCTCCTGCCACACCACAACGCCAACAAACACATTGCCACGCCTGCCCGCAACAAACCCTCTCCTCCTCTCCTCCACTCCACACAACCAAAGGCACACAAGCCTGCACACACTACCTCCTTCCAAGCTCGCTCTTCCAAGACCACCTCCCAGCGCCCCCTCTTTCCTCACCCTCACACACCCTGCACCAGCCACCCTTCCCCGTGTCCTGCCCAACACACAGGCCTCCTCCCACCTCCACCACGCCTGCCCACGGGGACCCCGCCTCACTCCACCCACCTCTCACCCCTTTGCCCTTCATGCCTCCTACACTACCTAGCCTACACACACCTCCTCACCTCTCTCCTCCCTCCTCCTCCTCCTCCAACAACCAGGACGCACCCACCTTCCCCCATCCTCACCTGCCCTCCACCACCTCCGCACACAGACACTCCCCTTCCCACTCACCCACCACACCCTCCAACACACTCCCCCCACAAACCCTCCGCCCCACACCCCTCACAACCCACCCCACACACCACCACCACAACACCCAACAACAACCCCCACAGCCACAACAACAAAACACACCCCACTACACACACAGCCCCACTCCACAACAACCCCTCCAGCCCTCTCACCCTCCATTCACACCTTGCCCCACACACCCACACTCTTTCTACACCTCCTCCTCCCCTTCCTCCACTCACACACCCTTCCCAAGCTCTACTCTCCCCTGACCCACGCACACACTCACCTATCAACCTCCCACCTGCTTCCCACCTCCTCACCTTGCCACACACACACACAACACGCACCCCTACTCAAACACCTCCTCTGCACCACCAACAACACACCCTTCCTCTCCCCTCCACATACAACCTCCCCCTGCAACACCCAACGCACCCACCACAACACCTAACACACTCTCCCCAGACCTCCCTAAACCAAACCTTGCCACCACCCACCTGCGAGCTGCTGCCTGCGCTTGTCCACTCCATGGGCTGGGCTGTGCTGCCTGACGACACCCCAGCGCTCTTCGCCGCCTGCACAACACAACCACCCATTTCCACACAAAGCCACACACAAAGCCCCTCCAACACACACTGCCTCTTCCCTCCCATCTCCTGCCACACCACAACGCCAACAAACACATTCCCACGCCTGCCCGCAACAAACCCTCTCCTCCTCTCCTCCACTCCACACAACCAAAGGCACACAAGCCTGCACACACTACCTCCTTCCAAGCTCGCTCTTCCAAGACCACCTCCCAGCGCCCCCTCTTTCCTCACCCTCACACACCCTGCACCAGCCACCCTTCCCCGTGTCCTGCCCAACACACAGGCCTCCTCCCACCTCCACCACGCCTGCCCACGGGGACCCCGCCTCACTCCACCCACCTCTCACCCCTTTGCCCTTCATGCCTCCTACACTACCTAGCCTACACACACCTCCTCACCTCTCCTCTCCCTCCTCCTCCTCCTCCAACTACCAGGACGCACCCACCTTCCCCCATCCTCACCTGCCCTCCACCACCTCCGCACACAGACACTCCCCTTCCCACTTACCCTCCACACCCTCCAACACCCTTCCCCCACAAACCCTCCGCCCCACACCCCTCACAACCAACCCCACACACCACCACAACACCCAACAACAACCCCCACAGCCACAACAACAAAACACACCCCACTACACACACAGCCCCACTCCACAACAACCCCTCCAGACCTCTCACCCTCCATTCACACCTTGCCCCACACACCCACACTCTTTCTACACCTCCTCCTCCCCTTCCTCCACTCACACACCCTTCCCAAGCTCTACTCTTCCCTGACCCACGCACACACTCACCTATCAACCTCCCACCTGCTTCACACCTCCTCACCTTGCCACACACACACAACACGCACCCCTACTCAAACACCTCCTCTGCACCACCAACAACACACCCTTCCTCTCCCCTCCACATACAACCTCCCCCTGCAACACCCAACGCACCCACCACAACACCTAACACACTCTCCCCAGACCTCCCTAAACCAAACCTTGCCACCACCCACCTGCGAGCTGCTGCCTGCGCTTGTCCACTCCATCGGCTGGGCTGTGCTGCCTGACGACACCCCAGCGCTCTTCGCCACCTGCACAACACAACCACCCATTTCCACACAAAGCCACACACAAAGCCCCTCCAACACACACTGCCTCTTCCCTCCCATCTCCTGCCACACCACAACGCCAACAAACACATTGCCACGCCTGCCCGCAACAAACCCTCTCCTCCTCTCCTCCACTCCACACAACCAAAGGCACACAAGCCTGCACACACTACCTCCTTCCAAGCTCGCTCTTCCAAGACCACCTCCCAGCGCCCCCTCTTTCCTCACCCTCACACACCCTGCACCAGCCACCCTTCCCCGTGTCCTGCCCAACACACAGGCCTCCTCCCACCTCCACCACGCCTGCCCACGGGGACCCCGCCTCACTCCACCCACCTCTCACCCCTTTGCCCTTCATGCCTCCTACACTACCTAGCCTACACACACCTCCTCACCTCTCTTCTCCCTCCTCCTCCTCCTCCAACAACCAGGACGCACCCACCTTCCCCCATCCTCACCTGCCCTCCACCACCTCCGCACACAGACACTCCCCTTCCCACTCACCCACCACACCCTCCAACACACTCCCCCCACAAACCCTCCGCCCCACACCCCTCACAACCCACCCCACACACCACCACAACAACACCCAACAACAACCCCCACAGCCACAACAACAAAACACACCCCACTACACACACAGCCCCACTCCACAACAACCCCTCCAGACCTCTCACTCTCCATTCACACCTTGCCCCACACACCCACACTCTTTCTACACCTCCTCCTCCCCTTCCTCCACTCACACACCCTTCCCAAGCTCTACTCTCCCCTGACCCACACACACACTCACCTATCAACCTCCCACCTGCTTCCCACCTCCTCACCTTGCCACACACACACACAACACGCACCCCTACTCAAACACCTCCTCTGCACCACCAACAACACACCCTTCCTCTCCCCTCCACATACAACCTCCCCCTGCAACACCCAACGCACCCACCACAACACCTAACACACTCTCCCCAGACCTCCCTAAACCAAACCTTGCCACCACCCACCTGCGAGCTGCTGCCTGCGCTTGTCCACTCCATCGGCTGGGCTGTGCTGCCTGACGACACCCCAGCGCTCTTCGCCGCCTGCACAACACAACCACCCATTTCCACACAAAGCCACACACAAAGCCCCTCCAACACACACTGCCTCTTCCCTCCCATCTCCTGCCACACCACAACACCAACAAACACATTGCCACGCCTGCCCGCAACAAACCCTCTCCTCCTCTCCTCCACTCCACACAACCAAAGGCACACAAGCCTGCACACACTACCTCCTTCCAAGCTCGCTCTTCCAAGACCACCTCCCAGCGCCCCCTCTTTCCTCACCCTCACACACCCTGCACCAGCCACCCTTCCCCGTGTCCTGCCCAACACACAGGCCTCCTCCCACCTCCACCACGCCTGCCCACGGGGACCCCGCCTCACTCCACCCACCTCTCACCCCTTTGCCCTTCATGCCTCCTACACTACCTAGCCTACACACACCTCCTCACCTCTCCTCTCCCTCCTCCTCCTCCTCCAACAACCAGGACGCACCCACCTTCCCCCATCCTCACCTGCCCTCCACCACCTCCGCACACAGACACTCCCCTTCCCACTCACCCACCACACCCTCCAACACACTCCCCCCACAAACCCTCCGCCCCACACCCCTCACAACCCACCCCACACACCACCACAACAACACCCAACAACAACCCCCACAGCCACAACAACAAAACACACCCCACTACACACACAGCCCCACTCCACAACAACCCCTCCAGCCCTCTCACCCTCCATTCACACCTTGCCCCACACACCCACACTCTTTCTACACCTCCTCCTCCCCTTCCTCCACTCACACACCCTTCCCAAGCTCTACTCTCCCCTGACCCACGCACACACTCACCTATCAACCTCCCACCTGCTTCCCACCTCCTCACCTTGCCACACACACACAACACGCACCCCTACTCAAACACCTCCTCTGCACCACCAACAACACACCCTTCCTCTCCCCTCCACATACAACCTCCCCCTGCAACACCCAACGCACCCACCCCAACACCTAACACACTCTCCCCAGACCTCCCTAAACCAAACCTTGCCACCACCCACCTGCGAGCTGCTGCCTGCGCTTGTCCACTCCATGGGCTGGGCTGTGCTGCCTGACGACACCCCAGCGCTCTTCGCCGCCTGCACAACACAACCACCCATTTCCACACAAAGCCACACACAAAGCCCCTCCAACACACACTGCCTCTTCCCTCCCATCTCCTGCCACACCACAACGCCAACAAACACATTGCCACGCCTGCCCGCAACAAACCCTCTCCTCCTCTCCTCCACTCCACACAACCAAAGGCACACAAGCCTGCACACACTACCTCCTTCCAAGCTCGCTCTTCCAAGACCACCTCCCAGTGCCCCCTCTTTCCTCACCCTCACACACCCTGCACCAGCCACCCTTCCCCGTGTCCTGCCCAACACACAGGCCTCCTCCCACCTCCACCACGCCTGCCCACGGGGACCCCGCCTCACTCCACCCACCTCTCACCCCTTTGCCCTTCATGCCTCCTACACTACCTAGCCTACACACACCTCCTCACCTCTCTCCTCCCTCCTCCTCCTCCTCCAACAACCAGGACGCACCCACCTTCCCCCATCCTCACCTGCCCTCCACCACCTCCGCACACAGACACTCCCCTTCCCACTCACCCACCACACCCTCCAACACACTCCCCCCACAAACCCTCCGCCCCACACCCCTCACAACCCACCCCACACACCACCACCACAACACCCAACAACAACCCCCACAGCCACAACAACAAAACACACCCCACTACACACACAGCCCCACTCCACAACAACCCCTCCAGCCCTCTCACCCTCCATTCACACCTTGCCCCACACACCCACACTCTTTCTACACCTCCTCCTCCCCTTCCTCCACTCACACACCCTTCCCAAGCTCTACTCTCCCCTGACCCACGCACACACTCACCTATCAACCTCCCACCTGCTTCCCACCTCCTCACCTTGCCACACACACACACAACACGCACCCCTACTCAAACACCTCCTCTGCACCACCAACAACACACCCTTCCTCTCCCCTCCACATACAACCTCCCCCTGCAACACCCAACGCACCCACCACAACACCTAACACACTCTCCCCAGACCTCCCTAAACCAAACCTTGCCACCACCCACCTGCGAGCTGCTGCCTGCGCTTGTCCACTCCATGGGCTGGGCTGTGCTGCCTGATGACACCCCAGCGCTCTTCGCCGCCTGCACAACACAACCACCCATTTCCACACAAAGCCACACACAAAGCCCCTCCAACACACACTGCCTCTTCCCTCCCATCTCCTGCCACACCACAACGCCAACAAACACATTGCCACGCCTGCCCGCAACAAACCCTCTCCTCCTCTCCTCCACTCCACACAACCAAAGGCACACAAGCCTGCACACACTACCTCCTTCCAAGCTCGCTCTTCCAAGACCACCTCCCAGCGCCCCCTCTTTCCTCACCCTCACACACCCTGCACCAGCCACCCTTCCCCGTGTCCTGCCCAACACACAGGCCTCCTCCCACCTCCACCACGCCTGCCCACGGGGACCCCGCCTCACTCCACCCACCTCTCACCCCTTTGCCCTTCATGCCTCCTACACTACCTAGCCTACACACACCTCCTCACCTCTCCTCTCCCTCCTCCTCCTCCTCCAACTACCAGGACGCACCCACCTTCCCCCATCCTCACCTGCCCTCCACCACCTCCGCACACAGACACTCCCCTTCCCACTTACCCTCCACACCCTCCAACACCCTTCCCCCACAAACCCTCCGCCCCACACCCCTCACAACCAACCCCACACACCACCACAACACCCAACAACAACCCCCACAGCCACAACAACAAAACACACCCCACTACACACACAGCCCCACTCCACAACAACCCCTCCAGCCCTCTCACCCTCCATTCACACCTTGCCCCACACACCCACACTCTTTCTACACCTCCTCCTCCCCTTCCTCCACTCACACACCCTTCCCAAGCTCTACTCTTCCCTGACCCACGCACACACTCACCTATCAACCTCCCACCTGCTTCACACCTCCTCACCTTGCCACACACACACAACACGCACCCCTACTCAAACACCTCCTCTGCACCACCAACAACACACCCTTCCTCTCCCCTCCACATACAACCTCCCCCTGCAACACCCAACGCACCCACCACAACACCTAACACACTCTCCCCAGACCTCCCTAAACCAAACCTTGCCACCACCCACCTGCGAGCTGCTGCCTGCGCTTGTCCACTCCATGGGCTGGGCTGTGCTGCCTGACGACACCCCAGCGCTCTTCGCCGCCTGCACAACACAACCACCCATTTCCACACAAAGCCACACACAAAGCCCCTCCAACACACACTGCCTCTTCCCTCCCATCTCCTGCCACACCACAACGCCAACAAACACATTGCCACGCCTGCCCGCAACAAACCCTCTCCTCCTCTCCTCCACTCCACACAACCAAAGGCACACAAGCCTGCACACACTACCTCCTTCCAAGCTCGCTCTTCCAAGACCACCTCCCAGCGCCCCCTCTTTCCTCACCCTCACACACCCTGCACCAGCCACCCTTCCCCGTGTCCTGCCCAACACACAGGCCTCCTCCCACCTCCACCACGCCTGCCCACGGGGACCCCGCCTCACTCCACCCACCTCTCACCCCTTTGCCCTTCATGCCTCCTACACTACCTAGCCTACACACACCTCCTCACCTCTCCTCTCCCTCCTCCTCCTCCTCCAACAACCAGGACGCACCCACCTTCCCCCATCCTCACCTGCCCTCCACCACCTCCGCACACAGACACTCCCCTTCCCACTCACCCACCACACCCTCCAACACACTCCCCCCACAAACCCTCCGCCCCACACCCCTCACAACCCACCCCACACACCACAACAACACCCAACAACAACCCCCACAGCCACAACAACAAAACACACCCCACTACACACACAGCCCCACTCCACAACAACCCCTCCAGCCCTCTCACCCTCCATTCACACCTTGCCCCACACACCCACACTCTTTCTACACCTCCTCCTCCCCTTCCTCCACTCACACACCCTTCCCAAGCTCTACTCTCCCCTGACCCACACACACACTCACCTATCAACCTCCCACCTGCTTCCCACCTTCTCACCTTGCCACACACACACACAACACCCACCCCTACTCAAACACCTCCTCTGCACCACCAACAACACACCCTTCCTCTCCCCTCCACATACAACCTCCCCCTGCAACACCCAACGCACCCACCACAACACCTAACACACTCTCCCCAGACCTCCCTAAACAAAACCTGCCACCACCCACCTGCGAGCTACTGCCTGCGCTTGTCCACTCCATCGGCTGGGCTGGGCTACCTGATGACAGCCTAGCTCTCTTCGCCGCCTGCACAACACAACCACCCATTTCCACACAAAGCCACACACAAAGCCCCTCCAACACACACTGCCTCTTCCCTCCCATCTCCTGCCACACCACAACGCCAACAAACACATTGCCACGCCTGCCCGCAACAAACCCTCTCCTCCTCTCCTCCACTCCACACAACCAAAGGCACACAAGCCTGCACACACTACCTCCTTCCAAGCTCGCTCTTCCAAGACCACCTCCCAGCGCCCCCTCTTTCCTCACCCTCACACAGCCTGCACCAGCCACCCTTCCCCGTGTCCTGCCCAACACACAGGCCTCCTACCACCTCCACCACGCCTGCCCACGGGGACCCCGCCTCACTCCACCCACCTCTCACCCCTTTGCCCTTCATGCCTCCTACACTACCTAGCCTACACACACCTCCTCACCTCTCCTCTCCCTCCTCCTCCTCCAACTACCAGGACGCACCCACCTTCCCCCATCCTCACCTGCCCTCCACCACCTCCGCACACAGACACTCCCCTTCCCACTCACCCTCCACACCCTCCAACACCTTCCCCCCACAAACCCTCCGCCCCACACCCCTCACAACCCACCCCACACACCACAACAACACCCAACAACAACCCCCACAGCCACAACAACAAAACACACCCCACTACACACACAGCCCCACTCCACAACAACCCCTCCAGCCCTCTCACCCTCCATTCACACCTTGCCCCACACACCCACACTCTTTCTACACCTCCTCCTCCCCTTCCTCCACTCACACACCCTTCCCAAGCTCTACTCTTCCCTGACCCACGCACACACTCACCTATCAACCTCCCACCTGCTTCACACCTCCTCACCTTGCCACACACACACAACACGCACCCCTACTCAAACACCTCCTCTGCACCACCAACAACACACCCTTCCTCTCCCCTCCACATACAACCTCCCCCTGCAACACCCAACGCACCCACCACAACACCTAACACACTCTCCCCAGACCTCCCTAAACCAAACCTTGCCACCACCCACCTGCGAGCTGCTGCCTGCGCTTGTCCACTCCATGGGCTGGGCTGTGCTGCCTGACGACACCCCAGCGCTCTTCGCCGCCTGCACAACACAACCACCCATTTCCACACAAAGCCACACACAAAGCCCCACCAACACACACTGCCTCTTCCCTCCCATCTCCTGCCACACCACAACGCCAACAAACACATTGCCACGCCTGCCCGCAACAAACCCTCTCCTCCTCTCCTCCACTCCACACAACCAAAGGCACACAAGCCTGCACACACTACCTCCTTCCAAGCTCGCTCTTCCAAGACCACCTCCCAGCGCCCCCTCTTTCCTCACCCTCACACACCCTGCACCAGCCACCCTTCCCCGTGTCCTGCCCAACACACAGGCCTCCTCCCACCTCCACCACGCCTGCCCACGGGGACCCTGCCTCACTCCACCCACCTCTCACCCCTTTGCCCTTCATGCCTCCTACACTACCTAGCCTACACACACCTCCTCACCTCTCCTCTCCCTCCTCCTCCTCCTCCAACAACTAGGACGCACCCACCTTCCCCCATCCTCACCTGCCCTCCACCACCTCCGCACACAGACACTCCCCTTCCCACTTACCCTCCACACCCTCCAACACACTCCCCCCACAAACCCTCCGCCCCACACCCCTCACAACCAACCCCACACACCACCACAACACCCAACAACAACCCCCACAGCCACAACAACAAAACACACCCCACTACACACACAGCCCCACTCCACAACAACCCCTCCAGCCCTCTCACCCTCCATTCACACCTTGCCCCACACACCCACACTCTTTCTACACCTCCTCCTCCCCTTCCTCCACTCACACACCCTTCCCAAGCTCTACTCTCCCCTGACCCACGCACACACTCACCTATCAACCTCCCACCTGATTCCCACCTCCTCACCTTGCCACACACACACACAACACCCACCCCTACTCAAACACCTCCTCTGCACCACCAACAACACACCCTTCCTCTCCCCTCCACATACAACCTCCCCCTGCAACACCCAACGCACCCACCCCAACACCTAACACACTCTCCCCAGACCTCCCTAAACCAAACCTTGCCACCACCCACCTGCGAGCTGCTGCCTGCGCTTGTCCACTCCATGGGCTGGGCTGTGCTGCCTGATGACACCCCAGCGCTCTTCGCCGCCTGCACAACACAACCACCCATTTCCACACAAAGCCACACACAAAGCCCCTCCAACACACACTGCCTCTTCCCTCCCATCTCCTGCCACACCACAACGCCAACAAACATTCCCACTCTGATCCCGTCATGGACTCATCAACTCTCATCCCATTTTCTCTTACTGCCCACAGATAAGGATGGACACATGACACATAGTCCACCTTTCTCTTCCAAAGTTCACTCCTCCTCAGGACTACACACTTTTATCACATCCCTCTAGATACATCACCTCTCTGCCACCATCCCTTCTCTCTCCTTTGCAATCTACTCCAGCAGGTTGCAAGTCAGAAATTTTAGTAGCCACAGCCCACATCCCTCCTTTTCCCCACAAGCTCATTTTTAGTGCATAGCTGCAAGCTTCAATAGCCCAACAGAAAAGCAGTTATTGATTCTCACTTCTCGCAATGCCACTAGCTATTTCTCGTAGACACCAGCATTTCATCTAGCCCACAGCTTGCCCTCACACAGTGTAATGGCGTCCTCTGAAATACCTGCTCTTGGAATTGGTCTTTATGGGGAAATCTCCTCTGCAGAGTTGGCAGTGAAGGACAATGGAGAGAAGAGAGAGGTCACCAAGTTCCTCTCCCCACATGGTCACTTATGACCTGTGTCCTCAGGCAGTCCTTCCCCCTTCCCTCACTCCCCTCTTCCTTTGGCTGCATTGCAGTAACTTGTGTACTAGGAGCCTGAGCCCCTTCCCCAAAGCTCAGCCCAAGCTCTCTTGAAGGCCTGAGCCTAGCTGGTCTTACATGCTGCCCTGCTCTCCTCACCTTGACTAACTCGCCAGGACTCCCAGGACAGCCTTTCCCTGCTCTAGACTCTCTCCTTGCTTTGGTAGGGAACCAGACAGGGGGTTTACTGGGCCCCTTCATCTTTTCCTCTTGAGTGTAAGAAACAGGCTGCTTGTTCTGCTCATGCTCAGTTTTGCAGCCTGCACACTCCTGGCTCTGGGGGGTTCCTCCTAGGCAGTCCTCTCTAGGGTTTTACTAATTGACTCTTCTTTACAGCGCTCCCTGTCTTGAAATGAGCTAGGTACAGCCAAGCTCTGGTTGCTTCCCACTCTGCTAGTCTCATGTTAAGCCCAGCTGCGCTCACCACCCCAGAGTGACTCTCCCCACTACCTCTCCAACTAGAGCCTGTGCAACCATCCAGACCAAGGCCACCACTGTATTTTCTCACTGCTTCCCTGACCACCTGGTGGAGGAAGTAGCCCTTTACAAGCAGGACACACACCACCTCTGAAGGCATCGGCTCCTGACAGGGCCTCTCGCCTACTAGCCAAGCATCACAGGACGTCAGTGCTGCCTCCGGGCCTCCTCCCCTCCGGCCTGCACAAGCCCTTTGCATTAGGCGGCCCACCTGGGACCTCAGCCAGCCCTGCCAGGCCCTGGTCAGGCTCTCCCCCTCCTCCTCAGCCCAGGACGAAGGCCAGCGCACAAAAGCCTGCCGCCTGCCCTGTCTGCTGGCAAAGGGCAGAGAGGCACGCCTGCCTCTGCTTCACCCAGCACCTACAACTGCGTCACCACTGAGCAATGCGCCCATACGCCCCTGTGGCTCTCCCTTCACCTGCAGGTCAGGCATGGCTAGCAGCCCACAGGCTTTGTCTCCCTTGGCCAGGGCAGTTGCAAGCAGTTCAGGATCTAATGACAAGGTCTTTTTCCTCTGCATCTCCAAGAGCCCCTGCCCTAAGTACCTTCTCCCAAAACTCCCCCACACCAGCTGACCATCTGCAGTGCAGCCTCTCTCCAACACCCCCAGAACATCAGGCAACGGTTCACCTTCAGGATTTTAACCCACAAAAGACTCCAGGCTCTCACCCACACATTCCCCTCCAGGCTGCAGGCTCCCCGGGGGCCGGGACCAGCTCCCCAGCAGCCACAGCCCCTCCCTAGTCCCATCCCCCACGGTCCAGTGCAGACTGCCCAGGCCAGGCCAGCTCCTCCTTCGCCTCCACCACATCCACCCTGGGAGCTGCTCCCCAAGGCCGTGGGGAAAGTGGAAAGGTTCACAGGGAAACGAGCAGCCCAACCTCAGCTCTCCCCACCTCACCTCCATCATCCCCTGCCCCAACAGCCCCCTCTTGCAGGCCTGCCTCCCCTCCCACCCACCCTGCAGGCCTCCCCCACACCAGCCCCAGGCCTACCTGCCCGAGCTGGCCGGCCCTGCTGCGCACCCGGCCCCTTCTCCCCTGGCCAACGCCGGGGAGGCGATGGGCCTCCGCCTTCCCTCCTCCACGCCTGGGCATCCTGAGCAGCGCACACCGATAGCCACCGACCGTGGGGAGAACCGCTCTGGCACAGAGATCCAACGGCCGGAGCCCCGGGTGCATCTGTGTTCCCATGGCGATAACGGTCCCTCGGGATGGAAGCGGAAGGGGGAGCAGAAGGGGGCCGCCACGGGGGCTGGGGGAGATGGCCCTGCTGGACTCACCCCAGCACTGCCCGCCCCGCCTGCAGGCACCAACCCTGGCGGCAGCCAGCACTTGCTGGGAGGGCGTTCACATCTCCCCCTTGTTTCCCCGCTGCTCTCCCAAACATGTTTTCTTTTGGGTGCAGCAGTTTGGCCCTGAGATTTGCAGGAGGACAGGGGTGCCCCCAGTGCTGCCCTCATGCTCAGACAGCAGGAGGCTGGGCTACAACGGGGCCCATCTTTCCCTCTCCCCACCAAAGCCCCCGGGCTGGGACCTCACCTGGGCACGTGTTGGCGCTCCCCAACCAGCCTGGGTTACTGATACTGTGCACTGGAGCCAGAGCTTTAGGGGCACCGTGCAAGGCAGCTGGACGCTTGGTGCTGCCCGTGCAGGCAGGCCCCTCTGCGCTGCTCCCACGGGGCCTCCTGGGCAGCAGCTCTGCGCTCAAGCCCAGAGGCGGCAAAACAAGGCAGAGCCCCAGCGCTGAGCCTGGCCACAGCTGGTCTCTGCTGGCCCCTCTCCTCAGCCCTGGCCCTCGGCTGTGCAGCAGCACAGTGCTGCCCCTCAGGCTCCTGCAGGGGCTGGGGACCCCCTGCCGCGGGCCAGGCCCCGGCTGCTGGAGCCAGCCCGCGGCCAGAGCTGGTCGGTGCCTCCCGGCCGGCAGGCAGGGCCCTGGGCCAGCACGGCCACAGCCAAGGCCCGGCCCTGCCGGCCGCAGCGGGAGGGCTGCCGAGCCCCGGGACGGCCACGGGGCCGGGGCAGAGGGCGCGAGAGGACGCTGCCCTGCCCTGGGCGCAGCAGGACGCTGCCGCCGGCTCCGGCACCCCGGCCGTCCCCAGGGCCCCCAGGCCGGCGCCAGGGCCGGCGCCAGCACAGGCCCCGGGGCTGCTCCCCGGCACCCGGCCCGGCCCCCGGGTGCAGGGCACCCAGGAGCCCCGGCCCCTGCGGCAGAGCCCAGCCCCTGCCGGCAGCCGCCCGGCCCCGCGGCCCCGCACTGCCCGGGCACTAGGGGCCCCCGGGCTGCCCCCAGGCCCCGCCACGACCTGCCCTCCCGCCACAACATGGCGCCCCAGCGGGGAACTGCCCAGGCCTCACATGGCCCAAGGGTTGCCACAGCAACGCCCCAGTGCTGCCCTCCTGGTGGCTGAGGAGAGCAGGAGGGCGGGGCTGGGTGTGATGGATGGCTCTGCCAGCCAATCCGAGTCCAGCACGGGGGAGGGGAGGGAGCGGTGGGGCCTGGTGTGGGGGAGAGAAGAGGGAGGAGAGAGAGGGAGCGAGGGGGGCGAGAGGGGAAAAGGGTGCAAGAGAGAAGGGGAAGAGGTGAGGGAGAGCAGCAGGAGAGAGGGAGCGGGAGGGAGAGCGGGTGCGAGCGGGTCGGGGGGGCGGCGGGTGCGTGGAAATGCCGGCGGGTGCCCTGGCGCTGGGGCGGGGGCAGCGGGGCTGGCGGCGGGGCTGCTTTGGCCCAGGAGCTGCCGACGGGGCTGGTGGGGCTGTGACCACGGGACAGAGCGGCCTGGGCCAGAGGGGAGCTGGCCACCAGTGCGACGGGCCACCCTGCCCCGGCCCCGTCCGCCGGGGCGGCTCACTGGGGTGTTGGGTGCAAGAAACTTTGCCCCTGTGGCAGCTCTGAGACCCATTGGAAAGCGTTTCCCTGAGCTGCTGCTGCCCCCGCAGCCCCCAGGTGCTGCCCAGAGCTGCATTTGGGAGCTCCTGGGCAAAGGCTGACCAGGTGGCTGGTGTGCTCGCGAGGTGCCCTTCCCCATGTTCTCTTTTGTTTGGAAAATTGCATTTTGGCATGGCTCTGAGAGAGGCTGTCCCCATACGTCACGCCGTGCCCCAGCCATTGTTCTTGCTCCATGCCTCTTGCTTTGCCCTGAGAGCTGGGACCCTGGAAGCAGCCTGCAGGGTGTTTCCAGAACAGCTCTGTAGGTGTAAGCAGTTTTGGTTTTGGTGGGACAGGAGGCCCTGCTGCCTTCAGTTTCATGATCACTGCTCCCACGCAGTCACAGAATCACTGAATCACAGAACTGTGGAGGTTGGAGGGGACCTCTGGAGATCATCTAGTCCAACCCCCCTGCTCAAGCAAGGCCATCTCGAGCCCGTTGCCCAGGATTGTGTCCAGATGGCTTTTGAGTATCTCCAGGGAAGGAGACTGCACAGCCTCTCTGGGCAACCTGTGCCAGTGCTCCGTCACCCTCCCAGTCCAGAAGTTTTTCCTCCTGTGCACATGGAACTGCCTGTGGTTCAGTTTGTGCCTGTTGCCTCTTGTCCTGTCGCTGGGCACCACGGAGAAGAGTCTGGCCCCATCCCCTCGACACCCTCCCTTCAGAGACTTGTACACATTGAGGAGATCCCTTCTCAGTCTTCTCTTCTCCAGGCTCCACAGGCCCAGCTCTCTCAGCCTTTCTTCAGAGGACAGATGCTCCGGGTGGCCCCTCATCATCTTTGTGGCCCTCCGCTGGACTCTCTCCAGTAGCGCCATGTCTCTCTTGTCCTGGGGAGCCCAGAATTGGACACAGAGCTCCAGGTGAGGCCTCCCCAGGGCTGAGGAGAGGGGGAGCAGCTTGGTCATGGTGAACCCTGTTACCAAGAGGCAAGGACACCATGTGTGCACTTCAGACTAGAGACATGCTGGCATAGATAGCAGGGGGCAGTGCAATGGTGAAATGGGGTTCCCACCCACAGAGCAAACCCTGCAGAGCCCAGGGCCAGCAGGAACCAGAGGTGGGCTGTGCAGGAATGGCAGGAGAGGGCTTTGCTGAGCAAATGACCTCTGCAGCACCTTGGTGCCTGTGACAGACTTGAAGTGGTCTCTGGGAAGGCCAAGGTGTGCCTGAGGAAGTCCCTGGGCCTGGACAGCCTGCAAGCCAGCTGCCCTGTGGATGTCCCTGATGATATCAGGGATGCCCTGCACAGTCCCTGATGATATCATCTGGGGCTGAGAAGAGGTTCAGGGGAAGGAAAGCTGGAAGATTTATTTACGAGTGCAGGGACATGAGTGGAGAGCTTGGTGTGCTGTGCTTCGCATTGATGAAGCACACTTGGCTGTAGATGGGGTGGACTTGGCCTAAAGGCAGAGGTGGGATTAAGTTGTTTGGGCCCAGGTAGGAAATCTGAGATGCCCTGGGCACTTCCCCAGCAGCCACTCCAAAAGGGCATGGTTTTTCTGTAGGTCCCACGCTGTATCTGCTCGAAACGTGTGGTTGTGCTGGACACCCTAGACATTCAACATGGCCCCTTCCAGCCTCTTTTCAGGTCATTAAGGCAAGAGTCTGCACTGAATTCCATTAGCTGTTTGCACTGTAGGGATCTGCATGTGCCTCAGCTTCATAGTAAGTGGCGAGAGCTCTCGTAGTAGTAGGCATTGAGGGTCATTTCAGATGAGCACCTGGCCCCCACTTGATGCTCTAGAAGGATGTGGTCTCACAGTTGCTCCATCAGAGCAAGCAGGCACTGGCACATGCCTTGGACCACCTCTGTCTCTTCTCACGTCACTAGGTGCTTGTGTGCGGGTGACTGAGACCCACTGCAGGTCCTGCCATGCAGCTTTGTCCGTGACCCTGAGGTGCCCAAGTCCCTCTCTCTAACTTCTGGGGCTCTGGGCAATGCAGTGTCAGGGCTTGGAATGAGCCAAGCTGGGCTGCAAGCTGCTCTCCAGAAGGCCACAGGTCTCCCATTGCATCTCTGCATCATCTAGGAACGTCATGGAGAAGCCACCTAGGTATTAAGGCCATGAAAATGCTGCTGGGCAGCAGGTTGTGGGCAGCTGAAATGAGCCCAATGTCTTCCTGGCTAGAAGGGGAACGTTGAGACCCACCTCAGATGCTCAGAGAAAGGCTGGTGAGTGTGTTGATCTGCACTTTGGAAGGGGATTCCTCTGCTCTCAGCAGTGTCATTCCTCTTTAGGGCAACTTGGGTGCAATTGTCCTCCACCTCAGAGGTGTGAGCACAGGGCAGCTGGGAACAAGACAGATGGACAGGCCAGCTCTCCTCACCCTGCACTAAAGCCAGAGTGAATCCTTTTGCCTCTCAGGAATCCCAGCTGTTCGCTCTGAGTGCAGGAGCAATGCTGAGGATGTCTATCTCCTCCTGGCAAACTCAGCTGGCACAAACTGGAGCTCAAGCCTTGCAGCTCAATGGCAGTCCTTCCGAGATGCGTGTGTTATAAAGGACCCCAGGCATTCACCACTGAGTCAGAGTCAGACTCTCATACGATCGTTTGTTTCAGCTCGAGCTGGGTGCCTCCAAAGAGGGACCCAGAACAAAGACATTCTGGGCTAATTATACTCCTTCCAGTCTTATTTCCCTGCCTGCCAGTGACAGTCTCTTCCAGTCTTCTTTCCTGAGTTGCTGGTCTCTTTCCTTGTGAATGGTTCGTGCCTACATCCCAGGACGGTTGCTGTGTTCCTGCTTCACAGTGCCTTATCTTATCTGGAGGTTAACCGTGACCTCTGTCCACTGTGTTCTGTATGTTGGAGGGCTGATTCTGGCTGGTTCTGCAGTTGTTGTGCCAACAGTAGCCCACAGGTTTGGTTAAAGTTCAAGCTTAGGCCTGCAGGCTTCGCTACTCCAAGCACTGAGGCTAACTTTAATCAAGGTTATGCCAAGGGAAAGAACAGGAGTTTTCTTACAAATCCCCCATTTGTTTTTCTGGCTGTTTCTTAGTAATGTATCCCTTTTTCAAGACGAGCAGCCAGCCTCCATAATTGTATCTTGTTATGGAAACAGTGTGACCCTAGGTTTCTGAGGAGCAGAGTCTCATGCAGGGAGAACAGGAAAAATAATGATTTATTTAAATGACTGTACAGCATAGTAACAGCTTGAGCTGGCTGCCTCTGGAGAAGGATGCCGAACAAAGAAATTCTGGGGTAATTAGACCCCTTACAGTTTTATTTTCCCACCTGCCAGTGAAGGTCTCCTCCAATCTTCTTTACTGAGATGGTGGTCTCTCCCCTTCTCATTGGTGTCTCTCTCCTTCTGACAGCTCCTGGCCTACAGCCCAGGCTGGATGCCATGTCCTTGTTTCTCCCAGGCCCTTATCTTCTCCAAGGTCAACCCCAACCCACGTGCATCCCATCTTGTCTCCTGCAGTCTACTTTGTAGCCTCATTAGCTAGTTTTGTATCTTTGTCAGCTAGTTGTAACTGGTTTTGCAGTTACAACATTGGCAATGTCACAGCCTTAGCAGTGATTCTGGAGTTCCTGGACAGTTCAGCCTTGAGGCCTGCAGGCTTCATCCTCAGGAGAGTTCAAATGGCTGTCCTGAGCGACATCTATTTATACTACGTCCATGATTTGTACCATTAGCCAAATCAGGTGTCATCTAGCCACGGTGTGTCATATTGGAAGTCACGTACCTTTTAAATTTCAGGAGGAAGTTTCTCCTTTGCTCCCCAGCGAGGACTTCTCACCCGGGCTTTTTGCTAGTGACTTTACCACTAGTCGTTTGTACGTGCCGAGGTCATAGTCGATCACTTGGGAAAGCGGAGGGCGAAGGTCCTGCCACCTTCCCCCCCACCTCCCCCCCAACTAGAGTCAAACCATCCACCTCACAAAGTGGCCGTACAGCTGCCTCTTGCCTTCGTGGTATAAATAGACCTCAGTGTCTACTGATCAGCATATATTAATTCAGTATGTAACAGCAGGGCTTGTGTCTTTCGCAATAACTACCACACACAGAGGTGTAAGAGGATTATGAGCAGTAAAGAGAACAATGTTGATGCTAGCAATATCACTACCGGGTGAAGCATAAGGTTAAAAATTCCTGTTGCTGTTAGTGACCATTCAGAAAGAGTTCCTCACTAATGATGTTCTTTTGATTTTTCTTTTGTACTGGTTTAGTGTAGAATTGGACTGCAGCTGCTGTTGAGATGTAATAGGAGCTGAGTAATTCCAGTTGCATCCCAGGATCCCAGGAAAGTTACGGATACAAATCTTTGGGTGATTGCTTGCATCTACAGCAATAGTATTTATGATTATAAAATGACAAAGGGTTCTCATACAAACACATCAGACAAGGCAATCGAGTTAAATTACAAATCAATGTTTCAGAAAACCAAACAGAGAGAAGCAAAAGCTTTATCATTATGCCACAAATCACAAGTCACTTGAAAAGGCGCCAAGGTGTTGCTGGGTTGTTAAGAAAGCCTTTCTGCACTGATTTGGTTTGGAGACTCAAGAACTGAGATGCAGCTGTGCTTTTGCAGCCAGGCACTAATTCATTAAGCGCAAAGTATAGGCATTCCTCTTTTTCGATTGTAATCCCGTTCCCAATAGTGCATTAAGACAAACAAGAAGTTATGTTAGCATTTTTAGTTATTGAAGGCAGAACCCTGAAGGAGATAAGCCAGCCTTAACTAGCATAATCCTTCTGTTAAGCAAACATGAAGATGGTACTGCTCTTTTGGAAGTTTGTCTGCACCTCTTGAAAAAGCAGGTATCTCCCTAAGAGACAGCATCTCGAAGATGTACACAATATGCTAAACATTTCTCTCTCCTCAGAGTTTTTGGATTCCCCTGTCTCTAGTCATTGTGAATACTGTCCACCCTCCCGAGCTGATCCGCTTCCCTGCGGGCTCCTTACTCCTGGGGACCTTCTTGGACAGAGGGGACCTTCTCTCTGCCTACGTCCTACATTTCCACAGAAATAACATTCCGGTCCCTCACTGTCTCCCCATCTTCTCCTGTCTCCTTCTTGTCCTTGCCCTTGGCATTGTCCTAGCCTTCCTCGGCCTCCTCTGTCTCTTCTTCTACCCCTTCCTCTAATTTGCAAGTTCCGTCCTGAAGCTGCTGCTAAGAGATTAGCCTCTTCTTGTTTTTCCTTTTTCCGTTCCTTTGCTTGCTTCACTTTCTGTTTCTCCTCTCTCCCGTCATAGACCAATACTGCTACACTTGAAATCCTTTGTGAAGTTTGCCTTGCCACCCTGGCATGTGCTCCTTCAACTATTTCGGGCTCTCCGGAGTGGCCTGATGGACAAATACACTAATGGCTAGTGCATCATTCCAGTTCTGGAAAGTCCTTCCCCCATAGTTCAACAAGGCTTGCCCTAGTCGTCCCCAAAAATCCCTGGCCTCTTTGTCCAAGCTCTGTCTACGCTCCTGCACTTTAGTCCAATCCACTCCTAATTTCCTACATGCTCTAATAGCTTCTACCAAGTTCCGGAGTCCTGTCTGGCAAGTGACTCTGTCCCCTGCGTTACTGTAATCCCAATTTGGATCGTTTGCTGGCTAACGATTTCTGTTTCCCCCAGTCTGTTGTACAAACTTTGCCTCTTTATTAACTATTTTATCTCGCTCGTTTGGTCAGAACAACTCTCTCAAGAGTACTTGGGTGTCCCGCCAGTTTGGATTATACCCAGTGCATATATATTAGAAAACAGCTGAGCGCTCCTTTCCGCATCCTCCCTCAACCTGGCCATTTTGCTTGCCCACAATGCTCAATCACTCGGACTCCAGGGCTGGCTAGTGAATACATGCAGTACCACGTGAGGGGGGTTAGCTCCCCCCGCAGCACTCGGTTGTAATGCTGCTGCATTAGGTAAAACATTAGAAACCATAGGATGGAGTCCTGCCACGGGAGGAGGGGAAGTCTGAGTAAGGCAAGGAGAGGGACAGATAGACAGATCTTCAGGAGGCACCACCAGAGGAGTGTAAGGCGGAGCAGTAGCTCCTGGGGAGTTATTTGGGACACCTATATCTGCTGCAGCAAGAGTAGTTTTACACAGGGTGCCATTTGTCCTCCTTGGATATCGCCGGTCCCGTGCTCAGTTATTCCACACATACCAATAATCCATTCAGTGAGGATTTTCATCTTCCAATATACGTCATAGCATAGCGAATTTCGTAGAGTCGAAGGCTCCTTCTTTGGGTTAACCCCCACATTAATTGTCAGATGGACAATCATCCTGACATCAAGTGACAGCTAGCTTTTTGCATAACTTTACTGTACTGCCTTTTGTCTTCTTTTTTCCTTTTCCTTTTCTAATTTTGGACGTTTGGAGCCAAGAGGGTCCAATGGTGATTGGCTACACTCCCATCTGGGGTGCCAAAGTGCTGTGGAAACACTTTGACCCTAGGTGTCCGAGGAGCAGAGCCTCACGCACATCTAGCAGCAAAATTTGATTTATGTAACTGATGCTGCAGCATAGTAACTGCTGGAGCTGGGTGCCTCCAGGGAGGGACCCTGAACAAAGAAATCCTGGCGTAATTAGACCCCTTACAGTTTTATTTCCCACCTGCCAGGGAAGGTCTCCCCCAATCCTCTTTACTGAGTCTTCTTTACTCTCCTTCTGGTTGGTGTCGCTCTCGTTCTGCTTGGTCTTGTCCTTCAGCCCTGGCTCGTTGCCATGTCCTTGTTCCCCACAGTCCCTTATCTCCTCAGAGGTCAACCCCAACCCACGTGCATCCCATCTTGTCTCCTGCAGTCTACTTCGTAGCCTCATGAGCTAGGTGTATATCTTTATTAGCTGCTTTTAATGGGTTTGGCAGTTACATCCTCAGCAATGATTCTGGAGTTCATGGACGGTTCGGCCTTGAGGCCAGCATGCGCAGGGTAGGCAGTGGTGATAGAAACAGAGCTGCATGTCATACCCCAGCTCTGCCCTTCCACCTGAGATGCAAGCCCTGAAGACAGCAGGGGCCTGCTCTTGCCCTGGGGTGACTGGAGAGGGCAGGGGAGGCCAAAGCTTTTCTCCCACTTTCCCTTGGCTATTGTAGGCCAGTAGAGCAGTTGACGCTTTGCAGCAAAACCAAAGTGTGTCCGGCTGCTCTATGCTGGCCTGGGATATTGGAACGAGTGGACACCCCGTCCCACCCAGGACAAGCCAGATTCTTGCAGGCAGCAACTTTTGCCCCTTGCCTTTGGCTCCCTAAAAAAAGAACACTCACTCCAGCTGAGGAAACGGGGCTGTATCTTTGCGGGAAGTACAACAAAGCCATGAAGTGGTAGCACAACAGGGGCTGTGCTTGAGGAGTCGAGCTGTCCTGTGGTGGCGGGAGATGCCAGCAATGAGCCAGACCTTCCAGCACACTTGCGTGTGTCCGTGCTGTGCAGCACCATGGCATTGGCACAGCTGCGTCAGCTCTGCTCAAACGGAGTCACCTCCTGGCGGGAGGGTGCCACCTCACCCATGCTCTCTGGAGCCAGGGACACAGTGCTCCGAGGTGGAATCTTGATGCTCTCCTTGGCACCCTCAGGTTCATGATGGTCTGTGACACCAGGCAACGGACTAAAGGTTCAGCATCATTTTCCAGGGGCTGGAAGGCTGCGAGAGAAAGGCACCGAGCTGAGAACAGACTCCCACCTTTGCAGAGATCCCAGGAATCCCCCGCCAGGCAGGGCCAGCCCCACTCAGCTCTTCCCATGGGGAGGAGGCAGCAGGTAGGACAAATGGATCAGCTGGCACTTGCCGGTTGGCCAAGCCCCAGATGCCCCCCAAATACCCCCTGCTCTCCCCCACATACGGACACAGAGCCTTCCTCACCTGGGGCAGGCCAGTGAACTGGAGCTCACTTCCCAGCCTCCTCCCTCCTCCCTGCCAGGGCTGCCTGACACAGCGCTGCTCTCACTCACCAGTGCACATCTCCTGCACCTTCTCCTTTCTCCGCTTCTTCACTTGCTGCCCGATGAGCCCTAGGCAAACACCTCCGCTCACCCCTCATACTCCTCACCAAGCCCCGAGCAGCACAGCTCCCATCTGGCCTTGCCAGCTTGGCCATGAAGCCTCCTCCCCTTGAGCAAGGCTGGCCCCAGCCCCGTCCCCAGGGTCCCCAGGGTGCAGGACCCAGGGACGGTGGGAGGGACTGAAGACCCTCCTGTGTGCCCGTCTGGGTGGGCAGGCATGGCCCTGGGCTTGTGGCTCACCAATGAACCTCACAGCTGCCTCCCGCAAGGATGTGTCCGGGTTCTCCAGGTATGGCAGGCTCAGGCACAGGTGTTGCTCCGCTCTGCTCCTGTCCCTCAGCAGCTGCAGACAGCACAAGGACAGGGGGTTGGCACCGAGCCTCCCCAGAAGGCCAGGCCTGTCCCTCCTCCCTGCTCCGGCCTCCTCTTCCTTCCTGTTCACGCCTCCCAGCTAGAAGCTGGCTGGTAGCCAGGTTCAGAGGGAGCAGAGGGCAGAGCGGGGCCTGCGGGTGCTGAGATCCCCGCCATGCTTCTGCCAAGGCCCAGCCAGGCCAGGGGCCCCTTCAGCACCCCAGCGGGCACTTAGAGCAGAGGTCCCTGCAGCACAGCCCAGCACAGCGGGGGCTCTGGGCTGCAGCAGTGCGTGAGGGGCACAGTTGTGCACCCTGCACACTGGCCATGGTGGCAGGCCTCGTCCCGCCGGGGCCCCGGGGGCTTTGGCCACGTCCTTACCACGTACTCCCCGATCTTCCACGTCTCCGCTCTTCTGGCCAGCTGCTTGAGCTCCTCCCACTTCAGGAACTGTGCAGCGCTCACCAGGGCTTCCTGAGAGGCCTGCAGAGCAACAGAGACCAAGAGATGCCACCGCAGCCACAGCAGGACACCCTGGGTCCCCCTCGTCTTGGCAAGGCTCCCAGCCTTTCCCAGCCCCAAATGGCAAGACGCAGCGTGCCACTAGGTCTGGCCCTCCCTGAAGGCAGAGGCAGCTCTGCCTTGTCCTTCGGCACACAGGAAGCTGCACCTCATGCTGCCATGCGTTCCAAGGCACACTTGGCAGCAGCCCTTGCCTTGCTGCTCACCTCCACCCACGGCATGTCAGCATTGCTTCCCCAAAACACTGCTCCCTACCTGGGCCACTCTCTGCACCTTGTCACTCACGTGGAGGAAGAGCGGCACCAGGCTCCTCTGTGCATGCTGCTTCAGGTTCCATTTGTTCTTCCCCACCACAATCTCCAGCAGGTCTTTGAAGAGGAGGATGGAGAGCTCTCGCACTCTGCTGTCTTCCTGCGGGCAGGGAGGAGAGGAGGGCAGGCCTCAGCAACGACTCCAGGAACGGGGCCCGACAAGAGCGTTTGCTGTTGTAAGGCCTCGTCCTCTCTGGGCACAACTGTCCCCCAGCCCGGCCAGAGGTCGGAGCTGAGGACAAGCCTCTGCTGAGGCAGCCTGGACAATGAGGGTTGTCGGCGGCAGCAGCACGACAAGCTTCCCTGGGCTCTGTCTCCCTCTCCCTCTGGAGGGAGCTTCTTGGATTTCCCGAGGGCTCCATCAGGGCCCCCGCACAGAAAAGGACAGAAAGGGACAGCCCCAGGGCACAGCCTCTCCCTCACTCTCTAGCCTGCTCCTGCTTCTCTGCTCATCACTGCCCCAGGCCACGGCCGAGAGCAGACAGGGGGCTGGTTTGCTCTACTCCCACAGCCCAGGACACCAAGGCCAGCACAGGCCATGGGCTGAGAACCACAGGGCAAAAGGTTTCCTGACACACAGCAGGGCCTGTGCGGGGACGTGCCAACAGGCACATATGCAGAGGGGCACACAGCACCCAGACCACGCATACGGACCCCCGGACACACCAGCAGAGCCCCGGCTCTCCCACCAGCCTTACGTCATCAAAGCGTGGCAGAAGCTTCTTGGCCAGCTGCAGAACAATCGGGTTGGAGCCCTTCTGTTCCAGGTAGCTGAGGATGTTTCTCAGCAGCATCAGGCTTCCCACACACACTTCCCTGCAAGCATGCTGCAGCCACTCCATGCTGTCTGGGAGCAGGCTCTGCATTCTCCTTTTCTGTGGGAAACACACAACTTTCTTTGTGGGAAGCAAGGACAGACCCCCCCCCACCCAAAAGTGCTCTGTGTGCTCTTTTCCCATCAGGGCTCAGTGGCCAGGGCCAGGGCTCTGCACACACACAGGCCTTGGGCACAGAGGCTGCAGTGCAGGGCACAGATCTCCAAGGGGGCCCTCAGCAGGCACTGGCCTCTGTAAGGACAAAAGCTGCTGCCTCAAGGCCCAGGAGCACCTGGCTGCATTTGCCCGGCCCTGTGCTCCAGCTCATTGTCCCTCTCCCGGATCTTCCCAGTGGACATTGGTGCCTTTCTCCTTGTGCAGCACGGCCAAGGGCCTGGCATGACACTTGGGGCAGATGAATGGGGCAGTGGAGACTTGGGAGCAGCTACCGCACCTCCGGATTGCCAGCAAAGTCCAAGCCACTCTCTGACCCAGTGTCTCCTGTCAAGCCCCAGGCTGCCAGCACGGCTTCACCCGCCTGCCCCCCTCCTCACCATCTTGGGTCTCTTCAACAGAGTCACGAGGCCTCTGAACGCCAGTCTGCACATCTCCAGGCTCTCACTCTGCACATAACTCTGGACGAGTGGCAGGACCTCCTCATCCATGTCAGCAAGGTCAGGGCATTCCAGCAGCTGAAATGCACTCAGCACTGAAAGACTGGCAGAGCCGGCAGGACTGCCTGCAGCGTGCAGCTCTCCATCCCACCCACCATCCAGGGCAAGGGCACCAGGCCCTCACAAAGCTCAGCCCAAACACAGCAGGCATTGTGCAGACACCCCTGGGCCCTGCTCCCAGCCCTGCACCTCATGGCACGCTGCACACACCGCTCGCCTCCTCCTCCCGTCCCCTGAACCCTCCGCAGCCTCTTGTTCTCATCCCTTGGAGGAGCAATTGAACACACAGAGAACTGCCACAAAGGAGGCACAAAATACAAGTGCTTACGAGTGGTCGCCCAGCAGAAACGAGCCAAGGCCGGGGCTACTAACAGGAGCGTATGCATTGCCCCAGCTCCATTCACCAGCATCACCCCACACGCATGTGCACAAGCGAGCTACAGCATTTAGAGGCCCCTCCAGAGAGGCACCGCTTGCCATGAGGCCCACCTCGACAAAGAAAGCCATGACGGGCAGCTGATGAAACTGGTCCTCCCTCCTCAGCAGCCTTGCCAGCTGGTGGAAGAGCCAGCAACGCAGGTGACTGGGAGCCCCCCTCATCGCTCTGTCAGAGGCAAGAAGGCAGTGCTGGGCCTCAGGTGAGCAGGCAAACCTCCTCTGGCATCTCTCTGCCCTCTCGAGCCATGTCCCTCCAGCACAGGGCAAGGCAGGCCAAGGCAGTGCTTGGCACGCAGCTCCTGCAGCCAGCGGCATTTCATCATGGAGCACTGCTCTTGCCCTACCACACCTTGCCATTAGAAAGCCAGCGTCAGTCATCATTACGTTCCTTTTGGTGGGAGACCGGAGAAACAGCCTTCCTGCCCAGGCGGCATGGCCTGCCCACACATCCCCGCTCCTGCCCGCTTTGGATTCCTGTGCCCCTGGGCCCTCCCCATGTTCTCCTGTGCCTCTTGCACCTTTCCTGGGGCTCTGCCCTCGGGGGCACTGCAGGCACACCGTCCCCAGTGCTCTCGGTCATGTGAGCCCAGGCCCCACAGGACGGCACTCCAGGCCTTTGGGAGGGGACCACTCCTGCACGCGACCCTCTCCCACAGCTCCTAACACCACCTGCTCCCCCAGCAGCTCTCCAAGCTGGGCAGCATGGCAGCTCCCAGGGCCCTTCTGCTGGGCGAGCCCTTGCCACAAGGGCTGAGGCTGCAGCCCCTTTCTTGGAGAACTGGCGCTCCCCCTCCCCCAACAAGAAGCACAAGGGGTGGCACACCCCACATCCAGGGAAGAGGTGCTGGGCCACAGCAGGCCGGAAAGGGCTCTACCTGGCCAGCACCACCACTCCCTTCTGGGAGGTGTCCACATGCAGAAATAGGTCCCAGCCACCCTTCCTCTCAACAGCCACGGCTATGGTCTCATAGTGAGCGCAGCGCAGCAGACTTTTCATGGCCTGCACGGCGCACCTGCATGCACAGCAAAGCCCAGGTCATACTGGCAGCCTGGCCCTGCCTCCAGGTGCAGCGCAGAGACAGGGCCACCGGGATCGAGCACCTGACGTGGCTGGTGGGACGGGACTCATCCCCTTGGCATTCCCTCAAGAAGATATTTGCTTCCTGGTGGCTGAACTCTGCTGTGAAGACCATCTGCAAGAGCAGCGCCAGGAAGAGCTGGGGGAAAAACGCCTTCACCGCCTCTGGGCAGACGGGCTCCCGGACGATCTCACACAGTGCCCTCGTTGCCTGCAGAAAACACCCAGACACACCTCGCACTCCCGAGCAGCCCCCGGCATGCTTCCACAGCCCTCGAGGTGGGAGGCTCGGGCACAGCCTTGGAGCATGGGAAATGCAGATGGAGGCCTCAGCCTGGCTGCCTGACCAGGGCCAGCACCCGCAGGCTCTTTGGCCTCAGCTCCTGGTTGTACACAGTGAGCCTTCCTGCCTCAGCATGACCATTACCTCGGCAGGCTTCTTGTAGCGTGCACGCTCTGCCAGGCTCCCTGTCCCAGGCCGTGCTGCCTGCCCAGGTTTTGCAGGAGCCCTACTCCTGCCCCTCACCTTGCCCCGAACCTTACCCTGGCTTTCCAGCCTGCTGAGCGAGGTCGGCGGATGCAGGGACAGGGTATGCAGGATGGACATTTCCTGGGCATGGCCAGCTTGGCTGTTTGTGTGCAGAGAGGCCAGGCAGCACTTGGCAGCCCTGTGCGCTGGCGCAGTCGGAGGCCTGGCACTGGGCATGTTGTATCCATGGGCCCAGGGGAGGTCCCTGCTTGGGGACACACCGGCAGGGGAGAGGGCGAGAGGGGGCCTAGAGAGGCAGGCACCAGCCTGGGGGCACGGGAGGCCTCATCCCCTGACTCATGGCCAGCGGAAGGATGCAGTTGTTGTCCCTGTTGGAGCTGGACTGCTTGTGCAGTGGCCACTCCTCCAGCAAGCTCAGCAGCTCCCGCAGCATGTCCAGCGCAAGCATCGGCTTATCCATCAGCACCTTCCACATGCTCACGGCAGTGCTGCAGGCCAAGAGCGCTCTGTCAGTGGTGCCTCCTTGGCCGCAGCACCGTAGCCTGGGCCAGCCCTGGAGGTCCCCAGCTGTGTGCCAGCCCTGCCCCTGCCCACCCCCTCCTCCCTGGCAGCCCCAAGAGGGTCCTGTCCAGGCAGGCAGGACATGACCAAGCTGAAGCCCCTTGCACCATGGCCCAGGAGAGCCAGGAGCAGGTGCTGTGCTGGGTAGCAGCAGCATGGGGCATGTGGCCAGAGGGCCACCAGGGCAAGGCAGGATGCTTGGGAGCAGGCTCACAGTGCACTGGCTCTGCAGGCAACCCTAGCTTGCTGGTGGCCAGCAGGCTGCAGCTGCTGCTGGGACTCTTGGAGCCAAGTCTCTGGCTAGTCCCCGCTCAGCGACAGTGGGAGGCACAGCAGTGAGAGCGGGGCTGCTACCAGGCAGCAACCAGTACTCTAGGTGCCACTCAGAGCTGCTTCCTTCTCCACCACCACCTCCGTACCAACCCCAAGGCCCCCTCAGCCCCACTCATTAGGCATCCCTTTGCTCATCCACGTCTCCTCAGGACCCCATGGCCAACAGTCCCAGCAAGGGAAGTGCTCCTCACCCTCACGATCACGCTGATGTTGCTCGTCCACAAAAGGCAGAGCTCATTGTCGGCTTCCCTCTCCTTCTGGGGCTCCACATACTCTGGATCATCCTGCAACATCGCCCGGCCTGAACAGCAGCAGAAAGACACAGTGGTCAGGAGGAGTCATGGAGAGCTGCAGGTGGCAGACTCATGGCGTCAGAGAGCAACCAGCCTGGCAGAGACAAAGGGCATGCCAGGAATGTATGGGGAGCAAGATTCCCAGGGAGGGTCGGGGCCTATTCCAGGGCAGAGAAGGGCAGTTGCTTCAAAGGGTACTAAAAGCCCCACGGATTTGATTGGACTTTCCAGTGGGAAGCCCGACACAAGCCGTAGCCTCTGAGCAGGGGCTGCTGAGCATTTTCCAGGCCAGTGGTATCCAGGACAGGTACTAACAGCCTGCTCCCCTGCTCCTACATCAGCCGTGCCTCCTGCTCCTTTGCCTCACTGAGCAGAGGGGCCAAGGCAGTGCGATGCCTTCCCCGGCCTTGCCAGCATGGCCGCGTGCAGAAGCACACAGCCCAGCACTGCTTCTCTTACGTCTTCGCTGCACAATGAATCTGAAGAGGCAATGGAGAGCATCCAAGGCCCCACACTTGGTCTCCGCGTCCTCGTACGCACAGCAAAGGATGAGGCAGCCCACCAGCTGTCCCAGCATTGGCATGGGACAGCAGTGCCTTCCCATAGCAGGCAGGGCTCTCATCCACTCCTCCAAAGGGGTGCCACATCGGCGGAAGGCGGGTGGGACAGGTAGAAGGGCTGACGGGAGGCAGTCACCACCAAAGCCCTGAAGCCAAGACTCTGCCCAGGCATGGATCCCAGGGGAGCCAAAGCTCTCGAGGGCCCTGCAGGCCTTGCCTCCCAAAGCAGCAGCCCAGCACAGGCAGCACTGCCAGGCTGCGGCTCACATCATGCTCCGCGCGCACTGCTCCCCTGCACAGGGCTGGGGGCACAGCTGGCTCCTGCGACAAAGGGACTGCAGAGAAAAGCCCATGGAGAGAGCGCCAAAGAGCTTTGCTTCAGGGCAGAGCCTTGCTCACTGCCTTAACCTGTGCCCACGCTTCCCTCCGAGGGACCCCTGAGCTGCACGGTGCTCTGGGCTGCTGCAAAGGGCCAAAGCGGGGGCTGCACGGTGCTTGGCTCCTTACCTCCAGCGAGGAAGAGTTGGCCAGCAACTTGCTCAGCCTCCCAATCCTCCCCACGGCCCTCTCACGCACAGCTGCTCTCTCCGTCTTGCTGAAGGGCAGCAGCATCTGCAAGGAGAAAGGCTACTGCTCTGCCCGGGGAGCTGACGTCCACTCCAGCAGAAGCAGCTCTGCTAAGCGCCTGCCTGCAGTCCTACAGTGCACCAAGGCTTCCTCGGAGCTACAGCCAAGCCTGGAATGGCCTTCCTGCCCCTACAGGCCCCAGCCTGCAAGGCCCACCTTGCCCTCAGGCAGCCAGCCACACCTAAGCCCCCTCCCAGCCTCTGCTCCTGTGCCTGCACATGGCCCTGGGTGCCCTCTTCAGGATGGCAGGGCTTTCAGGCCACACCTTCCCTAGGGGTCTGCAGTGGGCAGCCTGGCCTCCGACCTCTTGGCATGGCAGAAGAACCAAGCTTCCAGGCTCGACTCCCCTTGCAGGACACGCAACTCCCAGTGGGTCTCTGCCCCATTCCGATCTGGCAAGGAAAGCACAAGGCACGGGGAGGCAGGGGGGCAGCAGCACCAGCTGCCATCTGTGCGGTGCCTAGAGAAGTAGGGTGACAGTCCTCGCACTGCTCTGGTGCAAGGAGAGCTTTGGGGGCAGAGGTGGCCCAGGAGTGTTCATGGAGGAAAGAGCCTGCAGCGTGCTGCCTGTACATGGCACTCGGGTGGGGAATGTCCACTCGAGGGTGTCACTTCCCTCTGCTGAGGAACAGGCCCAATGCAGCCCACTCTTTGCAAATGCCACACCTGCAAGATCTTCTGCAGCTCCAGGAGGCTGGAAGTGGCCGACTTGAGCACCAGCACCTCCAACATGCTATCCATGGCATCGAGGGTCCATGGCAAGGAGGACAGGGGGTTGTGGCATTCCTTCCCCACTGCCTCTGACCCACAGCAGACTGAGTTGGACCCCTGCTGCCCAGGGAGGACACCCACTGCCCTGCACGGGCCAAGCAGAGGCCTCAGGGCAGGAGACCTGCTGTGCACGGACCAGCCCCTGGGCACTGCCCATGGCCCAGCCCCACGGAAGGGCATGAAGGCAGGAGGGTGGGAAAACAAGTCTGAGATCCTGCCCAGCCTTGGATCTATCTGGCAGTCGCCTCTCAGCACAGCGGAGCCAGGGGCAAGCCCAGAGGGGCTGGCGGGCTCCCTGTACCTCACCCAGCGCCTACCTTGGAGTAGAGGGACATGTCCACGGTCTCCATGTCTTCTCTTGGAGGAAGCAAGAAGACACTCTTGAAGCAGGCATGGAGGAGGCTGCTCTTTTTGCCCTCCCCAACCGGCTCCACTGCACTGCAAAGAGAAAGAGAGAGAGACAGCAATGCCTCTTGGACACTGGTGCTGGGAGCGGTGCCTGGATTACCTGGGGCCCTCTGCCCTGCTGACAAGCCTGGGCCAGGGGAGAGCAGAAGTGCAGCAGACGGCACCACCAGCCTCCTCCCACCATGGTGCACACCTCCCGGCCAGGGACGGTGCCATCAGGCACATGCTGTGCGCAGGTCCTGGCCAAACCAGGGGCTCTGCTAGGTACCTCATTGCCGTGATAGCAAGCCTGGCTTGCTGACGCACAGCTGTGCCCAGGCGCTCCAAGGGCTCCTCTTCCAGCAGCACCTGCAGAGCACAACCCGCATTCAGCGCGGCAACTGCCACCACCCAGCACCAGCAGACCCAGGGCCCAGCTGGCCTCGCCCCTGTCCTCACACCCGCTGCCTCTCCCCTCACCTCGATATGCTCGGCCAGCTCCTGTCGGCAGCAGAACACCTCCAGGCCCAGGACAAGGTCTTGGCGCTGCTGCCTCCGCAGAGGCTGCCGATGGACGCTAGAAACTTCAGCTTCTGCGCCTCTTGCTGACAGACGGGGAAGAGAGACGTGGGGGGTGCGAGAGGGGACAGGGAAGGCCAGCAGGACCATTTCCTGCGCTCAGGGGGAATTTCCTGCCTCGCCATTTTGGGCCAGGGCAGCACCAAACTCCTGGGCCGGGGCCGGGGGCGGAGGGGCGGGGCCATGGCAGGGACGGGGCGCCAGCCGGGCCCCCCGCGGCGGGACAGGCAGCGCAGCAGGCTGCTGGGGCGCGGCCGTGGCCGCAGGGACAGCCCGCCGGGCGGCCATTGGGCGGCCTGCGTGTCGCTCAGGGCTCACCCCGCCCCTCCCGGGCACCCATTCGCTCGCTGCCTCCCCTCGCTCCCCGATTGGCCGGGCAGGGGGCGGGCTCTCCAGCCGGCCGCCCGCGGCAGCTGCTGGCGCCAAGCAGAAGCTGCAGCTCGGCTCTGTGGAGAAAAGGAGGCTGCAGAGAGCCGCTCGCTCTGCCCGCAGCCCCACCGCCTCCGCGCAGCGTCATCCCGCCCGTCACCTGGCCCCTTCTCTGCACGGCACAGATTATTGGCCTTGCCAGTTCTGCTGGCACCCGGGGCCATGGCAGGGCTCCCAAGTGGGCGGAAAACCACAGGGACGTCGGTCAAAGAGCTGGTGAGCAGCCTGCACTGGTTCAGGCTGGAGCACGTCATACAGCGTAGAAATTACGCCCTCCACTCCTACAAGTAGGAGGATGTTGGCCCGTTCAGCTGGCACGGTTGGAGCTGGAGAATGATGCCTGCCCGTTGCCTAAAAGAACTTGTTGTAAAACCTAAAACCTTTTCCCTGTGTTTCACGAAAGCCAAACAGCTAACCTCGTGTGAACTCAAGGAGCAATTTCTCTGGGATGACTGCATGAAAACTGAGGGTTTTTTTCTTTTTTAGGAGAAAAAGCACTCTTTCTTTTCCAAACCCTTGAGTCTGTGTTCTTTGACCTTCATATGTGAGTCTATTTCAGCCTAGCAGGCTCTTTTCACACCTGTAGGTGTTGATGTTGACAAAGGCACCGATGTGCTTTCTAGTGTGGCATGCTAGCACCTATCCCAAGAAGTGGAACTCTCTCTGCTTATTGCGTTGTGGCCAAGCAATACATCCCCACAATGGAAGAAGGTGGAGGGCAGAAGCCTGGCTGTGACTGACCACAGGTGTTGCCAAGAAAGCTGGATGAATCTCAGCACAAAGGGAGCCACAGGCTGGCCTTTGTTTTAAGGCATCCTCTGGACTCCTGCAAACCCCTGAAGGCTGGAAATCCATCCTTCCAGGAGCAGAAACAATGAGCAGTAGAGGGAATGTGCTGCGCAGGTGAGCTGCAGCAGCTGGTGCAGCAAGCACTGCTGGTTTGAAGCGGTGGCTTGCTCCTTTGCCCTTTCCCACAGAAATGCAATCTGATAATGGATGACATTTGTAAGAACAAAGAACTGCAAAGGTGGAGTTCTTCCCATGGAGTCCAGTGGCCTTTCCACCTACCGTGTCGAGCTCAATGCAATGGGGGAGGAGAAAGATGGCATGGATGAGAGAAAGAACAGCAATGCAAGAGTGACTCTTCTCTCTTCGAGTACTTCTAAGTGGGGATTGCATTGGTGGGAAGTCTGAAGTTGGCTAAATAAGGACAGGCAACCTTCTTGGCTCATTGGGAAGTGTTAGAGAAGGACATTGTATCTGACTGAGCTTCAGCTTAGTCTCAGTGCCTAAAGTAGATGAAGGCTGCGGGCCTCAAGGCCGACCTCTATGAACTCGAGAAACATTGCTGGCAATGTCCCTGCAAAACCAGTTAAGCCCAGCTACTAAGGCTGCAAACCCAGCTAATGAGGATATAAAATAGGATGCAGGAGACAAGAAGGGATGCACGTGCGTTGTGGTTGACCTTGGAGGCAATAAGGGACTATGCAAGAGAAGGACACGGCAACCAGCGTGGGATGTAGGCCAGGAGCTGTCAGGAGGAGAGAGCCACCAATCAGAAGGGGAGTGACCACCGACTCAGTAAAGATGACTGGAGGAGACCTTCAGTGGCAGGCAGGGAAATAAGACTGTAAAGGGTCGAATTACCCCAGAATGTCTTTGTCCAGGGTCTCTCTGTGGAGGCAGCCAGCTGGAGCTGTTGTTTTGCTGTACTGCCATTCAAAGAAATAATTAATTTTGCTGCTCTCTGTACGTGAGACTCTGCCCCTCGGAAACCTCGGGTGGGGCCATTACTACAAGAGGAAGTCCCCTAGATGAGGGGTTTGTGTCAGTAGCTGCACGAATTCCTTTGAAAACCCTGTCAAAGTCCTGGAGAACCACAGAATCACAGGACGGTTGAGGTTGGAGGGGACCTCTGGAGATCATCTAGTCCAACCCCCCTGCTCAAGCAGGGTCCTCTAGAGCCCATTGCCCAGGATCGCGTCCAGATGGCTTTTGAAAATCTCCAGGGAAGGAGACTCCACTGCCTCTCTGGGCAAGCTGTGCCAGTGCTCAGTCCAGAAGTTTTTCCTCTTGTGCACATGGAACTTCCTGTGGTTCAGTTTGTGCCCATTGCCTCTTGTCCTGTCGCTGGGCACCACTGAGAAGAGTCTGGCCCCATCCCCTCGACACCCTCCCTTCAGAGACTTGTACACACTGATGAGATCCCCTCTCAGTCTTCTCTTCTCCAGTCTCTACAGGCCCAGCTCTCTCAGCCTTTCTTCACAGGAGAGATGTTCCGGGTGGCCCCTCATCCTCTTTGTAGCCCTCTGCTGGACTCTCTCCAGTAGGGCCATGTCTCTCTTGTACTCTCTTTCCAGCAGGTCAACCCGCAGCCTGTCCTGGTGCATGGAGTTCTTCCTGCCTAGGTGCAGGACCCCGCACTTGCCTTTGTTGAACCTCAGGAGGTTCCTCTCTGCCCATGAAGTTGTGATTGAACAAGGTTGTGGCTCTTTTTCTGGATGGTGGACGGTGGGATGGCAGCAGGACAAGGAGTCATGAAGGGAGGAAGGGGAATTCTATTAACTTCTGCACCTGGGTTAGGTTCTCGGGAGTGTTATTATTGTGGGAAGTGAGGACATATGCAGTGTGAGTGCCCAAGCTGTGCACGAATTCAGCCACAGTCGGGGGTGAATCCTCCTTCGGGAGAAAATCAAGATGTCGGCCGAACTGATCAATGACTCGTTGAGGAGGAGTACAATTGTATTAAATGTGTATGTATGTTTTTGGATGCAATCCCTTTGGCTAGTCAGGGCTGCATAACCAGGAAAGTTGCTGGAAAGCAAGTAACCTTTCTAGTGGCTGCAGGGGCTACTTTGTCTCTTTTGAATTATACAGATAAAAGGTCCCCCTCCAGCTGTAAAACAATATGCTGTCCTGCATGAGGTAGAGTAAAATATTCCAAAACAGAGGGATACCTATTTAGAACAGGGGATTTTGAAGCCCTGCATTTCTCCTTTTAATACACCCATTTTACCCGTACACGTAAACATCGCCTGGACAGTGAGGGAGATCCTGAGTATCGATTTGTACAGGCTGTACGTGCTATTAATCACTATGTTGTCAGTTTTAACTCCAATTCCCGTACGGGGCTAAGGGGTTTACAGTAATAGATTTAAGTTCCGCTTTCTTTAGTATACCTGCAGGAGAAGAGAGTCAACTTTTGTTTGCATTTCCCTGGAAAGGACAACAGCCGACCTGGACGCGACTTGCACAAGGATCCACTGGCTCACCAACTAGTTTTGCTCGCTTGCTGCAGAAAGGCTTACGTACCGTTGTTTTATGCTCTGATGTGGGGATTGAAGACACGAACCTTGTGTGTAGTGAAGCAAGATTGTTTATTTTATAGTCCATCCTCTCTTATATACCTTAATGGGTGAGAACATACACCTTATCATGTGAGAATACCGTTGTGTTTCCAGATTAAAGTTACTTGTTATTTTGCTGCATTGCTACAAGCGGCGCTCTGCATCGAGAGTCTCTTCTCTCTCTGCCGTCCTTGCCCAGCTCAGGTGCCCCCGTCCGTCTTGGCACTGCCTCAAGTCTTCGGTGCACTTTCCCAGGGCTTGTGGCACTGAGAAAATACTTTGCTGCTGCTCCCAGTCGTCTTCTGGTACACATCGCCCCCGACACTCGGATTCCGTGTTAATACAGGATGTAGACGATTTATTGCTTGCTAGGAGAACAAAAACTGCTTGCACCTCACATGCAATAATTTTGTGTACAGCCTTAGCTGAAAAGAGACATCGTGCATCCCCACCTACGCGTCAGTTCTGTCAAGAAAGAGGAAAATATTTAGGATTCATTCTAACGGAAGGAAAAAGATCTATTGATCCTGAACACATTAAAGCAATTGAAGATTTACCTCGACCTCTGATGAAAAAGCAGATTAGAGGTTTTTTAGGGGCAGTAGGCTTCTGTAGGCCATGGATTGCTGGCTTGGGGACTTAGTTAACCCATTAGTGGAAGCAGCTGAAGAGGAAGCAGTAGAAGCTATAAAGTGGACAGCCAGAGAGATTTGGCATTTAACAAAATTAAGGAGGCATTCGGTGAATCCCTGGCTTTAGGGCTCCCCCATTATAAAAAACCTTTCCAGCTGTACATTCATGAACAACAAGGGCTTGCCAGTGGAGTGCTGGCTCAAATGCTAGGTCCTCAACCCAGACCAGTCACGTATTCTTCAGTACAATTGGATGCTGTCCTTCTGGGGACTCCTGGATGTATGCGTGCGGTGGCTGCTGCAGGAATCATTGTTGGGAAAATGTCGAACCACAGTTCTGGGACTTGATATGGGAAAAGAGTACTGTATTTGAAGGGAAATATCCAGCTTGGTGGCAAATGCTTAATTTTCCCATTCAATAAGGAGCAAAAAGTGATAACTGCTCTCGTTCTCACTATTCAAGAAGCACAGGTCTCTACAATCTCTCCTAGTGTGCCTCTAGGCCTGATCCATGGGGATGTTACATTACATCCTTTGGAACATAGGGGATGGGCACAGCAAATTCGTGATAAACGGAACACTATAGATTTAGCCACCTGGATGGGTTGGGATCAATTAGGATTTGTACGTGAAGGTAATGGCCTACAAACTCAAGACATTTGTTTAGCCACGGAACACAGTGTTTGTCATGTTGGGGTGCAGACCCAAAGTGCAAATGAGAAGGCAACTTTGGTCTCTCCTGGAAAGGGTTGTCTATGTTTGCGCAGTCAGGGAAGCACTGTTGTAATTGATGGTGCAATGTTGTGTCACAATAATAGTTTAAATTTGTGCATGTGTAACTGTACAATGATAAAGGGATGTGGCTACAATTATACAAGCCCCGTAACAACTCACCAGTTACTCCAGGGGGATTATTCATGGATTCAAGAATTATCACCAGTACCTACTGGAATGCATCTCAGGTCAGTGAAGGTCAGAAGCAGGTCAGTGCTGCTCTGGTGACACAGAGATCCTGCAGGCACTGGCTGCTCTCTTGGTGCCTGTTGAGAGCCTCTGAGCATGCTCGGAAGTGGGGCTAAAACCTTCCTTGACTTGTCTTGCAGGTTCAGCAGAGAAGTGAAACCCAGTCAAGGGTCCAGTCGAGCTCATCCCTAGCCCCAGCTGGGAAAGAGGAGGAGAGTGCTGGGAAGCTGCGTGAAGAAAAGCCGCCTTCTCAGGATGTCCTCCAGTACCGCCTGGCACCAGATGAGGATGTGACCATCAATGTTTTATTCTCCCGCATAGACGAGGAGCAGAAAAGAGCAGCCGAGAGGCTGGGGGCACAGCAGACGGAGTAAGTGTGTGCCAGCTCCAGGCAAAGCCTGGGAGCGTGCAGGGGTAGTGACCCACCGAGGTGTCAGAATCCCAATCCCAGAGCCACTGGTTTGAATAGGAGTTGTTGTGACTTGGGATTGGCCTGGCTTAGACCTTGATCCCATGCCCCTCTCTGCAGCCCCAAGCAAATGCCCAGCACTGCCTTGGAGGTGGATGCCTCAGACATGCCTTCCCTCCAAGGGGCAGCTGTTGGGCACTCCAAATAGGATTACAATGTGGGACATGGAAGTCTTGAGCAACTGAACACAAAGGCATGTTTGTCTGCCCCTTTTCAAACCTCCCCCGGAATGCTGAATGCTGAATGCTGAATGCTCAAGCCAAGGAATGGGTTTCCTGCCCAGTCTTGGCCCCACCAGGCTCAGCCTCAGCCTGACCAACTGCTCCAAGGACTTTGGGTAGAGCCAGGGGCCTGTAACACAGCCCAGTGAGTATGGAAATGCCATCAGACGCACAGCCACAAATATATGGCCTGCAATCGCCTGCAGTGTTTCTCTGCCTTTCTGCCTGTGCATCCCACTGAGCCTCTTCCTTTCTTGCTCCTTAGCTCTGGAGAGAAGAACCGCCTGCCGAGCCAACAGCAGAGGTACCAGTGAGTGCCAGCCATCCCGGCCCTCACAGAATTGTCTTCCTGTGCATTAAACCAGAGCTCCAAGGGGCTGTGGCTATTTCCTTGGCCTGGTGTGAACTCTGCCATTTGCAGCATGTGACTGTCCAGAGGGGCCCCAAAACAAGAGCTCAGCAGTCAGGGGTTGAGTGTCAGTGCCTGCTGCCAGGGCAGCTCTCTCCCAAGGTCATGCCATAACTATTTGTCGGCAGCTGTGGTCCCGATGGCTCAGGGACCTCCTACTCTTTGCAGGAGCCAGTCAGAGGAGTGGAGTCAGCCCCTGCCTGGCAGCACATCCCCTGGTGACAAGGGGACACTCCAGGGAGGTGGGAAGAGCTGGTGTAGCCCTCCTGAGGCAGAAGCGGGTGGAGCCAGGGCCTCCCTCTCCTGCTGCCAGGCCTGGCTGCAAGAAGGGACCTCAACTCTCGTGTGCAGGTTTGTTGCACTGAGTACTTGGCTTTTGGGGGTGTGAAGGGAATACTGTGGATCGCAAGGACTAGCAATGGAAGCTGAAGACCAGTAGGGAGTGGCCATGACAGTGCGTGGCTGCCTTGGTTGTAGCCCCCATGAAATAATGGAGTTCAAGAGCCTGAGGGGAGCAAGGAAGGAGAGCAGCAGAGTGCAGAGCGTGGGCTTGATGCGAGCAGACTTCACCCTTGTCAGGGAACTGATTGGGGTGTCCCATAGAAGCAGGCCTGAGGGGCAAAGGAGCTTAAGAAACCTGGCAGGTGTGTAAGGGCGGCACCCTCCAAGCACAAGAAGGCTGCACCTTGATATGCAGGCAAACAAACAGAGGTGTCAGGCGACTGACTTGGCTGAGCCGGGAACTCATGATGGAACTGCAGTGCAAAAAAGGGAGCAGAGAGGAGGTGGAAGCAAGGAGCAGAGGAATACAGAAACAAGCCCCACGTGTGTAGGGATGGTGTCAAGAAGGCCAAAGCTCAGCTGGAGTTGAGGCTTGCGAGGGATGTTGACGACAAGAGCTTCCTCTGCTAAATGTGCAGGCTGAACTGGAAAATACTGGTACCTTGCTGAATAGGGTGGCTGAATTAAGGAGAGCAAAGCAATGAGGCGGAGCTACTGTGTGCCACCTTTGCCTCAGTCTTCCCCAAAAGGTCTCTGGGCCTCTGTGCTTAGGGAAAGGGTTCAAGGAGGAGAAGAACCGGCAGCAGTGATGGAGGATGGGGTCAGGGCTCTTTGATCCAACCAGGCCAGCTCTCGGATGCCTTGGGTGACCTCCCAACAGCTGCCCTGCTGCCTGCCTGCTGCTGCCTTATCACATGGCTGAGACAGGAGTGACCTCACCGTCAAGGCACCAGCCATGTCCTCTCTCCTGTCCTCCCTCTCCTCTGCCCCAAATCTGTCACCTTGGCTGGGGCAATGTTCTGATGCCCTTGAGGACATCACAATGCCTGCCCAGCTGCCTGGTTGCTGATGACCTATGGAGTTGCTGTGATCCAGATGACCGCAGAGTTTGTCAGGGCCCTGAGGGCACTAACAGGCCTTTATGTCCCTGGCCAGCCCCACCTGGGGCCTCCTCTAGTAGCGTCCCCTAAAGCTTGCAGCCCAGCACCCCACCCAGACGGCTTTTGAATCTCTCCAAGGGGGGAGACTCCACAGCCACTCTGGGCAACCTCTGCCAGTGCTCGGTCACCCTCACAGTCCAGAACTTTTGCCTTCTGTTCAGGTGGAACTTCCTGTGTCTCAGTGTGTGCTGAACATCATGCTGAAGACTGCAAACAGACTTTGCTTTTGTGTTCCCTAGTCCCTCGGTACCAGCTCACAGCACAAATGTCTCAGTCCTCCCCACTTCCCTTACCAAACCTACTCCACGGTCCTGGCCAGCCCAGCTGCAGCACCTTGCAGCCCTCCGCCCCTGCACAGAAGGGGAAGGCCTGCTCCTGCAACCCCACGAGTGGTTTCGGCCCTCTTGCCCCTCTTGCCAGCTCTTGCTGCTGCCGAACCCTGCTCTCCCGTCAGCAGCTCAGCTGCGACTGTGACCCAGGACATCCCACTCTGTCTCTAGTCTCAGCCTGTCTCCAGCCAACAAGTCAGGCCAAGGCTCGAGCACAGCCTGGACTGAGAGCACTGTCCTCTCCCCCGAGGTTGCGCTCAGGGTGGATGAAGGACTGACCTTACCATGGCGGGGGAGGTCTCTGGCAGAGCTGTCTGTGCATCAGGCAGATGTCTGAATAGCTCTCATGTCGCCACCCAGGTGCTGGAGCAGGGGGCTCAGCCAGCCTCTTTCACTGCCCCATGCCACTGCACCCTCCCTTCTCCCCGTTCAGTAACGAGATGTACGGACACGCCCACCCAGCGCTGACACACACTCTTCCCTCTTCTGTCCTTCCCATCAGGGAAGGAGATGGCACAACTCAGCTCAGCTCAGCGGCAACAGGACACACGCGCATCCCCCATGCTGGTCTCCAGCCTCTCTGGCCATCCCACATGCTCCAGAAAGGACATCCCACAGCGACATGCATGTCCCAGCCACCAGCAGATCTGCTGTGCCAGAGCTCACTCCCCAGAGATGTGCCTCCAGGGAAGTTGGGCTTTTGTTGTGACTGACTCGGAGAGGAAGCTGCTGCCAGCTTTGAGAAGGAGCTTGAAAAGGCTTGCCTGTAGGGACAGGAACTGCAGGACTCTCACTGCCCCAACACACTCCTTCCAGGTGGGTCTTGAGCCAGAAACAGGAGTGTCTTTGAGGAGGATGGGGTTGGAGGCAGAATAGATTAGCACTGAATCCTCTTGGCCACCTCACCACCATCTTGCTGTTGTCAGTTTGTAGTTTCAACTTTTGACAAAACAAATTGAGCTACGGCACGTTCCTCTTGACTTTTGGTTTTGTTTTGGAACATCAGGGCTGACCAGCAGGGAGAAGCCTGAACGACATGTCCTGTGCTCTTGTAGGTCGTGCTGAGCATTCCTGAAGAGCCTATATCCCATTATTGCAGGGTTCCGGTGCTGTGAGCTATCCCATCACGTGCCATTTTTCAAGACAAGCAGCCAGCCTCCACAATTTTATACACAATCCCAAGGAGAGCGCAAAGCACACAATGATCACACAGAACAGAATCCCTACAGCATGCAGCAAACAATCATACAAGCCAGAAGTGGTGGGAGACCACCCAAACAAAGTTTCCCACCATTTATGCTCCGCGTCTCTTTTTGGTTCTTTCAAGTATCGCTTGACTCTGTTGTGTATCATGCTCTGCAGTCATCAGGGTACTTTTCCCTGTTTCTTTGACCTTCTGGAGTAATGTCCGCAACGGCTCATGGTGTAATCTGCTCTGGCCTGGCCTCAGGCACCCCATGAAGGCACGCTGCCACTGTAGCTACAGAACTGGCAGGGTCACTGCAACATACCCTAGCTATGTCACAGCCTGACCAGGTGTCACTGCTGCTTCCCACGGGCACTTCCCTCTCAAGCTGGGATCTCTCAAGGCAACACAAACGAGGGAAGGGAATTGTGACTTGCGGAGCAGGACACCTGCCCTGCCTTCATCGCAGGCAAAGAGTGGGGATGGGGTTTAGCAGGGCTCGTTCTTCCTACAGGGCACAATTGTCTCACAACTGTCTCCTCTGCCGCTTGACTTGAGCCATCCAGTCAGCAATCTTAAGCTAATATTTGCAATACTAAGCCTCAACTCCCTTAAGCAAACACAGCCCACAACTTTGCACAGGGGCTCTTTTCTACCTAGAAAGCAACCTCAGCATGCTCTCAAGGGGAAACTGATGCATCACCAGGGCATCACTACAATTCCCCATTGGCCCCCCTCTCCCACCAGGAGCTCACTCCTCACATCATGGATGAGTGGAAGGCATTGCCAGTGCTAGAGCAGAACTCCAAAATGAAATCCTCCCACCGGGCTCAGTGGCTCAGAGCACACAGTCGTCACAAAGGAGGGGAAGGAATTGCTGTTGGCTGAGCAGGAGCTGGGAAGGCAGCCCTGCTATGGCGTTCAGCACGTCACACCAAACAACCCTGAGTGCCCCTGCTGACCTCAGGTTGCACCATCAGCATCAGTGCTCATGGCCTCGCCTGCTGCTTCCCTAACCCCCAACAGCCCAGCAATGGGCCTTTCATACCACTGGCACTTCTCTTGGACCACGGAGCCCATTCCTGGGCGTCCTTGGCCTCTTATGGATGCTTCTGCAAAAGAGCTCCAGAGGGAATACGGGGGTCTTCTTCAAACATGCTCCTCTGTCTTCAGTTGCCTTGCTTGCCTTTTCAGCCAAACCCACAGGAAAGGAAAATCTTCCTGGGCGTTCAGATTTTAGGAAAGACAGGACTCCCCTGCCTCGCTCTTTGGCAGCAACAAGGCACCTCCAACCTGGCTCCCTGAGGAACCTGCAAGGCTCCGCTGCCCTGGAGCAGAGGAAAGGCTTTTTCTGTCGGAAGGTTTACAAAGTACCTGGCTCCTCTCTGGCTCTTCCTTTTCTCCCTTGCCTTTCAGGCCTGCCCTTTCTTTCTTCTCTTTTGGCTTAGCTGAGGAGTCCCAAAGATCTCTTTGCCCCTGCACAACAGACAGAAAGGCTGCGTGCTGCAGGGCCACAGAGAAGACACAGCAAGGAGCACTACTGGCATCTGTTTCTTTCCAGGGCCAGAAGGTAATTTCTCTCTCTCTGCAGCCCTTTGTCTTGAGCCTTTCTCTGGGCGCTCTTAGGCCCTAAAGCTAGTTCTGGCCAGACAGAAAATCCCTGCTTTCTTCTGACCAGGGAGCTAAATAACCACTCAGAGAAACAGAAGGTGCCCTCCTTCCATCCCTGAAAGGCCCAGCAGGTGCACTTCCACGAGGAACAGGGCCAAAGAGGGGCTTTTGATGTGATTCCGGAGAAGGCAGTAGTGACCAACGCCTAGAGAAAATAGAGCCTAGCCTGCGCCTTTTAAAGCAAGCCCCTGAAGAGGCCAATCCAAGGTCTAATGAACACTTAGGAAGGAGGCTTCCATACCCGCGGCCCATAGAACTGCACTTTTCTACAAGCCCATGTGGCACAAGGAGGACCTCAGTCACTATCACCTACCTGTCCTGCCCTCTCCCCGCTTTTACTGAGAGGGCTCACAGCGGGGAGTCTGGCTTCAGCACTTGGCTTCCTCCTGCCTTTCTCCACCTTCCTTGAGGAGCTCCCTCGGATGGCTGGCAGCACGCTGAAAACACACATCACGGGGAGGTGGTGTGAGCACAGGGGCAGTTTGCTCCCCAGCCCGCACTCACAAGCTGGCCACCTGCCTCTGCAGCACAAGACAGTTGTGCAGGGGAATGACGTGCGTTCCAATACATGTGTTCTCTGTGCCACAGAGACAGAGATCACCCCTGGCTGAAACACCCCGGGCTGCACAACATGCCCACAGAAATGCTCCGGATGCCCCCATCCAGGCTCTCTCTTGATGCAGCCAGGACTTGTGGCGCCACGTCATGTGCAAGGACAGGCTCCGAGAGACACCAGTACACCCCTTCCTGGCAGTTACGTTTATCACTGCTCAGTGGTCCAAAATACTCTGTGGTTGGGGATGGAAAATGTAGTATTATGGGGACTCAGTGTCAAGAATGGAGCAAGTGATCCGGGGAGGAAAGCACGCCTGCCATTTACCCATCCCTGCCACTCTCTTGGGCCTGCCACAAGACAGCTCTTCAGATGAATGAAAAGGCTTAAAGGGAACCAAATCATTAGCAGACCCTCCTGCTCTGTATCCTGGCTGGCAGGAGAACTGCAACTTCACTTTGCCTTGCAAAGCAACGTCCTTTCCATTCAAAGAAAGAGCTCCTCCCTGTTTAATCCTTTCTGACTTAGTACTCAGTGGCCATTGCAAAGAGCCCAGAGAGTGGCACAGAGCTCAGACAAACACCTCCTCTGTCTGAAAGCCATTCCAAGAGCATTCAGTCTTTCCGTCATCCTTGGAAAATGGCTGTGCATCCCCAACCTTCTTGTCACCAAGAAAGAAAGGCTGCTGCTTACTTACCTCTAGAGGGCATGAGAAAAGGGTCCTGGTCTCCCAGAAGCTACGTTTGCACTGACTTGCCAAAAAGCCTGTACTCTGGAGGCAGAGTCAGGAGAACCATGAAGCGAACCCGGGGGTCTCCCAAGAACTTGCTGTGTGCTGGCCATCCAGCAAGGGAGCAGAGGTCATTGTGGCGTGTGGTCAAAGGCCTTCAGAGTTACCATCAACACTGTCTCCAAAGGAGACACTGTCTCACTCAAACAACAAGAGTACAGGGTCACCCTCAGCCCTTTCTCCAAGTGCCTCACCTGCCAGGAGGAGCTTTGCCCTTGCCTGTGTCTCCCTTTCCTTTGTCCACGTGGAGAGCAGGCATTCTGGGTGGAGGAGGCTGCTCTCTGAAGAGCAGGTGGTTCCATGCAAGGGCCAAAAGGGTGGACGCAAAAGTATTCTTTGTGTGGCCTCTTCTTGATAGGCAGGTGTTGGAGGAGAGTGGCTGCTCTAGTCAGAAAGTGTGAGGAGTCAGTCTCAAGTTGGAAGAGGTGAGGGAAAGGAGGATGGGAGTGCTTGTGGGAGAGCCATAAGCATAGCAGGGCCAAAAGCGTGGATGCAATGGTGCTCCCCGTGTGGGCCTGTTCATGGTAGGCAGGTGTTGGAGGAGAGTGGCTGCTCTAGTCCAAAAGTGTGAGGAGGGCAGTCGTAAGTTGGAGGAGGGGAGGGAAAGGAGGACGGGAGTGCTTGTGGGAGAGCCGTGTGCATGACAGGGCCTAAAGGGTGGGCACAATGGTGCTCCCCGTGTGGGCATGTGCATGGTAGGCAGGTGTGGGGGGAGAGTGGCTGCTCTAGTCCGAAAGTGTGAGGAGGGCAGTCGTAAGTTGGAGGAGGGGAGGGAAAGGAGGACGGGAGTGCTTGTGGGAGAGCCGTGTGCGTGGCAGGCCCAAAAGGGTGGACGCAATGGTGCTGCCCATGTGGGCCTGTGCATGGTAGGCAGGTGTTGGAGGAGAGTGGCTGCTCTAGTCAGGAAGTGTGTGGAGGGTAGTCGTAAGTTGGAGGAGGGGAGGGAAAGGAGGACGGGAGTGCTTGTGGGAGAGCCGTGTGTATGACAGGGCCAAAAGGGTGGACGCAATGGTGCTGCCCATGTGGGCCTGTGCATGGTAGGCAGGTGTTGGAGGAGAGTGGCTGCTCTAGTCCGAAAGTGTGCGGAGGGCTGTCGTAAGTTGGAGGAGGTGAGGGAAAGGAGGACGGGAGTGCTTGTGGGAGAGCCGTGTGCATGGCAGGGCCTAAAGGGTGGGCGCAATGGTGCTCCCTGTGTGGAGCAGTGCATGGTAGGCAGTTGTGGGGGGAGAGTGGCTGCTCTAGTCCAAAAGTGTGAGGAGGGCAGTCGTAGGTTGGAGGAGGGGAGGGAAAGAGGAGGGTAGTGCTTGTGGGAGAGCCGTAAGCATGCAAGGGCCGAAAGGGTGGGTGCACTGCTGCTCCCCGTGTGAACCTGTTCATGGTAGGCAGGTGTGGGAGGAGAGTGGCTGCTCTAGTCCGAAAGTGTGAGGAGTCAGTCTCAAGTTGGAGGAGGGGAGGTAAAGGAAGACGGGAGTGCTTGTGGGAGAGCTGTGTACATGACAGCACATAAAGGGTGGGTGCATTACAGCTCTCCATGTGGACATGTGCATGGTAGGCAGGTGTGGGAGGAGAGTGGCTGCTCTAGTCAGAAAGTGTGATGGGGGCAGTCGTGAGTGGGAGGAGGGGAGGGAAAGGAAGACGGGAGTGCTTGTGGGAGAGCCGTGTGCATGGCAAGGATAAAAGGGTGGACGCAATGGTGCTCCCCGTGTGGGCCTGTGCATGGTAGGCAGGTGTTGGAGGAGAGTGGCTGCTCTAGTCCAAAAGTGTGAGGAGGGCAGTCGTAAGTTGTAGGAGGGGAGGGAAAGGAGGACGGGAGTGCTTGTGGGAGAGCCGTGTGCATGGCAGGGCCACAAGGGTGGACGTAATGCTGCTCATTCTGGTGCCTGTGCATGGTAGGCAGGTGTGGCGGAGAGTGGTTACTCTAGAGAGAAAGTGTGCGGAGGGCTGTGGTAAGCTGGAGGAGGGGAGGGAAAGGAGGGGGGAAGAGCTTGTGGCAAAGCCGTGCTGCCTTGGAAAGGAGCCCCGGCTGACTGCTTCCTTTTGACAGGAAATTAGTGCCATAGTTGCAGAGGATGGAAACAGTTCTCATTCCTGTTGTAAGCTCGAAAGAGAGGAAAAGCCAGACGGTCCCAAGAGAACCCAGTCTGAATGGTGCATCAAGGTGCAGCCCCTGCCCCTGCAGAGCCCTTGGGGAAGCTCCACTGCGGGCTAGGAGCAGCCGGGCACGTGGCCGAGGGCAGGAAAGGCAGCCTGCTGCATTGTGTGGCGGGGTTCTCTGGCAGACTTCTCTCTTAGCCTCTTCCCTGTCTGGAAGCTCGCCCTTCCTCCTCTAGAGCCTGAAGGGAAGCCCCGTAGCTTCCGAGATTCTGGAAGGAGAGTCAGGAAAAGTGGGGTGCAGCCTGAGCCACACTTTGCCAGCTTTCCCGCATGGAAGAGTGGCGTCTTTACAAAACCACCTCTCTTTTTGGAAAGAGCTGTGGAAAGTGGGAGCAGAGCTTTCCTGCATCGCTGCCAAAGGCATGACTCTTTGGGTCTCCCGCAGATGGCTGGGTTCCGTATACTGCAGGGCGTCAGCACGCTACAAGAGCGTGCCTTTGCGCTGTACAAGGAGGAAACTGCATGTGCCCTTTCGGAAAGGTATGCGCCGGACACAGGTCAGGAGCAAGCATGCGGAATTACGGCCTGCTTGAGACTTGCTTTCACTTTGGGATGGCTATGCCAAACGCATAAGAGTCAGAACCAGTGGCCTTCTCGCTTCTTGAATGCCTCTCTCCTCTCTGCCTCCTTTTGGCCTGGAAAGATAGGGCTTTAGCTGCCCTTTATTTTTCCAGCTGCTGATGTGTTCACAGAGTGGGGCAAGCAAGGGACAATGTGAGGACCTCTCAGCGCCACTTCTTTGGAGACCAGCCAGTCCTCGTGGGATGTTCTCAGCAAGACATCCTCTTTACTGCAGCGCACGCAGGCCATGAGGCACTGCTTCCTGCTTGGTCCAGGAGACTTGCTCTCCTGTGCTGCCCCTCTTGCTGCAACTTTGTCTGCTGAAAACTTGCACCACCAGGCTCCTGCTGTGGCTCTATGGCAGGCTTGGCATGAGAGCTTCCATCGCCTTGCTTGTACCTCCAGGGCCCTTCTGCGTGCTGACCGTGTGCAGGGAGGCATGTGACTGTGCTTTGTAAGGGAAAAACAGCGAGGGAGAAGTGGAAGTGCCTTTTGTGAGGGAGGACTTGGGTGAGAAACCTCTGCGCCACTCATGGCCCTGGGGAAAGGTTCCAGGCTTTCAGCGCCAGCCGTGGGCGTTACCTGAGCAAAGGCAGACCGCTGGAGTGAGCCTACTCCTAGGGCTGAGCCCAGGTGGAGAAGCAGCCCATTCCCTCCTTTGCCTTTCCTAGCTCCCAGGTGAAGACCTTGCCCTGCCCAGCATCTGCAGCCAGGTGAGATGAGTGCCAGCCTTGCAGCAAAATGGGAGCCGTGCGGGCTTAGATGACAGGAAAGGAGCGGTGGCTGACGTGGGACAAGACCCGCCGCTGCTCTCCCTCATGCCACTGATCCTTTTTCCATGGCCTTTGGGGACTGGCGCACTGAGCGAGACGGCTGGAGGTCAGCCCCACCTCGCCTCGCACTGGGCCCGTGAGGTCACAGAGGGGCTGCGGCGCCACGTCGGGCTGGGAGACGCCACTCGGCACGCAGCCTGCAGAGCGGCGGTGACTGCTGGCGAAGGAGCAGTATGGTGCGAGTGTGGGGGGCCTCGGCCCCCGCCCGCCTCCTGCTGCTGCTGCTGCTGCTGCTGCTGGTGGCCCTGCGTGCCCAGGACGCCCGGGCTGCTCCGTGGGGAGCGCTGGGCCCAGGTAGGGCGGGCGGGCTCGGAGCCAGCCGCGCCGCCACCCCGACCAGCAGCACCGCCGGGGCCAGGCACAGTCGGAGCTGGGGCCGGGGCCGGGGCTGGAGGCGGGAGATGGGCTGGGGCCGGGGCAGTGCCCTCCCTCCCCAGTGGTCGGGAGGCCGGCAATAGCCGGTGGGGAGGTGTGGGGTGGCTGCGGTCCCCGCGGGGCCTTTTTGGGAGATGGTGTGGTGCGAAGCAGTGCAGCCGGGAGAGGAAAGCGGGGCCAACCCCAGCACCACCCTTCCCTGCAAACGGGCCCCTGCCCCGAGCTCCGCCGGGGCAAATACTCCCCGCAGACGGCTACGGGTGCCCCTTGCTCCACTGCCACCCTCCAGAAGCCTCTGGCCGTGCCTCAGCCTAGCTCTTCTGCTCTGTGTCTGCTTACAGACGTGCCCACGGATGCTGCGCATCCAGCGGCTCCGCTGGAAGAGGTTTGGGAGTCTCGGCGGGCCCCCACGGGTAAGGAGTCACGCTTGGTTTGCTGGCAAGGACAAGCTTTCTTTACAACATTTCTTTTCACCCCTGCAAGCCCAATGGTTGCTGGACATAGGTGTCGTGGTCTAGAAGGGCAATGAATCTCCTCTCTGCTTGCAGCTGGGCTTGTAGGTGAAGCTTCCCCAGCATCTCAGCTGGATGAGGTTTTGCCGCCTCTGCAGAATGCTGCGGGTGAGTGGCCACTACTTTTCACCTGGCAGAATAAGCTGGTGTTATTATTTAAGTTCTGCCTGCGCTCCTGTTATCACGCTTGTGACTCCCAAGCAATATATCTGGAGAGAGAAGCAAAGGAAATCTCCTCTCTGCTTGCAGGAATGGCTGCAGGGGATGCTTCTCCGGATCCCCGGGCAGACAAGGTTGTGGAGAGTGCTCTGCACCTCACAGGTGAGGCGTGGCTTACTTGCCAGACTCCTCTTTTATCTTGGGATCTTTGGCTGCCCTCCTGATGACTCCAAGTTTCCCACCAAACATCCGCTGCCTGAAGCCCACAGCAAGAGTTGGGGGGAGTGAGGGCTGACGCTTGCCTGCGCAGCAGGCTCTTGTGCAAGACAAGTGCCAAGGATCCCTTTTGGAGCCTGCGGCAAAGCGCTCCCTCTCCAGTTTGGGCTTCTCTGCGGTCCCGGTGGAGACCTCCTTGTCAAAGAGCCGCGAGGGACAGGCTGTTGGTGCAGCTGGTCTTTGGGCAGTGCCAAATCCTGCATCGATGCAGGATTTGGAGGGGTGCCCAGGTGCAGCTGGAAGGGCACCCGGGCCCCTCGGCAGCTTTGAGACCCACAGGTACCATGCCCCGGGCCATGACCTCATCCACTCCCCTTCCCTGCAGTCCAGATGCTATTGGAAAAGTCATCCTGGAACCTTCTCATTCGCCTCTGGTTTTCCACGGGCCTCTAGGCCCTCCTTGCCCTGCCTCTCAGGCGCACCCTGACCTCAAGCCTCGCAGGGATCCCGTGCCTCACCAGTCTCTATGGATTCCTGGGCAAGAAGAAGCCCTCATGCTTTTGTGGTGTTTCCTTTGAAATGTAACCTACTCCTTTCTCTGAAGGTGCTCCAAGAGAACCTCTCCCAGATAAAACAGCAGAGTATTCTGAGGCACTGTCAGAAGCTGTGAGGAAAATATTGCAGGGAGAATTTCTGGGTAAGCGCTCTGGCCTGGCGGGCCTTGCTTCTCCCAAGGCTTTTGTCCGCAGCTGAAACGGCGGCCCCTTTTGCCTGCCTTCTGTGCAGTGACTCCTTCAACGTCCTCTTACGGTTGGCACTCTAGGAGTCTGTGTGTCTGCGTGAGGAAGGGGCCTCAAACCTTTCTGAATAAGCTGCACGTGGGAAGGCAGCTCCGTGTGGCCTGCAGGGCCTGTGCGTTAGCAGAGGGCTGCCGGCCCCGGCTGCTGCGCCCTGGGTTGGATTGGCAGGGCGCCGTTTTGCAGGGGCCGGGCAGGTCAGCGCCCGGGCTCAGCGGGGTGCCGCCGGAGGTTGGCCGGGGGAGAAGCCGGAGCACGGGAGTTGGCCCCAAATCCTCTCTCACTCACAAAGGCCAAGAGCCATGAGTCATCATCAGAGACCAGTCCGGAAACCTAGCTGAAGGCACCCTTAGCTTAGGAGTAATGCCGACTCTGCCACTCTAGTGCCTGCAGGTGGGGCTGACAAGAAAGAGGCCAAGGCTTCAGCTCCTCACGATCGACACAGGCTCGTGAAAATAGCCTCTGGAGTCGCCTGTGGTGTGATGCTGGCTGGGATAATCCTGCTGCTAGTAGTTTCTTTGCTGCTGAAGAAGGGAAGACAGTGAGTTGGGTTATTTTCCCCAGGTACTGCTGAGATGGCTGCTCTTGGCAATCAAGAGCTCTAGGAGTGTGGAAGAGAGGGAGGGCTGCCCAGAGGCCTCTGTGGAGATTTCTGCCCTAAGTGGTGCTTGTAACTGGCCTCACGATCCATGCCAAGGACTATGCTGGTCTGAACCTTGTTTCTGTTGTAGCAGAGACCCAGGAAGGCCTGTCACCAGTGCTGCCTGGAGAAGGGAAGAGGCCAAGATGGAAGAGGGCGGAGCAGATTGCGCAAGAGGAAGGCAGGAGGCTGACGTGGCCATGGAAAATGACAACCTCAACAACAGCTACAGTCTGCTGCTGGGGAATCTGCCAGCAGACGCCACCCTGTCGTCTAATGGTGCTATTTCCAATTGTCCGCCTCTGCCCAGAGGCTGGAGTAGCTCCGATGCTGGCGATGACTCTTCCTCAAGTGCATGCGGGTCTTGGGAGCCCACAGCAAAAGAGCATCTGTTGGCAGGATCTGAACCAGGTCACTCCAAGCCTGCCTATCTGCAGCCCGACCTGGCCTTTGGCACGTCACCTTCCGATTCTGAATAAAGAGCATGAAGAGCAAGCAGTGGAGCAGAAGTGGTTGTCTTGCTTGATGAGTGATAGCTGAGTGCTGTCCCCCTTTTCTCTGCCTCCCTGCGAAGGATCACCGTCCCGTTCTGCACAAGGACAGAAGTGCACCCCACAAACAAGGGAGTTGCAATCTGACTAGAAATGGTGATGTCGCCCCCGGGCTGCTGCCTGCTACCTTTTAACTGGGTGCGTGTGTGCGTGTGTGTGTGTGTGTGCGTGTGCGCACAAAGAACAAGGCTTCAATGCGCAACGCCTACTGTTGGACTTTGAAAAGGCCATGCCACTAAAGAAGCAGAGTTAGGCCAGCATTACGTGCTTTTTGCAAGCCAGCCTCCAACAGGCAGGCAGGCAGGCAGGCGTTATTCCTGAGTGGAAAAGAATGTAAACAGCCCTTCCTCCAGATTTCACCCCCATCCTGTTCTTCCTTACGTTGCTTTCAGCCTTCCTGCTCGGCTGTTAGACCTGGGAGCTGGGAGTTTTGTGCAGGGGCCGCTGCTGCATTGAAGTGGAGGTGTGGGCACTGCTGGAGGTTGGGAGCCTGCTGTGCCCCTGGCAGAGGCGGCAAGGCGGAGAGCAGAGGAAAGTCTGAGGGCGCTGGCTGGGAAAGAGAGAGAAAAGGAGCACGATGCAACTGGCAAGCCGTGAGCCAGAGGTGCTGCTGGGACGCGAGGCCTCCGAACTCCCTAATGCCTCTCTTGGCTGCCGGAGTGGGGATGAAAACTGTTCAAGGGCAGAGGGATTGTGTGAGCGGTAGCGGGGTGATGGCGTTGCAAAGGAGCTCCAACTGGCACCGCCCGTAGGGTCAGAAGGGAGTCTTGGGGGGCAAGGCTGCCTTCCTCTAGATAGCTCCATCAGTGGGACCACCTGAAGTCAAAAGGGCCTAGGGAGGAGCGTGGGAAACCTGGAATTTGGGTTTGGCTGTAACAGAATGGGGAGCAGTGAGGGACAGGTAAGGAGGGGTGGGTTGTTTATCGGGGAGGAGTTTGGGCAGAGGAACGAGGTGCAGGGGTGGTGAGAAGGTGGCTTGAGGAAAAGAAAGGAAGTGGGGAAGAAGATGTGGAATCCTGGGGAGAGCACGGAAGGGGGGCATCTTATGACGGTAGGAGTGCAGACACCCACGGATGTGGTGCAGCTGACCTGCGGGCCCAAAGGCCCCCGGCAGGTGGGAGGGAATTGCCTTGGACAACCCCCTGGCCTCTCCACCAGGTCAGGGGTCAAAAGACTCAGTGTCACAGGCTGCTCTAAGAATACACACACACGCACACACACACACCCATCCCACAAACCCAGAGCTTTGCTTCTTTTGGAGTGACTTTATGATGCCCGGCCCTGAACCCTTCCCCTTTGCCTTGCCTCACAAAGCATCACCTGCCTCTTTCTCCACAAGAGAAAGGAAACAGGGTGCGGTTGCCCTAGCAAATGAAAAGCGGAACGCGAGCTGCAGACAACTGCCAGTTACAGACGAGACACCGGAGAAACGAGAGCAGAACACCCTCCTGCGCGCTGCGTTGCAGAAGTGGCTCTAGGCGATCCTTAGGCAGCGTCTCAGATGGAGCCCAGTTTGGAGCCTCAGGGGCATCCCAAGGGTAAGCAATCCATATGGATTTACTTCCAAGAATGGGCATTTATCTTTTTGTGTCCTCCTGACAGCTCAAGGGAGAGGCAGAGCACATCTCTTCTCATGGCTGATGACAGGCATTCCTCTAGGGCAGGCCTCTCCAGAGTCTCAGCCGGCCAAGGTTTTGCTCCATGCCTGTACCATGCAGCACCATTACCAGAAGGCAGACACCCAGAAGAGAGCTAGCCTGCAGAGTGAACCTGTCATCCGCCCGCCACGATGGCTGGCCGAGGTCTGTGCTTGCACTCGCATTCCCAGCGGAACCACACCTTGCCCGGGACGGCCCTTGCAAGGCCTCAGCGTTCTGCTACCGCCACTCGAGCAACCTGCGGAAAAGACCACATCGCGTCACCCTTTGGAAAGGGCATGCCCGTGAAGAAGGCAAAGGAGGCCAAAAAGAGGGGCCTTTGGGAAGCTCAGCCTTACATGGGAGGCGTGATTCAAGAGGGAAAATAGCCGGGCCCGGGCTGAGGGCTCAGGGCTGAGAATGAGGCAGCAAACGACCGTAATGTTACTAGGGAGAAGAGCGTTCAAAAGGGAGCAGAGTGTAACAACCGAAAAAGGCCCACGTCAGTAGCAGCGCTGTCTTCCAAAAGAGGCCATAGGCCCATACTAGAGAGAAAGCCACAAAGGCAATAGCAAAGCCGTGCTGCCTTGGAAAGGAGCCCCGGCTGACTGCTTCCTTTTGACAGGAAATTAGTGCCATAGTTGCAGAGGATGGAAACAGTTCTCATTCCTGTTGTAAGCTCGAAAGAGAGGAAAAGCCAGACGGTCCCAAGAGAACCCAGTCTGAATGGTGCATCAAGGTGCAGCCCCTGCCCCTGCAGAGCCCTTGGGGAAGCTCCACTGCGGGCTAGGAGCAGCCGGGCACGTGGCCGAGGGCAGGAAAGGCAGCCTGCTGCATTGTGTGGCGGGGTTCTCTGGCAGACTTCTCTCTTAGCCTCTTCCCTGTCTGGAAGCTCGCCCTTCCTCCTCTAGAGCCTGAAGGGAAGCCCCGTAGCTTCCGAGATTCTGGAAGGAGAGTCAGGAAAAGTGGGGTGCAGCCTGAGCCACACTTTGCCAGCTTTCCCGCATGGAAGAGTGGCGTCTTTACAAAACCACCTCTCCTTTTGGAAAGAGCTGTGGAAAGTGGGAGCAGAGCTTTCCTGCATCGCTGCCAAAGGCATGACTCTTTGGGTCTCCCGCAGATGGCTGGGTTCCGTATACTGCAGGGCGTCAGCACGCTACAAGAGCGTGCCTTTGCGCTGTACAAGGAGGAAACTGCATGTGCCCTTTCGGAAAGGTATGCGCCGGACACAGGTCAGGAGCAAGCATGCGGAATTACGGCCTGCTTGAGACTTGCTTTCACTTTGGGATGGCTATGCCAAACGCATAAGAGTCAGAACCAGTGGCCTTCTCGCTTCTTGAATGCCTCTCTCCTCTCTGCCTCCTTTTGGCCTGGAAAGATAGGGCTTTAGCTGCCCTTTATTTTTCCAGCTGCTGATGTGTTCACAGAGTGGGGCAAGCAAGGGACAATGTGAGGACCTCTCAGCGCCACTTCTTTGGAGACCAGCCAGTCCTCGTGGGATGTTCTCAGCAAGACATCCTCTTTACTGCAGCGCACGCAGGCCATGAGGCACTGCTTCCTGCTTGGTCCAGGAGACTTGCTCTCCTGTGCTGCCCCTCTTGCTGCAACTTTGTCTGCTGAAAACTTGCACCACCAGGCTCCTGCTGTGGCTCTATGGCAGGCTTGGCATGAGAGCTTCCATCGCCTTGCTTGTACCTCCAGGGCCCTTCTGCGTGCTGACCGTGTGCAGGGAGGCATGTGACTGTGCTTTGTAAGGGAAAAACAGCGAGGGAGAAGTGGAAGTGCCTTTTGTGAGGGAGGACTTGGGTGAGAAACCTCTGCGCCACTCATGGCCCTGGGGAAAGGTTCCAGGCTTTCAGCGCCAGCCGTGGGCGTTACCTGAGCAAAGGCAGACCGCTGGAGTGAGCCTACTCCTAGGGCTGAGCCCAGGTGGAGAAGCAGCCCATTCCCTCCTTTGCCTTTCCTAGCTCCCAGGTGAAGACCTTGCCCTGCCCAGCATCTGCAGCCAGGTGAGATGAGTGCCAGCCTTGCAGCAAAATGGGAGCCGTGCGGGCTTAGACGACAGGAAAGGAGCGGTGGCTGACGTGGGACAAGACCCGCCGCTGCTCTCCCTCATGCCACTGATCCTTTTTCCATGGCCTTTGGGGACTGGCGCACTGAGCGAGACGGCTGGAGGTCAGCCCCACCTCGCCTCGCACTGGGCCCGTGAGGTCACAGAGGGGCTGCGGTGCCACGTCGGGCTGGGAGACGCCACTCGGCACGCAGCCTGCAGAGCGGCGGTGACTGCTGGCGAAGGAGCAGTATGGTGCGAGTGTGGGGGGCCTCGGCCCCCGCCCGCCTCCTGCTGCTGCTGCTGCTGCTGCTGCTGGTGGCCCTGCGTGCCCAGGACGCCCGGGCTGCTCCGTGGGGAGCGCTGGGCCCAGGTAGGGCGGGCGGGCTCGGAGCCAGCCGCGCCGCCACCCCGACCAGCAGCACCGCCGGGGCCAGGCACAGTCGGAGCTGGGGCCGGGGCCGGGGCTGGAGGCGGGAGATGGGCTGGGGCCGGGGCAGTGCCCTCCCTCCCCAGTGGTCGGGAGGCCGGCAATAGCCGGTGGGGAGGTGTGGGGTGGCTGCGGTCCCCGCGGGGCCTTTTTGGGAGATGGTGTGGTGCGAAGCAGTGCAGCCGGGAG